>NC_143075.1:10238750-10547708 GCF_052426305.1 Pelodiscus sinensis
GCATCATTTATGGGGGGGAATAGGGGAGTCGGTTAAAGGTTGAACCCCTGGATTTCATATGTGAGGTCTGCTTAAAGTGCATGCCTTAGCTCCAGAGGCAGTTCTGCATTGTGCTGCTCCCAGCTTTGCCTTTGGAAGAGGCAAGGTCATTAAGATAACAAAAGACTTTGTTATCCATGTATTTGAAGGATCATTAGAGCATCATGAAAACATTTTCGGGTACTCCATTTAAAAGATAGTGAAAAAAGATCTGCATTTGGACCACTGCTGTTAAACTTCTCATAAACTGTTTTTGAAAAAGGGGTAAACAGTGCTGTGGTAAAATTTGCAGATGATACAAAATTACTCAACATAATTAAGTCCAAAGCTGACTGCAAAGAATTACAAAGGGATCTCACAAAACTGGATGATTGGGCAACACAAAGGCAGATGGAATTCAGTGTTGATAAATGCAAAGTAATGCACATGGAAAAATATAATCCCAACTATGCATACAAAAGTGATGGGGTCTAAAATAGCTGTTACCACTCAAGAAAGAGATCTTGGAATCATTGTGGATAGTTCCCCGAAGACATCTGCTCAATGTGCAGAGACAGTCTAAAAATATTGAGAATCATTAGGGAAAAATAGATCAAACAGAAAACATAATATTGCCTCCATATAAAGTCATGATATGCCGACACCTTGAATACTGCATGCAGATCTGGTCAGTCCATCTTGAAAAGATATATCGGATTTAGAAAAGGTACAGGACAGGCAACAGAAATGAGTAGGGGTAAGAAACAAGCTTCCGTATGAGGAAAAGTAAACAAGACTGCGACTCAGACTGTAAAACAAATGTCTAAAGGGTAGGGGGATATGTTAGAGGTCTAGGAAAGCATGAATGGTGTGGAAAAATAGAATAAGGAAATGTTATTTACTCCTTCACTCACATAACACAAGAAGATCATCCAATGAAATGTGCAGGCAGAAGATTTAAAAGAAACAAAACAAATTATTTCTTCGTGGTCATCCTGTGGAGCTGGTGGAAAGGCCCAAACAATAACTATAAACTATACACAGGGTTCCTATAAGAACAAAATAAGTTCAAAGAGGATAGGTCCATCAACGGCTACTAGCCAGAAATGACGGGGATGGTATCTTTAGCTTCTCTTTTCCAGGATGTAGGAATGGGAAACAGGGGGTAGATCATTTGATGATTACCTGTTCTGTTCACTCCCTCTGGGGCATCTGGCATTGGCCAGTGTTGGAAGACAGAACCTTTGGTCTGAGGCAGTATGGCCGTTCTGATGTTCTTATATAGAGTTCAAATGCCTGCCCCTTCTGGTAACACACCAGACCCCTCACACACATTCTCTTTCAAGAGCTGAGATAGAGTCCAGAGCCCTGACAGTCTCTCTCTCTCTCTCTCTTGTTCTCTCTCTCTTTCTCTGCAGCATTAATAACAAAGTGAGAATATACATTAAGATTTTAAGGCTAACCAGTGCCCCTTAAGTGATTTGCCATAAGATGTCAGCTAACTTAGTATTAGAGCTAAGTGGGTCTAATATTTATTTAATGTTCTTTCTTTTATATAGGACTTAGATACAGTGCTCCTGTCAGCTAATTGCTAAGTTATCTGCAAAAAAACTTTATAATTTTCCAGTGCCTGGGTATGCCTTGGAAAGAGGTGATGTGTGGGCAGATAGGATTGGTCCCCCACAATTTGTTGCTTCGCTTGTACTGAGCATGCTCAGTAATACTGCTGACTCTGCTTTCCTCAGTCTACCTGCCTTTCAGTCTTCCTCCCATCATGGTGTGCATGGATCAGCTCCCCCTTACCAAAATTTGAAATGATGCCCCACTTTAAGGGCCATCAAAGTCAATTTTGGTACTCCTGTTTCTCATGAGTGATGCTAAATTTGACCTTGCATGATCAACTTTATAGTAGCGCAGATGCAGAGTTGTGAAAGTCAATGTTCTTGGCTTCCAGAGGGTGTCCCACAGTGCCCTGCAGTAACCACTCAGGCCAGGACTTTCAGTGCTACTATTCTCCAGGAAATCCCCAGGACAATTTTAATTTCATTTCCTTCCACCTGCTCTTACCCTGGTTCCGGGTAGCAATTTTAAAGGAGATAACCCCTTTATCCTCAGCAGCATCCCTATTCCCAACCTGACATGCTGACATCTCTCTGGGCTGTGTGTGAAAGCTATTGCTGAAAGCATTGTGATTGCCATGTGTTCCTTACTGAGCCCTGGTGTTGCCAGTGCCTAAGGCTTTTTTTACACTTAAAAGTTTAAAGTGCAGTCGTGGCAGCGATTTAAATGGAAAGTGAGGCCACCGCACAAGTGCTGAAAGAGCCCTCTATAAAAACCACCTCCACGAGGGGAGTAACTAACAGCGCTGGGGTCATGGCTCCCAGCACTATAGCCTGGTTCACATGGGCACTTTACAGCACTGTAACTTGCAACACTCAGGGGAAGGGAGGTTCACACTCCTGCACCAGAAAGTGACAGTGCTGTAAAGTGCCAGTGTAGATTTGACCTAAATCATTACCTGCCGCTGCCACAGAACCTGCACACACCATGCAAGGCACACCCAGAGCGAGTCAGATTTTCAGTCATTTAATAAGCGCTTCAGGCAGCTTTGAAAGCGGAAACCTTCAGGCTGCTTTGGATTCCTCCAAACAGCTTTTCTCCCTGTGAGGATTTTGGCTCCTGCTCTTTGGGGGTGGAGGGGGAGTGAGGGGAGAGGTGTAGAAAGTGAGGTGATGACATTGCAGTGACAGTAGCTGTAATTCATCCCCTCACTTTCTGAAGATCCCCCCCTCCAACAACCCCACCCTTTGTTAGTTGCCATTTCTTTCCCCTCAGCCGCCCCCCTGCCCCGCCTGGCAGTCTAGACTGTCAATCTGCAAGGGTCCTCATCTTTCTGTCTGCTCAGGATGAGTAATGTTTACATTCATTTATTTAATCCCTGCTACTTTAAGATGTCCTCAGGCCAACAGGAATTCAGGGCTGAGATGTTAATAGAAGTTCTGGAAGCAGTAAAAACAGAGCACAGAATGTAGGGCTTTCCCCTCTCCGTACTGGTGGTGTTAGGGATTCCATAGTACCCCAGAATACCCTAAGTGTGCAGACCTGGGAGGCAGGAGGAGGAATTCATTCGTCTAACTGCTCCTCCAAAAAGGTCATGTGTTCTTTTCCTGACTACCCTTTAAATCTAAGGACTCCTCTTTTCCTTCGCTGAGGGTATGTCTACACTAGGGAGGCTATTGTAGGCATTTGAAGTTGCAAATGAAGCCCGGCATTTAAATATCCCGGGCTTTATTTTCATCTTCCCGTCCAGGCGCCATTTTTAAATCCTCCTAGTCCGAACTAACTGCCCATGGCACCCGGCAGTCAAACGTTAACTCGAACTAAGTCCTAAACTTCGAATGCCTACATTAGCCTCCCTAGTTTGAACTAGGGGGCTAGTGTAGACAGACCCTGAATGTTTTCTTTGCAGGTCCTGGCCCTAGAATCCACCTAGCCCCTTTCTCCTCAGGACCGTATCACTGGCTTGGGGAGTCATGCTACAAACATTGCACTTGCAGACTTGGGATTAGGCCCATCCTGTCTATCTGCATAGTATTCACTGTAGAGCACCAGATCCCCTCTGTGGAGTCAGGGCCTCTACTCGCAGGCCTTTCCTTTCTCTTAGCACCCTCCATAATGGGCTTTTCCTGCCATCTTATGCCCCCCCTGAATCACTCTAGTTTTCCTTAGAGTGTGTCTCCTTGTCCTAGCCACCCACACACTTCTCATGGTGTAATTGGCTCCTTTGCTTGTGAGGATGCCCCCCATTCTTATGCAGTAGGGGTGCCCACAATAATCCCCCCCTCGCTTCTATCTTTCTTATGAACTCCCCAGCCAAACAGCATAAGGGTGAGTCCCACCCAGTCCTCGTGTGGATAATCTCCCTCTCGGTTTCTCCTCCATCCATCCACAACAGTCAATAAGTCTCTGTATCACAGCTTGCTGACCCTGAAAACTGTGTCCCCCAGTTCTGGAGGTCCTCACAACCAATGTTTCCGCTAATCTTTTCCATCTATGTGTGGATTTTTTCACACACGTGCAGAATAATTGTATGTGCACTGAGGCACATGTGAATGTGCACCACCAGTAAGAAAAACAAACCAACCTTGAGCTGTGAGCACTCTTCTAATTAATTGGGTGGCATTTGAATCTCTTGTGAGTGGCTGCACAGAAGACGCTACTCACGATCTCTGTCATGTGGCTGCCTCACTATTAAGCTCACACACAAGTTGACTGAGCAATCTGCTTTGATACCAGTTGCTGTTGATTCCGTTGCCAGAACCATAATGTCCCAACATCCCATAACTGGTACATGGTGTGCAGAGTCCTTCCTCAGCTTCATGATTCAGTTTCCCTTGTGCTCAGTGTAAACTAGCCCAATCAGGCTTGTCCTTTAGTCTCTAGTGTGTTCTTTTGTACTCTCACTTCTCTTCTCAATAGCCCTTACATACACCCTTCTCCACCCCCACAAGCTGGGGTTTCCCATCTCTTCTGCTGCTGCTGCTGCTGCTGGGCATCTGCTGCCTCAGAGTGTCTTTCCAATTCTCTTCTCCCTCCCTGAGCACTATTGTTCTATCACAGGCCTCTGAGCTGAGCGACCCTTCCTTCCTGCACACCTGGTGAATCACCTTTACAGCATTCCTGTCCTGACTGGACAATAAACCACCCCCTGGAAGTACACTCTAAGGTGGAGCACAGTGGGTTGTCATGAGCAAGTGAGGCTCAATGAAAGGTCATTTGCCCCATAATGGGGAGGAGGGAGGCCTGCCGACGGGGGGAGGAGGGGAAACCCGGTGGTTGCCCTGGACACCAGCCGCTTCTGTTGCCGAAGTAACAGTGGTGGTTAGAGCCCAGGGCCCTTTAAATTGCTGCCGGAGCACCTCGCCACATGCTCTGGGCTGGAGGAGGGACTGTGCAACACTCTGGTCAGTGCTAAAAGCTGTCTGTCCTCCTCAGCCCCACCCCTTCAGCCTTTGCCCCGCCCCTTCCGTGAGCACGGAGCCAGGACCCTTCTTTCACCTTGCCTAGGGGCCTATAGAGGCTGTCAGTGCCGCTGGATGGAGGATATCTGCCTGGATGGCTGGATGGATTCATAAAAGGATGGGTAGATGGAGAGAGAGGGTTGACGTTCCTGGTCCCATCCTGTGTGCAGACCACAAGCTCCTGCCTATAAGCTACTGCAAAACAGGATTCATCCTGGAATAACCTGAGATCCTTGTCTATGGCGGCTGTAGCAGCTGCTACTATCTTCCCCTGCCTCGTAACATTTTATTTTTAAACAGAGACCACCTCTTTTATTGGAAAACAGCAGCCGCAGACCATGCCTGGCTTTCTCGGATGAAAACGTCCATCTCTTCTAGGCCTCAGTAGCAGGAGGCCCTGAGATGAAGAACAAGCACGATGGATGAGCTGTGCCCAGGGACGGCATTGCGGTGACAGTGCCACCGGTGGGCTCATGGATTGCCAGGCCCTTTGGCAGTCTTTTCAAAAGCCCCCCACCAAGAGCATGTTTGGGTTCCGCACCGGTGGTTTGTTCATTCATTTCTCCCAGGGGGATCTGGGTAAACTCCATGGTCCTGTCAGTGTGAACACTCACACAGAGAACTTGCCACGGGGCACGGTGGGGGTTCGGGATGCTGCCATGCGACAAGGCGTCCCAGTATGGCGAGCATAGCTGGAGGCAACATCTAATTCCAGGAGCTAGGGGACCAGCCTGCAGTGCTGTGGCCACACAATGTGGCGTTGTGAGAAAGAAGGCTCACGGTCCCAGGGGTTTGGACTGAGTTGTGGAGAAAACCAACACAGCCCTGGGTTGCCACTCCTTGGGAGAATCCAATGCCAGTGTTTCAGCACAACACAGCTTTGAGTCTTCTCTGTCCTTTGCTTTCATTCATCTTCTTACCTCCCTTGGCTCCATCCTTCACGACTTGTGTGGTGTATCCTACCCAAGCAGATGTATGCCTTCCTGGTATTAGATTATTCTTGGCAGTGCCTATGCGTCTCATAATCTCGACGGAGCCATGTAGATTAGGGTTGTAGGCAAAGGGAAATGAAGCGGCGATTTAAATAATCACGGCTTCATTTAAATTTAAAAGCGACGAGGAGTCCTGTGACACCTTATAGGCTAACTGAAGTCTAGGAGCATAAGCTTTCGTGGGCAAAGACCCTCCTCGTCGCTTTTGCAGATTGAGACTAACACGGCTACCCCTCTGATATTTAAATTTAAATGGCTGCCGCGCTGAGCTGACAAACAGCTGATCAGCTGTTTGTCGGCTCAGCACGCTAGTCTGGACACTCCCCTGCTGACATCAAAACCCTTTGTCAACCGCCCCGTTATTCCTCATGAGATGAGGTTTACCGGGGCTGCCGATAAAGGGCTTTGATGTCGACCGCGGAGTGTCCAGACTAGCGCACTGAGCCCACAAACAGCTGATCAGCTGTTTGTCGGCTCAGCGCGGGCAGCCATGTAAATTTAAATGAAGCCGCGATTTTTAAATTGCCACTTCATTTCCCTTTGCCCAATAAACAAATCTACATGGCTCCCTCGACAGAGCCATGTAGTCTAGACATACCCTAAGAGGGCTAAGCAAGAGCAGCTCTGCCATTTTGTCTGTGAAGCAGGAGAGGGAAGGTACAAAGAAGAAGGGGGCTGTGTCCCATGGAAAGCATGGGAGAGGAGCCCTCTCTTTGAGTCAAGGGCCTTCCAATGAATTCTGAACTAACAGGGCACACTGTGAGATGGAATATCTCTGTGTAGCTCCAGTCAGGTCAGTGGGATTATGCCACTTCATGGCAAGCGAGGTTTAAGCTGTGACCCAGTTAGAACATAAGAACAGCCATAATGGGTCAGACCAAAGAGCCATCTAGCCCAGTGTCCTGTCTGCTGACAGTGGCCAGCACCAGGTGCTCCAGAAGGAATGAACAGAACAGGGAATAAAATGATCCATCCTCTGTCACCCATTCCCAGCTTCTGACAAATAGAGGCTAGGGACACCATTCCTGCCTATCCTAGCTAATCGCCATTGGTGGACCTACCCTCCATGAATTTATCTAGTTCTTTTTTGAACTCTGTTGAAGTCTTGGCCTTCAGAACTTCCTCTGGCAAGGAGTTCCACAGGTTGACTGTGCAGTGTGTGAAGAAATACTTCCTTTTGTTTATTTTAAACCTGCTACTAATTAATTTCAGTGGAGGATCCCTAGTTCTTGTGTTATGGGAAAGGGTAAATAACTTCTCTATTACTTTTTCCATTCCAGTCATGATTTTTATAGACCTTTACATATCCCCCCTTACTCATCCCTTTTCAAAGCTGAAAAGTTTCAGTCTTACTAATTTCTCCCCATATGGCAGCCGTTCCGTACCTATAATCATTTTTGTTGCCCTTTTCTAAACTTTTTCCAATGCCAAGATATCTTTTTTGAGATGAAGCAACCACCTCTGCATGCAGTATTCAAGATGTGGCCGCATGATAGATTTATAGATTGGCAATAAGAGAGTCTCTGTCTTATTCTCAATCCCATTTTTAATGATTCCTAACATTCTGTTTGCTTTTTTGACTGTTAATGCACATTGAATGTATGTTTTCAGAGAACTATCCACAATGACTCCAAGATCTCTCCCTAGAGCAGGGGTGGCCAACCCATTCCGGGCAAAGAGCCAAGATCTCAGTGGATCCAGCGCAAAGAGCCAGGGCAAAAAACAAAACAAAAGAAACAAAAAACAAAAAAAGGAAAAGGACTGCCCCTTTAAGAAAACACGTTTGGAAGCTTTTTGGCCACTTCAGGCTCCTGCGTCCCGACACCATCTTTAATACTCTACAGGGAGCCGGGAGGAGAGAGCTGTTTTCAGGGGCATGGTAGTGGTGGTGGGGGGGAAGGGGCGCTTTGCGATCCACACCCTGAGGGGGGAAGAGCTGCATGTGGATCATGAGCTGCAGGTTAGCCATAGCTGCCTTAGAGTGATAAGAGCTAATTTAATCCCCATCCTTTTGTGCAGATAATTGGGTTATGTTTTCCAATATATGCTACTTCGCATTTATCAACATTATCTGCCGTTTTGTTGCCCAGTCACCTAGCAACTCATAGGGAGTGAGACCACAATGGAGATGATGTACTGGTTAACTCAGCTGTGCAGATTAGGTTCTGTGGTGCTTGATCAAACTGCTGCGGCGGCTGCCTATTTAATCAATCCGGAGCCATTCTGCATTGCTGAAGAATGAAGGCAGATTAAAAAGTATATTAGTTCAACATTCAACAGGTCACCCTGACTCCAGGAGGACTTATGTAGACTCAGGTTTGAAAAAGAAAACGATCAAACTCTAACAAGCTATTTTCAGTGTCATTGTAGACATGTTGGTCCCAGTATATTAGTGAGACAAGATGAGTGAGGTAATAACTTTTACTGGACCAATTTCTATTAGTGAAAGAGGCAAGCTTTTGACCTGACGGAGAGCTCTGTGTAGCTCAAAAGCTTGTGTCTTTCACCCTCAGGATTTGGTCCCATAAATGGTATTACCTCACTCAGCTTGTCTCGCTGATGAATTATATCAGGCTCCATGGCCAGAAATTGTATAAACATAAGCCTACTAAAAGGCAGGGAATGCATGATCAAAAAAGCTGAGCCTTGGCACCAGTGGTGCAATTTGCCCCTGTGCATAAAGACAGGACTATCTAAGCACCACTTGGATTCCACTTTAGGGCCCTTAAGGATCAAAGTGACATACAGGGTTTTGGCCTAAGCAGCTGCCCAGGGATGAATTTCATCCTTAACTCACATCATGATCATCCCTGTTATTTCCGCAGCAGCCCCACTGCTGCTGACTCAACACATGGCCTTGAGTAAGTCACATCACTGTGTCATGCCTCAGTTTCCCCACCTTAAAATGGGGTTCATAATCCTGACCTACCTGATAGCTATATTAAGGATGGGAAGAGCCCCTGATAGCCTGGTCTTTTGCCAGTTTCTTTCACAATGCTTTTTTTTAAAAATACGCACAAAGGGCTGATGTGGAAAGTCCAATAGAGATTAATAACTAACAGGACCTTTTGGGGGTTCTAAATGACAGTGTCCTCTGTGCTGCTTTCAGTTGTTGGCAGGCACAACGGAAGGGGAGAAACCAAGACTCCAAGCAGTTAATTCTGCCTATCCCACTTGCTCTGTGCACCTGCTTGCCCGGCTCTGTGGTGTGTGTAACCCATGCAGCAACATAAAGAAGATGCTTACTCCCTTGCACAGACAGCGTACCCAGTTACCAGCTGGCCAGATGCACGTTATTTCTAAAGCCGTAAGAGCACAGAGATCTTGTATTGTGGACAATCTGTAGTAAACCCACAGCAGACCTCCGAAGAATACACCAAAACATTTACAGCTGACAGCTACAAGAGCAGGCAGTCGAGTCTGAAGCCAATCACACAGGGTACATCTATATAGCAGACAGTTATCATACATATTGTAGCCCAGTGTCTGTGGGGGTATGTCTACACTACCCTCCTAGTTCGAACTAGGAGGGTAATGTATGCATACCGCACTTGCTAATGAAGCCCGGGATTTGAATTTCCCGGGCTTCATTAGCATAAGCGGGGAGCCGCCATTTTTAAATCCCCGCTGCTTCGAACCCCGTGTAGCGCGGCTACACGGGGCTCGAACTAGGTAGTTCGGACTAGGGTGCCTATTCCGAACTACCGGTACACCTCGTTTCACGAGGAGTAACGGTAGTTCGGAATAGGACCCTAGTCCGAACTACCTAGTTCGAGCCCCGTGTAGCCGCGCTACACGGGGTTCGAAGCAGCGGGGATTTAAAAATGGCGGCTCCCCGCTTATGCTAATGAAGCCCGGGAAATTCAAATCCCGGGCTTCATTAGCAAGTGCGGTATGCATACATTACCCCGCTAGTTCGAACTAGCGGGGTAGTGTAGACATACCCTGAGTCTGTAACGCTGACGTACACGGCCATTCCCCCTGGCTGTGTACGTCAGCGCCCCGCCCTCCTTCCCCTCCTGCCGGGGCCCAGCTGAGCAGCGCTCGCACTGAGCTACTCAGCTGGGCCCCAACGGGGGAGCAAGCGGCGGTAAGTGGCCATTTGGGGTCCGTGCTCCTCATGCATGGAGGGGCGGGGTGCTGACGTACACGGCTGGGGGCGTGGCTGTGTACGTCACCGTCCCCCCTTCCCCTCCCGCTGTGGCGCTGAGTCCCACCCCCTGACTGTGTACGTCACCGCCCCGCCCCTCCTCCCCCACGGTGGCCCGGCTGAGCACGCAACACTCAGCGGAGCCACCACGGAGGGAGGGAGGGAGAGACGGAGGGGAGAGAGAGGCAGGAGAAGGAGGAGAAGAGAAAGGGAGAGTAAGAGGCAGGAGGGGGGGAAGAGAAAGAAAGAGAGGGAGAGAGAGGTAGGAGGCGGAGGAGAGCTGGGGGGGGGGAGGCAGTAGGAGGAGAGAAAGAGACGGAGCCAGAGAGCTCAGGAGAGAAGACCTGAAAATCCCGTTTTATGACAGGCTAATTGGCTAGTTTCAAAATAATGTCGAAATGGTGTCAGGCTGGAGGACTTCTTACTATGACTCCTGTAACCCTCATTGTATGAGGAATAAGGGAAGTCGGAGGAAAAGTGCTTTATTTCAAAATAAGTGCTGTGTAGACGCTCCCAATTTCAAAATAAGCTATACAATTGATGTAGCTCAATTTGTGTAGCTTATTTTGAGTTAGGCCCTGCTGTGTAGACACACCCACAGTGTGCATCTGTAGCACTTTTCACCTGCAATGCAAAAACTGACTACTGTGAAGTGCTAAGCCTATGGCCCGTGTTGTGTGCAGGGGGTCAGATGAAACAGTGGCAATACCTCCTTTCAGGCCTTAAAATCTATGAATCTACAAACATTACCCGATTAATTCTTATCATTGTCCCTGGAGGCTGGTCAGAAGCATTATGCTTATTTTACACATGGAGAAACTGAGGCAGAGAGCAGTCAAACGACATGCATCACAGCAAGAGTCAGTGGCAGATCTGGGATAGGAATCTCTTGGTTCTTAGTCCTCGGGAGACCTGCCATCTTGTATCTGAGGAGCAGCACAAGCTAACTTCTTGGCTGAACCAGCCAATGCATGAAATCAACATTTTACTGTCAGGATCTCCGATATTTCATGTCAGAATGAAGTTAATTGGCTCTGTCAACTTGCAATTTCACACATTCCTGCTCACACATTACTAAACAAACAAGCATTGCTCAGTAGCTCTGGTTCTCTCAAAATGAGATCATGCCCGTTCTGACTCTAACACAGTATTTCTGTTCTAAGCTGTCCTGACCCCTGGGTGAAAACTGTACTTGTCTTACCCAGTGTTGGGAGGTGTGTATGCATGAGAAGGGGGCTGGGAATGCCCAGAGCTCAGTTTTGAAAGTGACTTATTTTCAAGAATACTCTGAGCAATAGAGTTTAACCCTAAACTGTACCCACCTTCTGCACAGTGCCTTTAACATTGTTCATATTGGGTTGAAACTAGAGAGCTAGCAAAAGACTTCAGCATTGAAGGCTTTGAAGTGCAATTTAAGTGGGACTGCAGTATGGTGGATGCTCACTGTTTCGTCAGGAGGCTGAGAACAGGGGGTATTTGTTCTTAAAGCTCCAGCTTCTGAATTCCTGTGATGACGTGAGAATCATAGCTTTCCGTCAAAAGAAATACATAAGGATTTTGTATGGCTGCTGAGAAAAGCATGGAATTATGAACCCCAAAGCTTCCAATTCCAAAGGCCAAGAAAAAGCACCCCACAGTGACTATGTGTAATATCTGGTGGTTTTTAAAAGGTCCAGAGAAGAGCAACAACATGTATTGAAGGTCTAGAACACATGATCTATTGAGGGAAAACTGAAAGAATTGTGTTTGCTTAGTTTAGAGAAGAGAAGACAGAGGGGACATGACAGCAGCTTTCAAGTACCTGGGTGTTACAAGGAGGAGGGAGAAAAATTATTCTCCTTAACATCTGAGGATAGGACAAGAAGCAATGGGCTTAAATTGCAGCAAGGGAGTTTTAGGTTGGACATTAGGAAAAACTTCCTAACTATCAGAGTGGTTAAGCACTGGAATAAATTGCCTAGGGAGGTTGTGGAATTTCCAGAATTAGGGGCCACCAAATGAAATTAATAGGCAGCATGTTTAAAACAAACAAAAGGAATTTTTTCTTCATACAGTGCACAATCAACTTGTGGAACTCCTTGCCAGAGGATGTTATGAAGACTAGGATCTTAACAGGGTTCAAAAATTCATGGAGGTTAGGTCCATCAATGGCTATTAGCCAGGATGGGTAGGAATGGTGTCCTTAGCCTCTGTTTGTCTGGAAATGGATGACAGGAGAGGAATCACTCTGGCATTGGCCAATGTTGGCAGACAGGATATTGGGCTAGATGGACCTTTGGTCTGACCCAGTTTGGCCGTTCTTATGTTCATCATTGGAGATTTTTAAGAACAGGTTAGACAAATACCTGTCAGGGATATTCTATAAACTTAAAAAACAACAAATGGTCTGGTAGCACTTTATAGACAAAACATGTAGATGGTATCATGAGCTTTTGTGGGCACAGCCCACTTCTTCAGATATTCTAAATGGTCTTGGTCCTGCTGTGAATGCAGGGGATTGGATTTGAAGACCTTCAAAGTCCCTTCCAGTTCTAGTATTCTGTGATTCTATCTCATTATTTTGGGAAGCCTGAGCCAGGATTTTTGAATGCATGGGGGGTACTGGCTTCCTTTACCAGAGTGGCAGGGGAAGGAAAATGTCATTGATCATTTAGCTTGTATAACTGATGGATGTAGCTGATCGTTTAGTAATAGAGAGGAGAAGCCTGTTTCTTAGCTGTCTGAAGAGTACATATTTTGGTTTTGCAAACCAAAACCTAACCCAGCTCAGTTTCTCTCACAAACTTTTGCTTTCTGCCCACTAGGACTGGACTGTTGGTCTGCAAAGCCACCATCTCCTCTGAATTCACCTCCCCCCCCCACCTGAAGACCCACTTTTGCAGACAGAATGAAAAGCAGTGGCCTGTAGTAACCAACCTGCTCTTCTAATCCCTTTTAGGCTGTTGATTCATCAGATAAAATTTCATAGTTCTGGTGGGAGTCTTTGCTTCAGTATGGATTTTTCTGAAGGCCATATTCAACATAGGGCTGAAACAGATCAGAGGACACAACAGTCCTGCTAACGTCCCAACAACATGGGCCGCAGTGATGTTAACTGGCTGAGGGTTTGATCTTTCATTTGCTTTGTTAATTGATGGTGTCTCTTCCTTTAATGCTACTTTTGCTTGTTCTCTTCTCTCTGGATCCTCCATCAAACATAGCACAGGCATGGCTTTAGGACACCTATTGCCCCATGCTGTTGTGTGGGGTGGGATGGGATGTCTCTGTATGTTCAGATGGGCTCCGTGCGGAAAGTGCCCAATAGCCAAAAGAATGATGCATTGTTAACAGTTACATGGAAGAAAAGGTTACAGCCTTCAGCTAAGACACATTCCATGAAATGAGTCATTAAAATATCCCCTTGGGGGTGGGGGGGGCGTCTATTTGCTTTGAATGCAACACTCCATGGAGTGATAACATCAATTTTACAGCAGCAAATGTGTCACATCACAACCTGGGGCCATCTGACCAGGGGTGAGCAACTAACACATTAGACAAGAGAAAACCTGGCTCTTTATTGTGTTTGCTCGGAGAAGATGGATGCCTAGGGAGCTCATTTGATCATTAGCAATCATCTGGTAAGACAGGCTTCTTGGTGGGGGCTGAGGGAGGGAGATGTGCTTGAGTGAAAGAGTGCTGGTTTGCACTCATGCCACAATGCACAGGCTGTCAGACAGCGGAGGGAAATGCAAGTTGAATAAAGCCATTGCACATACTGGTTAAGAAAAGATCATTCTACAGATCTCTTTCTGCTGGCTGCTGGGCTGGCCATAATGAATAGAACAGGTTCTCAATGGCTGTACATTTGATTTCAATGGAACTGCACCTGTTTACTCCAGTGGAGGATCTGGCCTCATATTTGTGTAAAAAAAAAAAAAAAAAGAAGGAAGGAGCCATTAGAAGGGAAGTAGGGAAACATCTATGATTGCTTGGCTGCTCTTCCTCCACAGCTCTTCTCTGCTCCCATGAACATTTTACTGATGCCAATAGAATGGGAATCTATTCCTGCTACATTCAGCAACCCAGCAGGTGTATTCTAATTCAGGTGTGTTTTATCAAGACAAATGTTGTGTGCTCAGGGATTCGATTCACCTGACACATTCCGCTCTGGTGTGTTCATACCTGGTACATTCAGGTGTGTTCTTCTGGATGTCCCTAGATGCTCAGCAAGGGAGTTTAGCCTGGGTGGTCTACAATATTTATCATTACACAGACCCCATTGTCTCCAAAGACAGAACTATGTAGCACTTTAAAGACTAACAAGATGGTTTATTAGGTGATGAGCTTTCGTGGGCCAGACCCACTTCCTCAGATCAATACGTGGAAGAAAATCGGCACAACCATATATACCAAAGTGGTACAATCAAAAAAACAAATGCATGTGAAATTGACAAATCAATTTTTAGAACAGAGTGGGGGTGAGAGGGGAAGGTTAGTGTCTGTGAGGTAATGACATAGGGCACTGTTCCCCATTGTCTCCAGACATACTTAGAGCTTCAGCAGCAGTAGGGCTGTGTTCTACTGAACATGGGTGGTACACTGAGTAGCCCAGCAGATAAGTTCTTACTGAGTCTATTCAATTTCTCCATCACCACCAACACTGGATCCAGTTTAGGAGTCATTTTGGTTCCGCTTAGTCTTGTGGCAAGGAGGATCCCAGAGGTTTTAACTCATGTGAAGAGGCTGATTTCTTGTGTGAACATGCAGGACTCACTGTGTAGTCACTCTACCTCCCTGGGCCTTCAGGATGGCAGCCTGTAAGGTGGATAAAGCATCAGAATGGGCAAATTGGTAAAATTAGGGGCAACACAACTTTTTGGAGTTTGGCTTAACTTCACAATTCTGTTTTTATTTTCATGCATCTCTTTGTATCTGGTTCTCCCTGCCAATTTCTGGCCCAACTGGGATCAGCACAAGTCAGAAATCTGGAGAAAGAGATTGTTCCCATGAGATTTCCAGCCCACGCTGAGATGCCAAGGTAGGATAGATATAAATGTTGGTTCACACCCTGATCTCTGGATGCTTAGTTGAACTGGGCTGCTGAATCTTTCAGGCATCATTCCTTGCTATTCAAAAGAAGGAACCTCAATGAAAGCTGATTTTTCTTGTGGAAACAGACTTTCCTTCCTAGCCCCTGGGCAAGGCAGGAATCATCGAATCACAGAACACTAGAACTGGAAGGAACCTTGAGAGGTCATCAAGTCCAGTCCCCTGCCCTCACAGCAGGACCAAGCACCATCTAGCCATCCCTAAATATGGCTATCTAAGCTGCTCTTAAATATCTCCAGAGATGGAGATTCCACAACCACCCTAGGAAATTTATTCCAGTGTTTAACCACCTTGACAAGCAGGATGTTTTTCCTAATGTCCAACCTAAACCTCCTTTGCTGCAGTTTAAGCCCATTGCTTCTTGTCCTATCCTCAGAACCCAAGGAGAACAATTTTTCTCCCTCCTCCTTGTAACACCCTTTTAGATGCTTGAAAACCACAATCATGTCCCCTCTCAATCTTCTCTTTTCTAAACTAAACAAGCCCAATTCTTTCAGTCTTCCCTCATAGCTGGATGCAAAGCCCATTGAAGTCCCACTGGTCTATTGGGGTTTGACCAAGCCTTATAGCACCACAAATACAATTCTCTCTGTGCTCTTCTCTGCTGAAAGTGAACAATGGGTAACCCTTCCTGACCCCTCATTGTGAATGGCTTGGGAAATCTTGGTCTTGCATTTTATACTCCATGTTGCATACGTGTAACATGATGACCAACATGTATACAATTTGGATATCACGTCCATGTGATTTGATTTTTTTCTATGCCATCTGCTTCTACTGCTTCCACCTGTAAGAGAAAACCAGATCACTGTGTCTGTTATTTTTAATTGCTGGTATGATGCCTACCTTAACAATGTGTGGCAAGCCCAGCAAGGAGAAGAGAACTCAGAACCAGGTCTCTGCCAGCTCAGTTAAACAAACATGCCTGTGACAGAAGGTTGACATGAGATACGTGACTTTTTGGCAATACTATTAAAGTTTACATCCACTTTGTGAACCAACCACAAGGAGGAGACATATTCACACGTGTGGAGACATCTGATTCCATTCACTGGTGCCCAGAAACACCAGCCAAGTATATTAGACTGTCACTCACACAAGACTTTATTGTGATGACAGGAAGGCGCTTAAGAAATCCAGCCAAACACCTGCAGAGAACCGGAGTAGCAGATGCACAAGAGCAGTACTTTGTGCAATGTGAAACAAGCTGATTTTCATTCCAGAAAATGTTTCCATTCTCAGGCAAATGTAATTAGTCATGGAAGGGGCTCTAATTACTCTTCCAAAAAGAGTCCCAGAATGCATATGATTGAGAGCCACATTCATTTTCTGTTGTTTCTAAAGTAAACAGCGGCAGTTGAAGCAGTTTGTGGCCCATCTGAACTACTGTCGGAGGTATTACGTAGATCTAAATGTTTGGGGTTTTGTAAATGAGGTATTTCCCATGAGCACAGCGTCTGGCCTTTACAGCAAGCACACACTTGCTAGCCATGCTCCAAAACTTCACACCACTGGAAGAAGAAGAAGAGGAGGAGGAATAGGCTGTAGTTTATTTACAACTGATTTATCTATTAGCAATTTTCCCAGGATTGCTCTTGCAGGAACTCTGGTCATCTATATGTCTTTCTGTCTTTGTTGTCAGATGAATATACCATGTGTTGATTAATTAGCCAAATGCATGAGCTACCCATTATGGAACGGAGGTGCAAGGGAATTGGAAAGTGGACCGGCCACAACACAACATAGATTATTCCCTCAATAGAATGGGATTCATTTTACCTATAGGAAAATTACTTGGAGGGCATGGGATTTAGGATTTCTGGGGTCTGTTCCTGTCTCTTTCACTAGCTCGCTAGATGACCTAAATAGCATTGACAGCAATGGGGCCCCCAAACATTTCTGACACAGTACAAATCAATACTGTCCTGTATATTCTTGGGACTGACATGTGGTTGGAATATCATCTTGGACAAATGTGCATAATACATAAGGCATGGGAGTTGCTAAGCTCTGGTGCTCAGTAGAGGTCCCGTGGAGCTTCTTGTATGAATGAATTGTGGTGGTAATTGGTAGCCTGGCTAAATCCTGATTTGGGTTGTTTTACACTCTGCCTATCTAAATTCTTTCTGCTATCCCAACTGGATTCCTCTTTTTCAGTCCAGGTGGCTTCAATAGTAAGTGAAGCAATCCTTTCGGATATACCATTACAGCAGGTTTCCTCAGATGGTGTTATTGCTTATAGCCGCATTTCTCAAACTGTGGGTCCCGACCCTCCTGGGGGGTCATGAGCAACTTAGAGGGGGGATGCAGTATCACAAAGTTTGAGAACCCCTGGCTTATAGTCTTCCAAGTTCTTGTCTTTAATATATGGTGAATGTTCAGCCCTCAAAGACATGAAATATTGTTAGTTTCATTATGCTGGGTTTTATTTATTTATTTTTTAAAATTTATCAAAGGACCTGTTTGCCAATAGCGGAAGAGCTTACGCTCTGCCTTGATCTCTGTAATGACAATCAATTCTTGGTGCCGTTGCTCCCTGGCAAGCTGGCACTTGTGTTTGAGCTGAGATTTCTGAAAGCGGGGATTGCGTGCTTGCTCTTTGTGACCACCTCAGTTTAAGGACAGGTGTGTATAAACTTATATAGAATAAGTAAACAAGTTGCACCAAGAAAACACACAGAATGTGTGTGGTTGATTTGTCCTCCAAAGGATGAAACTGACCTGAAGGCCTTGAAATCTGCAACTGCTCTGCAGAAACACAACAATACACTCAGTGCCGCAATGTAACAGCCCATCTATCTCAAATAAACTGCATCCATTTATAACATTGAGGACTTGACTCCTTATTCTTAAACTTCCCAGACTTTAGAAAAGCCCATGGTAACTGTGAACAGATTAGCCCAGGCTAATTCAGGAGGCCAATGAGTGTGGAATGCAAAGCAATCATCATCAATGATTTAGATATTGGCATACAGAGTATGCTTATTAAGTTTGCAGATGATACCAAGCTTGGAGGGGTTGCAACTGCTTTGGAGGATAGAATCATAATTCAAAATGATCTGGACAAAGTGGAGAAATGGACTGAGGTCAACAGGATGAAGTTTAATAAGGACATATGCAAAGTACTCCATTTAGGAAGGAACAATCAGTTTCACACATGCAGAATGGGAAGCGACTATATAGGAAGGAGTACGGCAGAAAGGGATCTAGGGGTTATAGTGGACCACAAGCTAAATATGAGTCAGCAGTGTGATGCTGTTGCAAAAAAAGCAAACATGATTCTAGCATGCATTAACAGGTGTGTTGTAAGCAAGACACAAGAAATCATTCTTCCGCTCTACTCTGCACTGGTTAGGCCTCAGTTGGAGTATTGTGTCCAGTTCTGGGCACCACATTTCAAGAAAGATGTGGAGAAATTGGAGAAGGTCCAGAGAAGAGCAACAAGAATGATTAAAGGTCTAGAGAACATGACCTATGAAGGAAGACTGAAAGAATTGGGCTTGTTAGTTTGGAAAAGAGAAGATTGAGCGGGGACATGATAGCAGTTTTCAGGTATCTAAAAGGATGTCACAAGGAGGAGGGAGAAAACTTGTTCTTCTTGGCCTCTGAGGATAGAACGAGAAGCAATGGGCTTAAACTGCAGCAAGGCAGGTTTTGGTTGGACATTAGGAAAAAGTTCCTAACTGTCAGGGTAGTCATACACTGGAATACATTTCCTAGGGTGGTTGTGGAATCTCCATCTCTGGAGATATTTAAGAGTAGGTTAGATAAATGTCTATCGGGTGCTGCCGGGAGGGCAGGGGATTGGACGCGATGACCTCTCGAGGTCCCTTCCAGTCCTAGTATTCTATGATTCTATGATTCTATGATCAGTTTCAGACAATTGTTTTTACCCTACTTTTGACCTATTCAGCCAGCCAATCTAACTGTATATTACCGGGTGTAGATAGCAATTTGTAGAAGGATGACCTTTTCCTGACAGGATAAAATGCCACAGCTTGGCATGTCAGTGTTCCTGAAAACTAAGGACATTGGCCAATTACAGCTAGTTCAAATGATTGCCTTTGAAGACAGAATTTAATTCAGGTGATTCTTGAGTATTTATACTTTATCTTGTTCTTGTCAAAAGCTCCTGCCCTAATCAATCTCTTATTCTCTCAGGTGCCACAGGGCTCCTTGTTTTTTTCTCTCTGTTAGAGAAATTCACCCCATGCAGAGGAGCCAGCATGAGGCCTAGACACCGAGTAAATACCACTTCCGCCCTCTGCTGTTCCTGATGCTCCGTTTGCCTTGTCCTGAGGGCTGAGGAGACTATGAGTCTGACTATGAGCCTGCCATCCAGCTTCAGAAGAGGTGATTAGATCTGTGATGACGGCTCAGTCCTAGAGCTGTCTGGACTGGAAGATTGCCCACTTTCCCCTGGAATCCAAACTGCAAAATCAGAGCCTAGCCTCTTGGCGCAGCAAAGCTCATGGTCCCCAGATGAGCAGGAACGTGCTCGTGCAGTGCACAGCAAGAGGAGTTGAATTTTCATGGCTTTAACGGTGCCTTTATTTATACATTTATTATTTGTAGGGTGCCAGGCAGCCCCAATCATCCCCAAGCACTTTGCACATGGTAGTCGGAATCCTGCATTCCTTCCACAGGACAGACTCCCATCAGGGGCAAAAGGAACTTTGCCAGAGTAAGAACTTCCAAATTTATACACACCACTGATGTGCAGCCACCTCTGGGGCAGAGCACTGCAGACCAATGACCTGAATCATAATAAGAGGAGGGAGGGCCAGGCACAGCAGATCAAACCCCTGCTTTTATGAACAGTGCCAAGAGCTTCAGATGCACACTTGCTCTCCCTCTCTCCTCTGCAGAAAGCCCCCCAAGGGTGAGACCCCAATTATGCACTCAGAAGTGGGCTGAAATGGTACTTAATTGGCGTCTAGGCCTCATGCTGGCTCCTCCACATGAGGTGAATTTCACAGAAAGAAAAAACGAGCAATCCTGTGGTACCTTACAGGCTAACAGATTTATTAGGGCATCAGCGTTTCTGGTAAAATCCACTTCATTAGATGGAGTGGAAGTGACAGAAGCAGCGGTATCTATAAGGAAGAAGTTGCTGGGCAGCTGCAAAGCAGTGGCTGCTGGCAGGGACCCCAGCTCTGAAGGGAGAGCAGCGTCCAGCAGCGGTACAGAAATAAGGATGGCATGGTGTTGTATTGCCACACTTACCTCTGCCCTGCAGCCTGAAGAACACGGGGCCTTCAGTCAGCAGATGCCACTACCCAGCCATCCAGCTGAGAAGGCAACAGCACAGAAGTAGGATGGCATGGGATGGCATTGCCACCCTTACTTCTATGCTGCTGCTGGAGGTGTGCTGCCTTCAGAGCTGAGTGCCTGTTAAGCTGCCACTCTCCAGCCACACAGCTATGAAAGCAGCATAGAACTAAGGATGGCAATGGTGCACCTTCCCTAAAATAACTGTGAGATACTCCTCTCCTCCCCACATACGCAACACCCTTTTGGATCAGGACCCCCAATTTGAGGAACCCGGGTCTCCTCTGTGACTCTGTACTGTACAGGGGAAAAGCACCTAAAAGACTAGATTTCATGGTCTGTGGCGCGTTTTTCATGGCCATGAACATGTCAGGCCCTAGATATAGTGAGTGACCCATGGGAGGGAAGAGCTGATATTCCGCAGTTCCACTGGGCGAGCTCCCTGCTCCGATTTTACCCAAATGTTGCTGCCAATACCAACTGCACCCAGATCCCAGCTGGTGCTGGTGTTGTCCTGGGCAGCTAGTTCTGCTCAGAGCTGTCTCCTGTTTCAATGTGAGCCCATTTACTTGGGTTATATGACTCCCAAGATCCATCCAAATTGTTTCTGAGCTAGGCTCACCTTCATCCAGGTCTATATCCCCCTCTGGTGCATGAGCGCTGAATAGCAGAGATGCCTGATAGAAGTGAATTTGGAGCACAGAAAGGCTCAGGCTGGCCTGTGCCTTGGGGGGTCAAAGGTTATGATGATAAGCCACCAAGCCGGTTAATACAGAAGTGTGAAGAGGAACAAGCCCCAGACGCAGAGAGAACAGTGGAATCAGGTTACATTAGAGGTGGAAAAGGCTAGTACATTCCCTCTCTCCCTTTACCGCCATCCTGAGACTGGGACCAATTTCCAATCTCTGACACCTTTTAGCTCTAGAGCTGATCAAAGAAATAATGTGGATGAAAAATTGCCATTTTGAGAAAAAAAATGTCTGTTTCTAAATATTTATTAGGGTTTTTTTTTTTGGAAGAATGGGAAAGTTTTGATTTTGGGCCCAAAAAACCCAGAGGCTGTGTCTACACTGGCCACTTATTCCAGAAAATCAACCACTTTTCTGGAATAACTTGCCAGCTATCTACACTGGCCCCTTGAATTTCCGGAAAAGCACTGACGATTTAATGTAAAATCATCAGTGCTTTTCTGGAAAATCTATGCTGTTCCCATTCGGGCAAAAGTCCTTTTCCGGAAAACTGTTCTGGAAAAGGGCCAGTGTAGACAGCACAGTAGTCTTTTCCGCAAAAAAGCCCCGATGGCGAAAATGACGATCGGGGCTTTTTTGTGGAAAAGCGCGTCTAGATTGGCCACGGACGCTTTTCCGCAAAAAGTGCTTTTCCGGAAAAGCATCCTGCCAATGTAGCTTTTTCCGAAAATGCTTATAACGGAAACCTTTTCCGTTATAAGCACTTCTGGAAAATCATGCCTGTGTAGACGTAGCCAGGAAGTGTTTGTGAATGCGATCTACAAATCCCAGCACCCCCGTTCCTATCCCAAATGTTATGTTTCTTTTGAAAAATGTCATAGAAAATATTTACTGCTACCTGACCAGCTCAAACTGGTTCCACCAGCAAGGGGAATCTGTTCTCCTAGCTGCCAAATTTCTGCCCTGCCAAACACCTACATGTGTTGGGGGGTGCAGGGGGGTGTTACCCAAGGACAGGTTGCTCAAAGCTACCAGTAAAGTCCAGCCTGCCCCGGTGCCAGGAAGTGGCCCTGCCATTCCTGTGGCTGGCTCGGCTCTGCCAGAAGTGAGTTGCTTTGGACCACTGTGCATGATCCCAAAATGTTCCCGCCCAGCCAGCTGTTGGAGAAGGGAACTGCCACGTGTCATTTTGCCACGGAACCTCGCTGTGCACGCCTGTATCACTGCGTTGCTGTTTTGCTGCCTTTTGCCACACAGCCTGTTTGTCAGGCCCTGGGGCCTGAAAGTTCCTCAGCTGAGAGGATTTTTCTTGCAACCGATATGAGAAAAGCCCCCCCTCTTCATGAGGCACTCGGAGTTAAAATAATCAATCCCTGTAGGTACGAGAGAGAGCCTGACCCAGAACTTCACACCTAAAATGGCTTCATTTTTCAGGACAGCTTCTGACACAGCACCTGGGAATTGGGAATGATTTTTGGTTCTGGAGAGAATCCAAAGGCAGAAAAGGGGGAAGGGGGGGGGAGGTATTTTCTGGTTCAGGTAGTGTCAGAAACTTAGTTGAAGTTTTCAGCCATGAGATGATGGAAAGCTCACGAGAGACACTCACTTCACTCGATTTGCACCATTTAAGAGGACAGAAATGTTGCCTATTGGATAACTTAGTGCAACGTCTACTATTGTGGGACTGAAATCTTTCCATCTAGAAGCCCGTATGATCTCAGTGCTGATCAGCTGGAACCCAAAACACGGCTTGGACTCAAACCTAAACCAGACTCAAACACAATCTGCATCACAGTGAAGAACAATTTATTCCTTTGGGTTAGCTCAGGTTGACATATTAACCCAACTGCGGCTCTCAGCAACACTGGGGTAAATCTGAAACAACTCCACTAGCTTTTGTGAAGTAACTCCAGGTTCACACGGATGGAACTGCAATGAGAATTTGATCGTTGCTTAGAAGTGAAACATTAACTCTCCTTTGCTGAAAAAAAATCCCTCTCGAGTGTAATGGGGGGATGGCTTTGTGAACATAATTTATGTACTGTGGTCAAATGTAAGCCCCAATTTTTTTTGTATTCATTTGCTTTCAGTTATGAGCTGGAATTGACTTGTACAGGCACCAGCTGAGAAACATGAGTTACCAATTAAAACACTCTAGTGCCCTCTTTTGTACAAAGGGTGTATCACCCATCACTAAGGAAAACCCAACTCGGGTTTCTTTTCCTATGCAAAAACAGGGCACCTCCAGTTTTTCACTATGCCACCCTCCCTGATAATCAGATCACATGATCAGAACCCAGAAACGAAGCCCTCTATTGTCTTGATTTCATTTTGTCTCCTTTATTTTGACAGATGAAAAGATTTGGTTTCTGCTCACTCCAAATCAGCTCACGCCAATAACAGGAGTTGGGCACATGTGTGGCAGCTTCAATACAAGATGCATACAGAGCATGTCCTTCCTCCCATCAGTTCTCTTTCTCCTGATGGTGCCTCATTCGTCCTCAGTGGAACGTACCAAAGAGCCGCCTCCTAGGTCAGATCGGAGGCATTAAAATCCGCCCTGCGAGAGGGGGCAGCCTGCCAGGCACAGCCTTTGCTTTAGAATCGTCTGGTGAAACACGATTGAGCGCTAGTGTGAATCACAGGGATGGGGGGGCTGAAGTCCAGCTGATGCCTGCTGAAAGCTCCCCACTCCCAAATTCTGCTGAAAAGTGTGGCCAGCCATGATCAGTGAGAACAAGCAGGGGAGCAATGCGCTCGTCTTATTTCTTGGAGACGTGGGACAAATCCAGCTTAAAAACACATAGGAGTCCAAGCTGGGCTGCCTCTCTGTTTACCAAGAGAGGCCCAATGCTGCACCAGAAGCCAGGGTGTTGCCAGCAGCGTTCCCTGTAAGTTGTGCACTTGTCTGGCCACTCTGCAGGGAGTCCAATGCTGCCCAGCTGATTAGCAGAACACCCACAGCTAGGTGTTTTTGTTTCTCCTGGTGGTGTACATTTGCACATAAAATTTATTCCACACATTGATGGAAAAGATTAGAGGAACATTGGTTGCAGGTCAGGATACAGACACCATATCAGAAAGGGTTAGGGTTTAAGTCCGGATAATTGGGTTACAGATTAGGGTAGGGGGTGGGAGGGGTGCACCTAGCAGGGCTCCGAGTAGGTGCAAGTAGGAGGAAGCTCTGGAATAGCAGGAGCATTATCAGCAAAATAGCACCTGACTGCTTCATCTGAGAGCAGCTGCGTGCACATCGTGATGGGCGGTGTCTGTCCCAAACAGCTTATAGTGTAACTGTAAACAGAGAAGACAGAAAATGGGGGAGGGAAGAGAAGTGCAGCCATTTTGTAAAGCAATTTTGGACAAGGTCACAAAGCCAGGAATAAAATCCAAATGTCCTGTCCCCCAATCTGGTGCACTTTCCACTAGACCGCACTGCCTCCGTGCAGGCCCTTGACAGATCTATACCAGGAAAGGGCCCGAGTCTGGCAGGTGGAAGAAAGCGGGTAGGATACCAGGGTTTAGTGGCATGAAAGCCCTTTCTCGGAGGGTGAGCAGCACGGCGGTTCCACACATGCAGAGCTCTGCCCCTGAGCTGTGTGGAGAGCCCAGGGCTGGCACAGCCAAGAGGTGTCTAAATTAAAGTCTATTAACACCGCTTTGGAGATGCCCAAAGAGAAGGGTCTAGCCAAGGGTTGTCCTTGAGCCTACTGAGCGATGAGTTCTGCTGTGGGTCATTGGGTGCTGTGCAGAAGGGATCCCTGGCTGCAGGGAGCCAGGCACGTCATCAGATTCTGCAGACAGGTAAAGAAGCTTTCAAGGTCAGAGCAGCGCCAGCCTGGGCAAGGGATGGGAACACTCAGCATCCCGCACGAGCCCACACCAGAGGGCTACAAGGACCTTTGACAAGCGGGTGGAGAGTTAGCCAAGTTTTGGGGTTATGCCAGGGCTCTGCCCGTTGTCAACATCTGGCTCCGGAGACAGTTACCTTATCCACTGTACCACTGGAAGAGTCCCCCAACCTCCCTGCAATCTGGGCCCCCTTTATCCTTCTTTCTTCCAAGAGCACCGGGTCCATCTACTTCATCCCATGCCTCCCAAATGGCTCCGGGGACCACACAGCCCTGAGCTCCTCTTCCTGGATGCCCTCTCGCTTCCCCACAAGCGCACAGCATTTCGCGTCACCCGGGGGAGTCTAATCTAATGACAGCCCTTGCAAAAAAAAAAAAAAGACACACAATTTATTTTATTTTTTGGGCGGGATCTTATCAGACTAACCCCGTGCGGCAGGATTGTGCCTTTTGTGCGCTGTGTGTGTGCACCCACCACGCTGCTGCAGAGCCTGGGAGTTGAAACCACATAGGAAAGTAGGAGAGTCATGCATATATCAGAGTATCACCATGGCGCCCGCTAGCACTGCCATCCCAGAGAGAAGCTGCCTCTATTGTCTCTCCCATAACCTACTTTTAGGGATTTAAGATACAGTTATAGGAATCAATACCCTTTCCCAGCCTAATTGCTGGGATCGGGTGGCCCAGGGTGATGTTCCAGGATGTAAAAGGAAAGAAATGTAGCGGTTTGGAGATTGCCTGGTCCTGGGTTTAAAAAAAGAAATCCTAGAAGTGCAGAGAAAAGCAAAATTCTATCGGCTTCATTGCTTGCACTGGCATTTCTTGGGCAACTAGTCAGCTGGCAAAGTGGATCAATTGCTTCTGCTGCTCGGCGGAGGGAAAAAACCTCAAGTCACATATTGATTTATTCCCACGGCCCTGGAGCCCGCGTTGCTAGCAACTTATTTCTCCATTAAGGATTCCCCACCCCCGGTCCCGCCCCGGGGATGTTTCCTTAGTACGTCAGTTCTGTGCAGCGTTTGGGATGACAAAATGCCCCTTGTGGTCATAACTCCCAAAGGAAGCCCTTTCCCAGGGGTCTGTGGCCAAAAAAATGCAACATCGCCCCACAGGGAACCTGTGGAGCAGCCCTGCCCTTACAAATCACGGTGCCCTACACAGCCCGAGCACCTGCACCACGTTCCCCCCGCAGTGGGAGGTGAGCCATAGGGGAGCCAGCCACTCAGCTGGTGGGGAGACCGTTCTGCAGGGCTATGAGGGCAGGGGCTATAGGGGCCAGGGCTGCGGAGAGCAGGAGATAGGCAGGGAGGTTGGCAGAGGAGCAGGCAGGAGGTGCAGATGCCAGTCTCTGAGTAGCACAACTTGAGCTGCGGGCTAGAGGGAAGAGCAGAGGGTGACCGTGCAGCTAGCGGAAGGGAAAACAGCTGGTGAGTAGCAACTAGAGGGCCAGCTGGGGAGGTCAGGGGTGTTTTCCCTTCCAGCTGTTTTCCCTTCCGCTAGCTGCACGGTTACCCCCTGCTCTTGTTTCTAGCCCACAGCTCAAGTTGTGCCACTTGTAGACTGGCATCTGCACCTCCTGCCTGCTCCTCCCGCTGCATAGTCAACACACAGCTGCGTAGGGCACCAAGAAGTTGTGGGGCAACGATGCCTCTACTTTCCTGGTGCCCTACGCAGCTCCACATTCTGTGTGTGCCTAGGGAGAGCCCTGCGGAAACAATCAGAACGGGAAGCAGGAGCGTCATGAAAGAACTGGTATTTATTCAAGCAAAATCCTTAGGGTGCCAATGGACTCTGGAGCCTTCTGCCTCTAAGGCACCTGTTCAGATCCTACAGAGGTAGGTGCTGTGACCTAATGTCGCGAGCATCTGATGGCCATTGGGTGGCCAGCATGAAAGGAGCCAGCTGCTCAGTCAGCTGACAGATGTCCACATTCATTGAAACAAACCAGCAGCACAACAAAACATCACTCCCTAACTGCGTCTAGATTGGCATGATTTTCCGGAAATGCTTTTAACGGAAAAGTTTCCATTAAAAGCATTTTCAGAACAGAGCATCTAGATTGGCATGGACGCTTTTCCGCGCACTTTTTGCGGAAGAGCGTCCGTGCCAATCTAGATGCACTTTCCCACAAAAAAGCCCCGATCACCATTTTCGCGATCGGGGCTTTTTTGCGGAAAACAAATCTCAGCTGTCTACACTGGCCCTTTTGGGCAAAAGGGACTTTTGCCTGAATGGGAGCAGAATAGTATTTCCACAAGAAGCACCGATTTCTTATAGTAGGAAGTCAGTGCTTTTGCAGAAATTCAAGCGGCCAGTGTAGACAGCTAGCAAGTTTTTCCAGAAAAGCGGCTGATTTTCCGGAAAAACTGGCCAGTCTAGACACAGCCCTGAGTGCTAGCAGCCTGAGCTGAGAGACCCAGTAGTGAATGGGCATGGAAGCCTGGACTGCCTCCTCATCTGAGGACCTTTTGGCAGGGCAGAGCCGAGCCTAGGGGAAGCTGGCATCCCTGCTCTCAAGCTATTCTTGTGCTGTGCATAGAGACCTCTTCCAGCCGGGAACTTTGCACCAGCATTACAGTGAGTCATCCTGCATCCTACAGGCTGGGAAGGGAGGAGGGAAGTGGGAATTATTGTAGCCAAAATGTAGTATTTTAGTGTTGGTATAAGAATATAAGTATAATGATGGTAATAAGTCCTAGACAATGATTTGCTCGTGTTTGATTCTCTGTTTTCACTCTACCAGCCACCCTTGCTTCTTGCTAGCATCCCAAGTTAAATTGTGCTTCTTGTCTGCATTGCAAACTCAAAGTTATGTAAGGGTCATTTTGTGATTTCTGTAGTAACTGTGTGATCCTTTGTCTGAAATTCTCTGTAAAATTGTGTGGTGTGAGTGAAGGGTTGTGTGCCTAGTTAAGGAGAAGTGTGAAAACCATCACGAATGTCCAGATGGCCAACAAGACATGAGCAACTCGGAGATGATTGGAAAACACCCCTTGTGCCTGAAGCTAAACAAATTAGCAGAATTGATGAACCTTGGAGAAAAGCAGACGCTCCCAGAGATGAGGTGACAAACAAGAGATGACAACAGGGTGCCTGACAATAATCAGCAAAGGATAACTGCTGGAAAACCCCAAGATTAACACCACCTATGATCAAGGATTGCAGCATGATGCTGCAAAATTCATAGACTCCCATGAAACCTTCCGCCTATAAAAACGGGGTGCTTTTCCATGGAACTCTGGGTTCAGTCCTGCCTCAGAGCTTTGGATCATGATGACAGAACCCAGCTCCTCACTCTTCAATGGAACTGGCCACTAGTTTGACTTGGGCCACGACAAACTGGTAACTCTAAGAACATCTGCTGGACGCGTGTGTGTGTGTATGAGAGAGAGAGAGTAAATGCATATGCTGCTTTTCATGTTGTATTTTCAATAAACACGGCCTATTCTGTTCTCCCCTGAAAAAGACCCTGTGTGCTCCTTTTGAGAATAACACTTTCTCTCCTCCCATTCTCCCCACAGCAGGATAGTGCGGACAATAGGAACCTTGTAAATGGAGCGGTTCATGATTCACGTAGTGACGTAAGAAGCTTCCTGTGTCCCTTAGTCATGCAAGTCACCTTGAGAGCAAAGATGACCAATGAATATCTCAGTGTTTTCTGGCCTCTGCCAACACATCCCTCTGGGCCTAACGTATTCTCTTGTATACTCTATAGGCCCGACTCTGCCCCTTACTGAGCACTGTCTGAGAGGCACTGAGTGCTCTCTTCTTCTGCTGAATCAGTGGGCATTGAGATGCTCATCCTCACAGAATTGAGGCTGTATTGAGGCAGACCCTGTCTGAACTGAACTGTTCTGGCAGAAGAGGGTAGGTGAAGGATGCGATTCCAGACTTGGCAGCACACACTCCGGCCTTTGGAAGGCCAGACTCCGACCCTGAGCATTACTTTAACACAGTATTTGTTGGTTTAATTTTTTAATAACGGATTCCACAGAGCAATGCAGCCAGGCTGGAGCCAGAACCCAGAACAGCATGAAAAACGCTCCTGTATTTCTGACACTAGAGTCTTTTATAGCCAAGTTACGATGATTTCAACACTGATGCACTCCCAAACGAGTATTAAATATCTCAATTAGCGTCCCCCCTCCATAGCTCTCGACAATGCTGGTTCCTTTCCAACATTCCCCAAGGACAGGAAAATGGTCTGTAGGAGGGACCTGGAGGCCAATTGTCAAGGTGTCGCTGAGGTTTTTAACCAGTCGGTCTCTGGGTGAGAGCTGCAATGGTCAGTGGTCATGCTTCAATCTCATTAAGTGGCCAGGGTGACATGAATTGGAAGGTCTCTGTCCATTCCTGGTGAGCTTGGTGTCCACGTCAGAGAACCACCAAAGCAACTGGCACTCAATGGCTGACAGACTCAACTGGAACCGGTAACTGAATGGGCCATGGAGACTAAACTAGACTATGCTTCTGTTTTAGGGGGTGTCTACACAACAATGTTATTTCAGAATAACGGCCGTTATTCTGAAATAGCAATGCAAGCATCTACACAGCAATTCCGTTATTTCAAAATAATTTTGAAATAACGGGTGGCTTATTCTGACTTCTGTAAACCTCATTCCATAAGGAATAATGCCTATTCCGAAATAGCTATTTCAGAATAGCAGTCGTGTGGACACTCCACTGCTGCTATTTCAAAATAACTCCTCCCCGAGGCCATTCAAAGTCATTACTCCCCACTGCCTCCTGGGGCTCTAAATTGAGGTAGCACATCCACATTAGGGGAGCCTACTTCAGACTAATTTTGAGGCTTCCCTGTAGTGTAGATGTGCTATTTCAAAATAAGCTATTTCAGAGTATTTCTTCCGGAATAGCTTGCCCGACCATGTCCAACTTACAAACCCCCCCCCACACACACACATTTATGACCATTTTTTTATGCGTGATAGCTCCTAAAACTCCTAATTTACGTCCGCAGCTTGCATTTATGACGGTGTACGATGCAGACTCCATGATTCATCCCAAAACAGGAAATGCACAAGGTCAGTCAGCAGGGGTGGCCTGAGGTGGGCTGCCGGCAGCTGGTGCCCCAGGCAGAATGCGCGATCTCCACCCCCACCTCCACAGCCCTCAATGGCATGACATCATCATTGGGCGCCATGTTTAACGCGGCGCCCTAGGCGATGGCCGAGTCAGTCTATACGCACAGGCTGCCCCTGTCAGTCAGACTCGCTAGTCTGCAGCTGATGCTTGAACTGCGTGCGTCTCCACCACATAGGTCGTCACTTTTTAGTTATTTTTGTGCATTATTTGAACTATTTAGTTTAGTTTTCCTCTATTTCCATAGTTAATTTTGGTATTTTTAGAGTATGAAATGGGTTTCCAGAAATGAAACTGCCATTTATAACACTGTGCCTATGGGAAATAAGGGTTCAACTTACAACGGCTCGACTTATGACGGTTCTCCAGGAACCAATTAAGTCATAAGCGGGGGTCACCTGTATTTTGAAATAAGCGTGCAGTGTAGATGTACCCTTAGATACCTGTCTGTTCCTCCAGCTTATTCCCCAGCTTCCAGCACAGGCCTTTTCCTTGTGCCTACAAAAATCCCCCAGGCATTTCTACATGCTGGCAGCTCCTACTGATGTTGGTGACAGATGCATGCTCATCTTGGAAAGCAGAGCTTAGAACCGTATGCCAGATTCTGCACTTTCCGCCTACTAAAACCAAAAAGAAAAAGTTCCAGTCCCAACACTTTTCAGTTTTCAAAAACTGAAAAATTCTGTGGAAAAAGTTAGACCAAAAAAAACACAAACAAACAAAACCCACAACAAAAACCAAACTCCAAGCAAAAAATAAAAAGTTTTTCTTTTGAAAATTTTCATACGAAATATATTTTTCCTGAGCAGCTCTGCCCTTTGGCTGTGTCTACACTGGCCACTTATTCCGGAAAATCAGCCGCTTTTCCGGAATAACTGTCTACACTGGCCCCTTGAATTTCCGGAAAAGCACTGACGATCTATTGTAAAATCATCAGTGCTTTTCCGGAAAAACTGTGCTGCTCCCGTTTGGAAAACTGGAAAACTGTTCCGGAAAAGGGCCAGTGTAGACAGCACAGATTTCTTTTCCGCAAAAAAGCCCCGATGGCGAAAATGACGATCGGGGCTTTTTTGCGGAAAAGTGCGTCTACATTGGCATGGACGCTTTTCTGGGAAAAGTGCTTTTCCAGAAAAGCATCCTGCCAATGTAGATGCGCTTTTTCCAGAAATACTTATAACGGAAAACTGTTCCGTTTTAAGCATTTCCGGAAAAGGATGCCAGTGTAGACGTAGCCTTTAAGTGTAGTTCTGCAGGTGCATTCCCTCCTGCATGGCAATGATGGATGAAGATAACCCCTGTGCTTACCACTATGATGCTCATATTTCTATCTGTATCAGAGGGGTAGCTGTGTTAGTCTGGATCTGCAAAAGCGACAAGGAGTCCTGTGGCACCTTATAGACTAACAGATGTACTGGAGCATAAGCTTTTGTGGGCAAAGACCCACTTCATCAGATGCATGTCTATGTTTCTATCTGGTTCCTGAACTGCACATTTATATATCTAAGGAGGCACCATGTCTAGCAACATCTCACACTCATGTTCATGGGCTCTGTAAATTTACTAGCAAATTTTTGTTTAAAAAGGGCAAAAACATGCCTAAAGTTTCCCTTTTGTCCTCATCCATCACTATGTATTTAGATTCTCTAAGAGGTAAATCTCAGATCTTGCACACACTTAAGCACGTACTTAATTTTAAGCTCAAGTAACCCCAGTGAAGTCGATGGCACATACATCGGAGTTGGCTTGATTGAGACCTACATCCAAATGGTTTCTGAGTGACAGCTTTCTCTTCCTTTTCCATTGTCCTTCATTCTTTCTCTCCTTCATTATCTTTCAGAAGAAGCAGAAAGTGTGACGCAAATCTGAAAAAGACGCTGGCTTTCCGCAAATCACAACCGCTCTTAAAATAAACGTGGACATTATTGATCAAGTTGTTTCTGAGTCTCTGTTATAGCCCATTTCACTCACAAAAGCCAAGCGAAATCAGCATTTGCTGACTGCCAAGCAAAGCAAAAGGTGCTCCATGAAAGGGAAGGCAGTGAAATAAACTAACTCTGATTACATGGAAGGCGTAGTTTTGCTTTTGCTTAGAAAGAGATCCATGACTCACAGCAGGGAGGGAAAGAGCATATGCAGTGGGAATGTTTATACCAGGGATAATCAATTTTTTTTTCAAGATCCACATTTGTTGGTCAAGGTATAGTCAAGGTCTACCCTCCAGAGAAAGTAAGTAAGAGGAGTAAGGGACATTTCGGAATAGCAGGTATTTCAAAATTTGGCCCTGTATAGACAGCGCCAAACTATGAAATAAACTATTTGAAATAAGATCGAAATCAGATACATAATTTGCGTAGCTCAAATTGCATATCTTATTTCAAACTACGGTGAAGTGTAGACATAGCCGAAGTGAGACGACTGAGAGGAGACATGATAATTGTTTTCAAGGGTATAAAAGGTTGTTACAAAGAAAAAGAAGAAAACTTGTTCTTCTTAACCTCTGAGGATAGGACAAGAAGCACTGGGCTATAATTACATCAAGGGAGGTTAAGGTTGGGCATTAGGAAAAAATTCCCAACACTTAGGGTGGTTATACATTGAATTAAATATCCTGGGGTGATTGTGGAATCTCCATCATTGGAGTTTGGTCAGACAAACACGTGTCAGGAATAACACTTTGACCTGCCATGAGTGCAGGGGACAGGATTAGATGGTGTCTCAAAGTCCTGTCCAGTCCTACGATTCTATGATTCTAGGTTTGGACGACAACTAAAGTAACACACAGTGGCCATTACCTCGTTATCAACAGCAAGGGCTGCTATTCGCACAGCTGGCCCTGGGCCAGCTCCTGAGTTGCTGGAAACCAGATTCACTGCTGCCAGTGCCCCTTTGCACCAGCTGAGATCTGGCCTTTAGGGCTGTGTCCAGACTCAGGGTTTTTTTCGGGAAAAGTAGCCTTTTCCCGAAAAAACTTCCCCTGCGTCCAGACTCAAGCCACGTTCTTTCGAAATTATTTCGAAAGAACGCGGCTTTTCTTTCGATGGCGGTAAACCTCGTTTCACGAGGAAGAACGCCTTCTTTCGAAAGTTCCTCTTTCGAAAGAAGGCGTTCTTCAATGTAAATAGGGCTTCCTCGAAAGAGAGCATCCAGACTCGCTGGGTGCTCTCTTTCGAAAAAGCGGCTTGCTCTTTCGAAAGATCCGCCTGCAGTCTAGACGCTCTCTTTCGAAAGAAGCTCTTTCGAAAGATGCTTTCGAAAGAGCCTCTTTCGAAAGAAGCCTGCAGTCTAGACATAGCCTAGGTGATGTACAAGGGCTAAGCAATAATCTGATTCTTTTGCTACTGTGTACCAGGCTCTGGTCCTACCAGCAAACAGAGCCCCAGTTGCAAGAAAGGTCAGGCTCGCGTGCCTTGTTATGTGGATAAAGTCCTTTTTCTTACAGAAGAGACATGTTCGGACTAAAACTGAGGTCATTTCACCCCCTGCCTGTGTTCTGGATTCCCCCTGAGACTGGCGTCTCGCTGTCTTCTCCACTGATCTCAGCATTCGGGATGGGAGCTTGCCGGGTAGTTGGTTCCACCCTGTTGCGATATTTATTTACTTCTCGCTCTTGAGCTTTCTCTGTAGGACCCTTTGGCTTCCTGACCACTGCACTTAATTTGTCTCAGGTTTTAAAATTTATTTCAGTGCCTCCAGTCCTAGTGTCTGGGATGAGCTGAAAACAGTAACCCCGGCTGATCTTATCTGCAGCTATTATAGACTTCACTTAGATCCTCCCTGACCTATCTGTTACTTCTGAGAAATTAGATCTTGGCTGTTGTTTTCTTACCCCTTTGCTTGTCCTCAGAAACTTTCCAGGCTCAGGATCTGCCTCCAGTGCAGCGTTTCAGGACCCAGGCTGTGTTTTTATAATAATGTAATAATGCTTTCTGCTTCCACAGTCCCTTTCTTGGAAGGCTTCCAATGGCCTTTTGTAGATGAAGCCATGCTGCAGCCTTGTAAGATGCTCTGTCATCTTCATCCCATTAATGGGGAAACGGAGGCACTGGGGGTTACAGCTTACTTTCAAGAGATGCTCTCAGTGTCTTCAGTTGGAGCTGTAGGTGCTCAGCATCTCTGAATATCAGGCCCTGGGTGACCCACTCCAGGCCATGTGGTGGGGCAGTGTCAGAGCTAGGAGTAACCTCCCCCCCAAATTCTCGAAATGGTTTCTTATCTTGTGCTGTAATCAGGCATGATTGATTTTTATGCTGGAATTAATAAGCTTTTTGAAAAATAAATAGATTCTGCAGAATAGATCAGCTTCCTCAACTCTTAGGCATCAAACTGAAGCAGGGAAATCCACTGAGTTACCGTAAGGTGGAACCTGTGATTTTCATTAACCTTCCAAAGGTAACATCTTAAGTAAAATGCACTGTTCCATATTAGGAGGTCTTGTTTCCATGGCAGCATCCAGAAATCAGGACCTGAGTGATAAGCAAATAGGCAGATAGGATCGTTGTGGCCTTTTGATTTTTCAAAAAAACCCAAACCCTCTCTATTTTCTAAGTTTCTCCACATTTCTCACCCGAATCAATAGCAAAGAATGAGAAAGAGAAAAGAGAGAGAGAGAGAAAAAGAAAATGACAAATGGATTTTTTTCTGTCAGGTGAGCAATTGCTGTCTTGCAGAAAGGAGTACTTCGATAGACTCCAAGAGTAGCTTAGCACATCAATATTAATTAAGAAAATCCATCAATCAAGTTCCTACTTGCTAATTAACTAAACAAAGTGTGTGTGTGTGTGTGGCGGGGGAGGGCACACACACAACTGGTCAGAAAACTTTTGTCTTTGAAATTTTGAAGGTGATGTTGCAAACCTGACAGCCAAAACCCGCTGTGTCCAGACTCAGGGGTTTTTTCCGAAAAAGTAGCCTTTTTCCGAAAAAACTTCACCTGTGTCTAGACTGCAGCCGCGTTCTTTCGAAATTAAATCAAAAGAACGCGGCTTTTCTTTCGACGGTGGTAAACCTCATTTTACGAGGAAGAACGCCTTTTTTCGAAAGTGCTCTTTCGAAAAAAGGCGTTCTTGAATGCAAACAAGGGTTTTTCAAAAGAGAGCATCCAGACTGCCTTTCGAAAAAGCGGCTTGCTTTTTCGAAAGTTCCGCTTGCAGTCTAGATGCTCTTTTTCGAAAGAGGCTTTTTCAAAAGTATCTTTCGAAAAAGCCTCTTTCGAAAGAGGCTTGCAGTCTAGACATAGCCCAAGGGTTTTTAGTTGCTGAACCACCACTGCCTTTTTTTTTAAACAAACAAGAAAATTTGAAATGACATGTAAAATATTTTTGCAAAAATGTCCGTTTCCTTAAAGCTGTTTCTCAACCGTGTTTTTCTAAAAAATACTTGGATGGAAATTTTTTGTCCAGCTTTAATCACACACATGCATCCGAGCACAAACACACAAGCAAAGAAGAGCCTTCAAGCACTGGTTTCATTTCTTAAACAGGGTAATGGTCACTGGAATCCTATCCCCTCTTAGCTCCAATATGTCAATTCTTCACTATTGTAAAACTCAGGGACTTGGGCACCAGCTGAGGGTCAGTCACATCGAGAGCTCGTTTCCAGCTACGACATGTTGCCAGCATGAAATATACTTTATTTTTTGAGACTTTAGAGCATATGTTATGTTCTCTCAGTATATTTGGAAGCTTCTTTGGTTTAATCAGGTGGTTATCAATATCAGGATGAGGATGGAATATGGCTCAGAGTAAGCTCCTGGGCTGCATCTAGACTGGCAAGTTTTTCCGCAAAAGCATCCACTTTTGCGGAGAAACTTGCCAGCTGTCTACACTGGCCGCTTTGAATTTGCGCAAGAACACTGACGATCTAATGTAAGATTGTCAGTGTTCTTCCGTAAATACAATGACTCTCCCATTCGGGAAAAAGCCCTCTTGTGCAAATGCTTTTGCACAGGAGGGCCAGTGTAGACAGCTGAGAACCGTTTTGTGCAAAAAAGCCCCGATGGCGAAAATGGCGATCGGGGCTTTCTTGCGCAAAAGCGCATCTAGATTGGCACGGACACTTTTCTGCAAAAAGTGCTTTTGCGCAAAAGCGTCCGTGCCAATCTAGACACTCTTTTCCACAAATGCTTTTAATGGAAAAACTTTTCCATTAAAAGCATTTGTGGAAAATCATGCCAGTCTAGACGTAGCCCTATTGTTTACCCTCGACTCCATAGAAGGACACCTCTGGCAATTAATAATACTGTCTTGGTCCCCATTCATTCCTATAGGCTTCCTCACTGCGCTGGCAACCTCCTCCCCTCAGAGTCTATCTTAAAAGGCTGTATTTATTAAGAAACATAACTACAATTCTAGCCACAAACATGATTCCACACAGCTTGGGTTTCAGCATTGTTTCCTTTCCAGAGACCAAGCCTTGTCTGGAACTCTATAAACACACGATGACATCTAGTGGCTGTATGATATACTGCAGTTAAATATATCATAATAGCGAATTGAGAAATTCAATTTAATTGCCATGAAAAATTTCAAATGAAACAATTTCATTCTGAAAGCATTACAGAAAAATTCAGTTTTTCTAATAGTGAAGAGAAATGAAATAAACATTTTATTTAATTTTGAAGTGAATTTTTTTTGTTTTGGCTTTCAAAAACCCGCTGAAAAATGTCAATTTGAAATGAAAGAGAAAGTTTCATTTTAGTTTTGAACATTTTTCACCTACATATTTTAAAAATGTCATTGATTTTTTTTCTTTAAAAAACGGTCTTTCTTTTAAACAGGGTGAACATTTGGTGAAACAAGCTGATGTGAGTCTAAACCTTTCGGCTCATTTTATTCAAGCTAGAGAAAGCAAATAGGGGCAGCTACCCCACTTATACTATAATCTGATCATATGCCTCCAGGTGGAGATGAGGTATGCAGCCATCGGTCATGGGATAGCATGAAGACCACCTGGTCCTTATAAAAACCAGCAGAGGCAGGGAAGCAAACTTAGCTTACATGTGACTTCTAGGCAGACAGCCTGCAGAGTGTAATCCTGCAAGGAGCAGGTGATGGGAGAAAGAAGCTTGCTGGGATTCCCAAGCAGCTGCCTGGGGGCATATAATCCTGTAGAGTACAGGTAGGTCCCTACAGACCCAAAGGAAAGGAACTTGACTGAGGGTTATTTTGAAGAAGATTTCTGGCATGCCGTAGCTGGAGGATGTTCTTTGGTGTAGGGACCAGTGAGCTGGTTTACAAATAGGCTTGAACATGGGGCTATCTAGAACAACTCTCCCAGAAAAGATGGAGAGTCCCTCACAGTGATGTAGAATGACCGGCCCATTGTGTTAACCCCCCAGTCTTCTGCAGGCTTCCTGAGACACTGGGGATTTCCTTGCAGAACTTGGGATAGATGGTTTGGTTTGAAGTTCCAGGCTCATTCTACAAGAAGGCAACTCTGGTCCAATGTTCCTTCTAATCTTTTACATCCATGTGTGGAATAATTGTACGTGCACTGAGGCATGTGTGAATGTGCACCACCAATAGAAACAAAATGCCTAGTTGTAGGTACTCTGCTAATCAGCTGGTGGCATTTGAATCTCTCCTGCATGGCTACACAAATGAACAGATTACAGGGCAGGCTGCTCCAGTTTCCTGATACCAGAAGCACTTTTGAACAAAGAGGCTAGCCCTGGTCCATGCTTTGCCAAAGCCAATGAGATTTCACCAGCACCAGGTTTTTCTGTTTTCTCTTTATCTGCACACTAATTCCATGTTGACCATGTAGGATTGTTTGATTAATCAAACCTCTTGGATAGATGCTAGATGCTTCTAACTCCCTTCACTAAAAAGGGCCCACTCTGTGTTTAATTAAACCAATAATAACGTATAAAAGAAACAAAAGAGAACTCATCAATCTCAAGGCAGCGGCAGGAAAAGGAATTAAAATTTAATCTGGTGCTGAATTATTCAATTGAGCAGAGTGCTTCCCTTGTGACCATAGGAAATGGGAATTCATAGGGAGCCAGAAGATGACGGGGAGGGCATTTCCCAGCATGCTTTTGGCAGACCACGTCCTTTGTGTCGCCTGGCTTTGTGCACACTTTGTACTCAAGAGGGCACCAGGGCAAGAAAAAGTCAACCTCAGGATATGTCTACACTGCAGTTGGACACTCCTGGCTTGCTTGTGCCAGCTGACTCAGGCTAAGGGACTGTTTAATCAAGATGTAGACATGTAGGCTCCGGCTGCAGACCAAACTCTGGGATCCTTCCACTGCACAAGGTTTCAGCATCTGCAGTTAAACAGCTCCTTAGCTTGAGTCCTGCCTTCCCAAGTCATTGGGCATAGGCTAGCCATGGGTGTCCAACTGCAGTGCAGACACACTCTAAGGCTACGTCTACACTGCAGGCTTCTTGTGCAAGAACTGTTTTGCGCAAGAGTTCTTGTGCAAAAGGTCTTCCAGAAGAGCGCATCCATACTGCCATGTGCTTTTGTGCAAGAGATGTGCTTTTGAGCAAGAGAATCCATGGCAGTGTGGACACTCTCTTGTGCAAGAAAGCCCTGATGGCCATTTTAGCCATAGGGGTTTCTTGCGCAAGAAATTCACGTTGTCTGTCTACACTGCCTTCTTGTGGAAGAGCTCTTGCGCAAGAGGGCTTATTCCTCATCGGGAGAGGAATAACTCTTCTGGAAAAAGCCCTGTTTTCTGATGCTTGTACTGTAAATTTACTTGTGCAAAAACACGTGTGCCGTGTAGATGCTCTGCAAGTTTTTGTTCAAGAACAGCCGTTCTTGCTCCAAAAGCCTGCAGTGTAGATGTAGCCTAAGGTTCTCAGATAACAGGAGGATACGGCTCATGTAAGTCATAAAATACATAGATTGCAAAGCCCACATTTTAACATTTGACTAGCGATTTGTACCTAAATTGAAACACCTCAACAGGACCTGATACTCTGAATTGGAGTCCTTAAAATCTCCAGCCACTTTTGAAAATGTATACCCCATTGCCTGAAGTTTGGGATATCTTCTGGCATGACTCGATCAATTAGCAAATATAAACAACATGCGGGTGTGTTCACAAATCAAATGTGATGGTCTATGATTTCTTTAAATGTCCAATTAAAAGACCTGTCTATGTACATATCCACCTACCATCTTGTAAAAGCAAAACATGTGATAACTGAGGTTTCGCATGAGAATTGGCAAATGACGTCTACGGTCATATTTTAGAGAGTTTCTGTGTCTGTCTGTTTTTTTTGTCCATGAGTCCAGGCATCCATCCGTGAGTCTGTTCAAGAATTCCCTGAACTGTAAGCACTAGGACCCCCCAAATTTAGTATGCAGCTTCCTCTTTATCCCAACTTAAAAGAAGGTCGGGGAAAATGGGATGTGCTTGGAATTCAATTGTTTCCATAACATGGAAAGGGAGGGTTCCTGTAGGAGGGATCCTCTTGCTCTGCAATGACCAGGTGGGACAGCGAGCATGGGTGACATTTATACTGCACAGTGACCACAGGGGCAGCCGCACCAACAAGAGAGTGCCCACCTGGGGCCAAGGTTTTCCATGTTGTCAGCCACTGGCCCAAGTGGCCCCTGCCGCCCCCAAACTCCTCCCCCTAGCTGTTGGCTGCAGTGCTGGATGGAGAGGGGAGTCCCACTGGCCAGCAGCCCCGCCTCCCCTGCCCGCCCAGGAAGAGCCACCCACCCACCAGCTGAGGGCTGGGCAGTCCTGCTCTCCCACAAGGAGCAGCTGGGGGGGGGGGGGGAAGGGAGGAGGTAGGTGGGCAGCCCAGCCCTCTCCCATCCCCAACCACAAGAAGCTATTGGTCAGCTGGGTAGCGCAGCCCTGGCCCTCTGGGAGCAGCTGCCATTGGAGCAGCACCACTGCCCTGCTCTGAAGGACCTGAGCAACGCCGAGTAAATCTTCTAGTTAGCTACAAGCAAAAGTAAAGCTGAACTGACTAGTCACAGCTGGTGAAATACAAAAATTACACAGCAGGTGTGAAAGCTGAGGGTGCCAATGCTTTGCCATGTCAGTAATCTTAGACATGACTAGGAAGAGAGGTAAAGGGCTTCCTTTAAATTGTGATTAGTTGTGTTGCTAGGCTCTTCAGATCAGTCTCTCCCCTTCAGATCATATCAGTCTTGCTCTTCATTCTGTGGAGAGGATGGTTTAGAATCATAGAATCATAGAATACTAGGACTGGAAGGGACCTCAAGAGGTCATTGAGTCCAGTCCCCTGCCCTCATGGCAGGACCAAATACTGTCTAGACCATCCCTGATAGACATTTATCTAACCTACTCTTAAATATCTCCACAGATGGAGATTCCACAACCTCCCTGGGCAATTTATTCCAGTGTTTGACCACCCTGACAGTTAGGAACTTTTTCCTAATGTCCAACCAAAACCTCCCTTGCTGCAGTTTAAGCCCATTGCTTCTCGTTCTATCCTCAGAGGCCAAGATGAACAAGTTTTCTCCCTCCTCCTCAGGACACCCTTTTAGATACCTGAAAACTGCTATCATGTCCCCACTCAGTCTTCTCTTTTCTAAACTAAACAAACCCAATTCTTTCAGTCTTCCTTCATAGGTCATGTTCTCTAGACCTTTAATCATTCTTGTTGCTCTTCTCTGGACCCTCTCCAATTTCTCCATACCCTTCTTGAAATGTGGTGCCCAGAACTGGACACAATTCTCCAACTGAGGTCTAACCAGCGCAGAGTAGAGCGGAAGAATGACTTCTTGTGCCTTGCTCACAACACACCTGTTAATGCATCCCAGAATCATGTTTGCTTTTTTTGCAACAGCATCACACTGCTGACTCATATTCAGCTTGTGGACCACTATAACCCCTAGATCCCTTTCTGCCGTACTCCTTCCTAGATAGTCGCTTCCCATTCTGTATGTGTGAAACTGATTGTTCCTTCCTAAGTGGAGCACTTTGCATTTGTCTTTATTAAACTTCATCCTGTTTACCTCAGACCATTTCTCCAATTTGTCCAGATCATTTTGAATTATGACCCTATCCTGCAGATTAGTCACAACCCCTCCCAGTTTGTTATCATCTGCAGACTTAATAAGCGTACTTTCTATGCTAATATCTAAATCGTTGATGAAGAATGGGACCCAGGAGACTGGAGCAACCATAGGCCCTGCCTTCATGGGTGCTCTGGGTCTGAAGCATCCATAGAGAAATGGGTGCTTTCCACCTACCACAGCCAAGCTCTCTCCTCTCCTCTCCCTCCCAGTGACTCTTGCCTGCCGTGAACAGTTGTTTCATGATGTGCAGGAGGCTGGGAGGAGTGGGGAGGAGAAGAGATGGGGTGCACTGAGGGGAAAAGGGTGGAAAGAGGCAGGGTGAGGACGGAGCAGAGTGGCAGCTTTGAAGAAGGGACAGAGTGGGGGCGGGGCTGGGGCAAAGGGGCGGGGTCAAACATCCTGTGATTAGAGGGAAAGTTGGCACCTAACTGTTGTTTCTGCCACAGGCATCTCTTTGTGCTTTAGTTTCTCATCCGTAAAATGGGGACAATAATATTTCCTTTGTCTGTTGCAACTGTAAGCTTTTGGGGGGCAGACACTGCCTCTTCCTGTGTGTACCAGCAATGCTTAGCACAAAGGGGCTCATTCGGAGTTTGGGCCATTTATGTGCTCCTGTAATACAAATAAATACACAATGGTAGTTTTCTTTAGTTTATAATAAGCCCACTGAATTATGCAGCAGTTGGTCCTGGCCAGACCAGCCTGTTGGGAATGAAGAAGTTGGGTTGTTGCAATTGTTACTTTATTATCTGAATTCATTCTCCCCCCCCCCCCCTTACCTCTTTATACTTTGCTATAGCAATCTGCATTCATTTGTGCCAGAATTATAGCTGTATAACAGGCAGGGCTGCTGACAGAGGGGGCAGTTGCCCAGGGGCCTGACAATTTAAAAGGGCCTGGGTTTAAATCACCACTGGAGTCCTGCATGGTGCAGTCCAGGTGGCATGGAGGGCCAGTTGGGGGAAGTGCAGCATGGTCTGGCCAGCACTGAGGGCTGGCTGCTCCTAGCCCCGCCCCTTCCACCTGAGGTCCCGCCCCTTACAGGGGCCCGGAGCCCAGCCTTCCCCCCACATTGCTCAGGGTCCAGCAAAATGTGTCACCAGCCCTGATAGCAGGAAACCTTTCCGAGTTTAGGCTCAAGGTTTTATGGCCGTGACTGCTTATTTATATTTGCATGGGCTTGAAATAATTTCTGAAGTTATCTAAACTCAGTCATCCAAGTCTATACAAACCAGAACCAATCTGGCAATGAAGACATGCCATGTCCCAAAGAGACAATAAATTAAGATGTAACATAGCCAGGACCTGCATAAAGCATAACTCATGTATTATTCACAGTGCCTCCCGGCAAACTCACAAAAGCCATTCTCGGTCCAAGCCCTTTGCTCGCAGTTTCTTCAGGAACCTCGAGCAATGAAAATGTGAGAGAGAGATGGCAAAAGCTCATTACCCCCCCCCCCCCCTTCCTACCCTCTCCTCTAGCCCTGTCAGCACAGAGCCCTGAAGGAGAGAAGCGGGAAAGCAGAGGACTTTACTCTGCAGCCCAATGCTGTGCAGGCAGCACAGTTTTTTTCTCTCCTGTGCCGGGTCTTGGATAATGAAGATGGGCTGCAGAAATGTTGGCTTGACGTGCTTACCCTGAGTCTGTTACAGTTGCCTGTCGGTGCAATGGCAAGCAGAGCATGACCCGAGCTATGGCCAGGGACTTTGCCTCACCAGTGACTGGCAAATCAATCTTGGGTTTACTCACCCCCCTCCTGCCCCGATTTGGAACCTCTCTTCGTCCCCACGTTGCCTCATTTCCCCTGAGTACCTGAGCAGCAGCCAGCACAGAGGATCCATACCAGTTTCCTCTTCTTGGTAACGATGATGAGCCCTCTAGCTAGCTATCAATTAAGCTAACAGTGTTGCGCCTGCCCCCCCATGGTGTTTAGCTGTCGGCTCACGGCGATTTACACCCCTTTATGCCCTTAGTAGCAGTAACCTTGTCTTATCCATGGCACTGCCAAGGCACCGATCCACACGAGATAGAAATGTATTGTCATGTACATCTCCCTGTGAGCTAGAGCAAGGAATGAGGATCTGCTCTCTCTCTTTGGTGCTCCAGATATGGAGCTTGGATACATTAGGGTAGGAGTTTAGAAATGCTATTGGCAATGATTTAATTGATAGAGAAAAAGGCCCTCTCGCTGTGTGGGCTAAAGATGAGAGGGGAGTGGTGTTGGAGCCAAACCAGGGAAAGGAGGGAAGACTCTCTAACACTAATTTTAGCAGAGAAGAGGCAGCAGGATTTGCATCCGCAGCCCCTTTCCTTATACCCCCAGCAAACCTACAGCTCATTATGCGACTGGCTCACCTACCTGGAATTCTATTCCTTTGACCTGGGCAGCTGGATTTGAGCTGTAAAGACCTCACAGAAATCTCACTTACAGACACATTTTTAAAGCTATTTAAACACCTAGTAGGATTTTCTAGGCCCCGAACTCCCATTGGGCCCATAATTGCTTTTAAAAATCCACCATGTGCCTATCAACATCTTTAGGAGCCTAAACAAAATACAGGACTATGTAGCACTTTAAAGACTAACAAGATGGTTTATTAGATGATGAGCTTTCATGGGCCGGACCCACTTCCTCAGATCAAAAAGTATTTGATCTGAAGAAGTGGGTCCAGCCCACGAAAGCTCATCATCTAATAAACCATCTTGTTAGTCTTTAAAGTGCTACATAGTCCTGTATTTTGTTTCAGTTACACCAGACTAACACGGCTACATTTCTATCACTTTAGGAGCCTACATACTTTTAAAAATCTGGCCCTTTGTCCCTCTTAGTTTCTTGCCTAGCAAATGGGACCAAACAGGTGCTCAGAGAGTCGGTAACCTGCACAGTGTTCATTTTTGTTCCCATGAATTAATTTTTTTTAAATTGACTTTCATTCTTTCAATTAAACGTGGTACTTTTCTTGTATTATTATTTGCTTTCATTCCAGGCAACAGTCCATCTGCAAATGATGTTGACAGCTAAATGTTTCCTAGTGGAATTTTAAGTAGCTGTCATAGTCAACATTTGATGCAGGAAAATTATTAGTAAATTAGTGAGGCTCTCTGTCAGCAGAAGAGGCAGAGGTAGTGCAAATACATTAAATTAATGGATCCTGCTAATTCAATTAGTGCTTAGAAATTAAAACGAACCAAGGAAATCCTATTTGTTTGTATACAGGCAGTTCTGAGACATACGACACAATTGGTTCCTGAAAATTATGTTGTAACTCAGAACTGCAATCCACCGCGTCGCAGGAACGAGGGTCGTAAAGTCAAACCCACCATCGTAAGTTGAATCAGGGTGTCAGTTAAAAAATATCACAAGTACCATTTGTCATAAGTCGAATGTTGTAAAGTCAAGGATTACCTGTATGTTCCCGCTGAAGAGCATTAATACCTCATGCCACTGAGGTCATCTGTCAACTCTGAGATGATAAAGCAAATCAAGGGCAGAATTACTAGAGAAGATTATAACAGTTTGTATTACTGTAATGCAGAGAGGATCCGACGGTGTTATACACATGGACAGTAAGACACTCCCTGTCCTGAAGAATTTACAGCCTAGCAAGTCAAGACCAACAAGGGGTGGGTGAATGAAATTTTGTCATCTCCACTGCAAAGCTGGGGAGATACAGAAAGATTAAATGACTTACCCAAGATCATAAAAGAAATTTGGCAGAGATAGAAATTGAGACCAACAAACCCACAACACCTCCATGTCTGAGTCAAATAAGAGACATAAAGTCTGATGCCTACATTGAGCAGTGAAGGTCAGTTGGGAATGGAAATGTGTTTCAGGTTTTTTGAAATATAACAGTAATTTCTTCCCTTCATTTTAGGCCAGATTTGATTGTGTGAACAACAAATGGTTCTGAGGACTGATCTGGATGAACCATCAAAAGCTGGGTATCATAGAATCGAGAAGATTAGGGTTGGAAGAAACCTCAGGAAGTCATCTAGTCCAACCCCTGGCTCAATGCAGGACCAACCCCAACTAAAGCAATCAATCTGGACTATGCAAACTTTTCAGGCCTATGTATTAAAATGAAACTTTTGCAAAACCAGCCAATTGTTTTAGGCCAAAGGGGCCTAAAACAAAGACTGCAGACTTTATGATGAAAAATAACATGGAGAAAATTCACAAGGGCTTTTTCAGACTCAAAAACAGGTTCAGGTCAGGGTTGCTTCCAATTTTAGGTGAGCTTGGACCAATTCTGCTGCAGTCAGGATCCCTTTTTGTAATTTTCAAAGTGTATTCTGTTCATGTCGCATGTTAAGATCAAAATAATTTTTCCAAGCAATGTAATGTGCAAATGCTTATTATCCTTGGACAAGCTATTACTAACATTCTGTTCTTTTTGGTCTTTGAACTTGCAACATGGCAAGCTACATGAAAGTAATCAATTGAAATGAATAAATAGAGAATTTTCCAGCACGTAATTGCTGCCCTGGATACAAATAATAATGGATATGTTGATTTATTATTGTTTGTTCCCTACTCTGCCTAGCATATCTAGGGTTATTAATGAGAATGGGGGAGCACTCAAGTTAAATGGGTTATTAAAGTTTTAATACTAGACTAGATTTATAACCAACGACAAAGAGATACTTTGATTTCATGCTAGTGAAATAATAGATTGTGTTTGTGATTGTCAGATTATAAAGTGCTTTACAAATATTAATTAAACTCAGGATAAGTGTTACAATATCCATTTGACAGAGAGAGAAATATAAACACTGTAACACGAAAAGATAAGGCCTAACTTTTGAAGAGCAGCTGCAGTTTTTGAGTGCTCAGATAGATACTTTGGGCCTGATTTGCAGGGATTCAGAACATCTGCAGCTCCTATTGACTGGACTCAGGGTGAACACCACCATGCAATACCAGAGTCAAGGTGTCTCTAATGGGGCACTCAAAAAATGAGGCCCCCCCAAAACTAAAAATGTAAACCTAAATTATTTTCTTCAAGTCACATAGCAAACCACAAGCACAATCAAGAACTGGACCCAGATCCTCCAACATCTCTAACCTTTCTCTGTGTCAGGATAGTTTTATGCTATAGGTTGAACTTTTCTAATCTGACACTCGCTGGTCTGGCAACCTCCGTGGTCCGGCACGATTTTAGTTAGCTGGATGTCCACTTACCATAGGTGTGGCCAAGTTTCCCACGGTCCCATAAACTTTGTTTACAGCCACCAGTTGTGGCTCCTAGTGTTCTGTGCTGTTATTTAGATCTAATGTGCCCCTAAATGTTTCCTAAGAGCCCAGCGAAAAGTGGAAGTGTTGTTAATGTTGCTAGACAATATTGACCTCCTGTGGTTCGGCAAATTCTCCAGTTTGGGTACTGGTCAGATCCCCAGGATGCTGGATTAGGGAGGTTCAACTAGTACCAAACATCCTATAACTTGCAATGTTTCTTTGTGACTGATTGACTATGCAGCATTATTACATGATATTAAATGAGTTCATTTATATATAGTATGAAATGTGACACACACGCTGGACAAGTAAATTCTAAACCAGTGGTCACCAACCAGTAGATGGGGATCTACCAGTAGATCGTGGAACCTCTGACAAGTGATCTTGACTGGTTTGGCTGGGAAGCTATCAAGTGCTGGCACTTCAGTTGCCCCTCCACCCACTGTCATGCTGTTCCTGCCCTCTGCCTTGAAGCTGCTCCTCCCTCGCCCCCAGGAGCCTCCTGCTTGCTGTGCAGGGTGTGGAATGGAGAAGGGCTGATGTCAGGCCACTGATGTCAGGTTGTCCCCCCCCCACTCCTGTCCTCTATCTCCACACAGAGAGAAGGGGATGGAGGGAGCTTGGCAATGCAAATCTCTGTCACTCTCACACACTGTGTGTGCCTCTGTCATTCTCACAAACACGAACTGGCCTTCACTCTCATCTCCCAACCCAACACATACATGGGGGGTGGTTGTTACTAATTATTTTGGTTTTTGACTGGTCTGTGCATTTCACAATTTTCATTTCTCTTGCACTTAAATTTAATTCTTTGAGTAGCGAGTTCTAAAATGCCTAACCTGGCGTGGCTGGAGTCATTATCCCTGTGGTAATTGCTGCTCCTGGAAGTGGCTGGCATGTCCCTTTAGCCCCTGAGAAAGGCAAGGCGGGAGGTGGGAGGGGTCTCCACATGCTGTCCCTGCCAGCAGACAGCACTCCTGCAGCTCCCATTGATCAGTGGTGGGGAACCGTGGCCAGTAGAAGCTGTGGGCTCAGTGCCTGTAGATGAGGGGCAGCACGTGGTGCCATGGAGCCATTGCTGTACATGCCAGCTGCTCTCAGGAGTGGTGCAGGGTCAAAGCAGGAGTAAGCCTGCCTTAACCCCACTGCTCCACTACCCGGAAGCTATCTCAGTTAAGTGGTGGTCAGCCAGAGCCTGCTTCCTGAACCCCTGGCTCAGCTCTGGACCTTATCCTGCACCCAACCTCCTGCCCCAGACGTGAGTTCCCCTGAACCCAAACTCCTTCCCAGAGTTTGTACCCGGAACCTCTTTCTGGACCCCAATCTCCCATGCTGGGATAAACCTGGAGCCCCTCCTGCACTCCAAACCCCTTGGCCCGAGACCAGAGCCTGCACCCCAACCCCCTACCCCAGCCTGGTGAAAGTGAATGGGGATCAAGGAGGAAGGGGAATGGAGTTAGCAGAGTGAGACCTCAGAGAAGGGGTGGAGCAGGGCCAGGGCCTCAAAGAAGGGGCAGGAAAGAAGTGGGGCAAGGGTATTTGGGTTTGAGGTAGATCTTACATTGCATTTATATTGAAAAAGTGATCTTGTGGTTAAAAAGGTTGGAAACCATTGTTCTAAAAGATATACTCACAATTCTAGCAAGAACAATTATACAGATTAGGCACTTTACCTTGTGAAATTCTTACACGCAATAGGCTAACTGGGCAAAAAATAAGTTGGGTTAATAATAGAAAATGACAACAGGGCACGTTAATTTCTAGTGTAACAATCATATGTCCAAAAACATTCACAGCAGTCACGAGGGAAGTTTTATGTAGTCTAATAAATGCCTTTTCTTAGTGTGTGAGCACTGTCCAGTCTTTGTAGTGTTGTGAGTGTTATGAACAACAATATAGAACAACTCTTGTTTGTCTGTGATTTGCTATGGACAGAGAACAAGACATGGCTATAGAGACAGGGTGCCAAACATTTAATCCTTCTGTCAGATCTGATATATTGGTGTGACCTGTGTGATATACTCAGATTCTACAGAATCTAATGAAATGTAGTTTCATTTTAGGGTGCTGTAGCAAGCAGCTAGAGAGATTGCTCTCTGTCTTAATCTGTCTAACTAGAGTCAATTTTCCAGGTAGAGTTGCTCCCTGGGAACAAGGCATTAAAGTTCTAACTGAAATTCTTACAAGAAATTACCTGCATGCTATTTGATCATCTTTGTTTCAGGACTGGTTTGTATAGTGTAAACATATTGCGTTAAAAATATACCCAGACTCCCCATCACTGATTTCTCCTCTTAACTGGAAGCCAATCCGCAATGCCCCGACATCTGCTACTGCTTGCCGTATGAATAATATGTCCTCTTCTTATGAAATGAGTTTGGGATTCAAGATCGTTTGAATTACAGAACAGCCCTACAATCAATTGCTCCAAACCCATGGAGATTATTACCTAAGTTCACATCACTTGCTGTGTGCCTTGAAATCTAGTATACATTGCCACCTGCCACACTGTGGGTACTTTGTACACGATAATAAAAGTGCACCCACAGGATACATCTTCCCATAAGCACTTTCCTCGGCAATACAACAACAAAATGAATAAAAACATTCATTCCTGCCACATTTTATGTTATTGCTCAGGATGCTTTACACAACATTAGCAGTGATCATCCATCACTTGTAGCTGTTATCTTTTGAACGGAACTTTTAACGGAAGTTTACTTTCTTCCTGACTTCATAGCATTCCCTGTGGACTTTTGGGTTATGCCCAAATTGCAGGACAGAATAACTCTTGCTTGTCTGTGATTTGTTGTGGACAGAGAACAAGACATGGCTGTAGAAACAGGGTGCCAAACATTTAGCCCTCGGGCCAGAGCCAATATGTTGGTATGACCTGCATGACACATTCAGATTCTACAGAATCTAAGATTTCTGTTGGGAAAAATGTATGTTTACAACCATCATGGTTTCAGAGATAACCTTCCCAATATGAACCAAGCATAGCAGATGGGTGATGCTTACCAGGTAATGGTTAACCAATACCCATGGAGCAGCCCACTGCACATGGAGGACTGCTCCAACCCTGCCAAGCACCCCTGTGGGATTGCTGGTTCCCAGCCCACATGGACTGGGAGCAGACAGCCCGGCATGGGGCTGGAAGTGGCGGTCCTGCAAGTGGCAGCGGCTGGTGTGGGCTGGGATAGGGAGCCAGTGCCCACCTCCAGTTTAATCAATTTACCGGTTAAAATTAATGTTTAACCAGTTAACTAATTTAATGGGATTTTACATCCCTAGTTGCCATCGTTATAAGCCGTGAGTTTGAGAGTTTGGACTGCACTGGCATCCCTGACTCTCTGAGCTCTCTGGTGCTACCCTAAAACACAACCCTCTTCTCCAGTTCCAGTCCATCATTCTAATCTCGTCGAGTGACAGCTCTAAAGCCAAAGGACGATACTTGATTGTTTGCCTCAATCCACTGCAGGTCATTTTTGCAGATCAGATGGGAAAAGGGAGGGTGGAGAAAGCCTGAGGAGTGGGATGTGGGAGCTGATGCAAGGACGAAAAGGCAGAAAACAGAGAAGCTAGCACAGAGGGTACAAAGAAAGGAAAGAGAGTGAGAGGCAACAAGAGGAAGATAGGGAAGAAATAAATACAAAGGTAGAAATAGTGGTGGGTGTAACGGAGAGCATATTTTTACTCACAGCCTGTGGCTGTGTCTAGACTATGCCTCTCTGTCGACAGAGAGATGTAGATTAGGCACATCGAAATTGCTAATGAAGCAGGAATTTAAATATCCTGTGCTTCATTAGCATAAACATGGCTGCCGCTTTTTTTCAAAACAGAGCTTTAAAAAAAAAAATGGCAGCCTAGACACGGATCGGTCAAAAATAAATCCTTTTTCGACAGATCCTGTAAACCTCATTTTTTGAGGAATACAGGAGCTGTTGAAAAAGGATTTATTTTCCACAGATCTGCGTCTAGACTGCCGGGGATTTTTTTGGTTTTTGTTTTTAAAAAGCTCCATTTCAGAAAAAAGCGGCGGCCATGTTTATGCTAATGAAGCATAGGATATTTAAATCCCTGCTTCATTAGCAATTTCGACATGCCTAATCTATATCTCTCTGTCGACAGAGAGGTGTAGTCTAGATACATCCACAAAGTGATGCTGATCATAAAAACAAGGCATTGAAATAAATAAAAGCTGTATATTTATTTATTTTGGTTCTGGACATACAACATTCCAGTCATCTGAAGAAGTGGGCTGTGCCAATGAAAGCTCATGAATCCCTTGTGCATGTTTTGTTAGTCTTTAAAGTGCTACCAGACCATTTGTTGTTTTTTAAGTTTATCCTGTACAAACTTACTCTGCTACCCCTCTGAAGCTGCAAAAACACTGGTATTCTCTCCTTGTTCTTGGTGCAAACCCTTATTGACATGAATGGGGAATCATTTGTGGTTTAAGGTACAAAGTGCTGAATTTTTATTCTGGCTCACAGGCCATAATTAAACATGGAATCCACTCCTCTGCTTCGAATGAGTAGGCCACCTCTCTAGAGCAGTTGGCTTTTTTAAAAAGTTCCAAAAAGGTAAAAGTCTTTTTCCAGTCTCTATAGGTGGAGAATTTCTGGCTTTAACTCATCTCCCTAAAATATGTAGACCAAGTATACATGTACCCTGTCTTCTCTATAATCATCCTTCAAGACAAAGAGAAACCTTTTCCCCATCCCAGTAAGAAGCTTGCCATTTCCAAATTAAATGCATGTATATGTAGCTCGGCTCCTTGATGTAACGCAGCACGGAATGTTCAGTGAATTTTTTTTCCTCCTGAAGATTTGCAGACACCCTGCAGAAAAAGATCTAGGGGTTATAGCGGATCACAAAGTATATATGAGTCAATAACGTAATTCTGTTGCAAAAAAAAAAAAAAGCAAACATTTGGGGATGTATTAGCAGGTGGAGTATTGTAAGCAAGACAGGAGAAGTGATTCTTTCACTCTACTCAGTGCTGGTAAGGCCTCAGATGAAGTATTACAGTTCCAGGACCCCCACTTCGGAAACAATGTGAACAAATTGAAGAAAGTATAGAGGAGAGCAACAAAAATTATTAAAGGTCTAGAAAACATGACCTATGAGGAAAGATGGGGGGGAATAAGTTTGTTTAGTCTGAAGAAGAGAAGACTGAGTGGGAACATAATAGCAAGCTTCAAGTTAGGGATGTAAAACACTGTTAAATTAGGTAACGACACTTTATGGGACCACGGGAGACTTGGCACACCCATAATAAGAGCCATCCTGTCTATAAGATAAATCGGGGCAGCCGGCCTACGCCCCACGCAGCAGCTGCCCCAACCAGCCTATGGATAGGAGGGACTTGGGAAAATTATGGGTCCTAGCATGGGCTGACAGCAGAGGTCACCCTCCCCCACTCACCATGTGGACAGTGGGAGCTGGAGTTGCCCAACAGCCTGCTCTGTCCCCCCTCATCCCACACCATCCTCTGGGCCTGCTGCATTCGACTTCTCTGCAGTGGTGGGAAGCAGAGCGCTTCAGCCCCCGAGTGCTCCACTTCTTGCCACATAGGAGAAGAAGGGCACAGTGGGTTGGGAGAGGGTGCTACGGTGGGGCAGGGCTGCTCCAGCTCCCGCCGCCCGTGTGGTGAGTGGGGGGGAGGTGACCCTTGCTGTTGCTCAGTGCCAGCCCCACATAATTCCATACAGCTGCATTTGCTTGGGGAGGGAGCAAAGGGTCAGAGCAGAATGAGTTTTGGGGAAGGGGTGAAGCGGGGGTAGGGCAGAGCCTGTGTCAAAGGGGTGGTTTCCCTGAGCCCTGCACCTGGGTCATGTGTGGGGAGGGGGAATTGCACCAGGTCCCATAGCCTTGCCAGGATGGCCCTGTGTCCTTTGGCAAAGTCTGCTTCCACTTTTCATTGTGTATATGGGGAGGGGGAACCCAACTTCAGTGTTGAAAGTCTGTCCTGCTTACCATTGTGTTGAATATAGTTTACATGCTACATGTAAGGAGACATGTCAGTAGTGGTGCTAGTATTTAAACTAGTCCTCAGTTGAAGACAACTGCACAAAATTGGTTTGGTTGCAACCCTTAAATTCTTAAAGAACTTCACAACACGTTCGTCAAAGGATTCTCCTTCCCACGCTACAAGATTATTTCATCCTTGGGGCCTGAGTAGCCTCTGCTGATCTACTGCCCCTATTCCATGGCCAGATGGCCACTAAAACCTCTGTTCCTTTCGAAATGTGCTTTTTCAGATGTTTAACAAAGTACAATCTTACATTAAATAATATTAAATTTGCAGATATAAACTCACCTAGCAAAGGTCTTAAGAACATGCATAATTTTATTCACCTGAGCAGTTTCAATGAAGTCAAAGGGACTACAGGTTGAATCTCTCTAGTTCAGCACACTCTGGTCTGGCATTATGTTACTTAGCTGGATGTCCACTTACCATGGGTGTGACCAATTTTCTCGTAGTCCCATAAAATGTAGGTTTGGCCTCCAGTCCTGATTCTGTGTTCTGTGCTCTTATTTAGCTCTAATTTACCCCATGTCTTAAAGACATTTAAGAGCTCAGTAAGCAGCTGGAAGTGTTGGTAATGCTGCGAGGCAATATTTACCTCCTGTGCTATGGCAAATTCTCTGGTTTGGCACTGACCAAGTCCCAAAGGTGGTGAATGAGTGAGGTTCAACCTGCGCTCGTGTGTCTAAATTTAAATGTACTTAGATGCTTTTCCAGATCAAACCTTAAGCACCCAAGTTAAATAATGAACATGTTAAGGTTTGTATAGCAAAGTTGATTGGCTCCCATTGTCTCACTGCACAATTTTGACCTTTTTTAAAACTCACATACCTGAGACCAAGCTATATGGGCTATTGTCATTTTAGAATTCAAATGATTTCTTAACTTATAAAACAAGGGGATGAAACCATATTCTGAGTTTCAATAAAGCATGAGTGAAAGCAGTGAGTTATAAGAAATGTTCAATAGAGATCTTAACTTTAGTTTTGGTTGTCATTAAAGTGATAACACAGGTTTGTCAGATCCCACCTACAAAAGTAGCTATAAATGATTAATGGACACATTTCAAAAGCACTGTCATCAAATAACTGCTTCCTCATGGCTGTACATCAGCAAATGCAGTAATATAAATACTTAAAACAGATGTCACAGTGCGCTGAGCATCTCAGTCAACTCTTCTAATTAGGTCAGAGTAATTCAAAGTGAGGCCAGAGCTGTTCTCTTTATACCACACTAGAAATGAACCAACATGGCTAGTGATGCCTCAAAAATTGCTAAGTCTTCCCAAATGATGTATTCCAAGAATAACTGCAATGCTTTTACAGGAAGATTAAAATAGTAAAAAGGAGACATTAAGTATTAGTACTTCAGCTAGAATTTACAAATGCTCTTTCCTGCCAAGAAAAACTAATGGGGTTCCTGAAGAGCTGATGCTGAAAACTGCTAACCTTTCGCAACAAAAAAAATAAAATCAATTTGTACATAGGTGGGAGGAATAATTGGTTCTAACTCAAATTCATCTTGAACTTGTAACTAATTTACCTGCAAAATGTCAAACACATAGGACTATTCTAACAAAGACAAGCCTTTGTCAGTGCTAGTTTTCAGCTGTTTCTTTGATCTGGAGTCCAAATTTTCAATACTAATTTACAAGCATTTGGCAGTAAAAGAGAAGATGGGAAAGAGTCAAGTAACTTTTCAGTAAGGCTGTGTCTAAACTGCACTGCTTTTTTGGGATACCAAGGAACTGGTCTGCTTTTTCAGAAAAATTTGAAAAAAGGGGACATGCTCTTTTGCCATCCCTGTAAACCTCATTTTACGAGGAATAAGGGATGTATCGAAAGAGTCCTTTTTTTCAAAATTTGGCACCGTGTAGATGCGCCAGATTTCAGAAAAGCCTCTTTCGACAGTAAAGCAGAAAAAGATACACAATTTGCATGCTGCACATTGCATTTCTTTTTCCAGCTTACCATTGCAGTGTAGACCTAGCCTAAGAGCAGAACTCAGCAAATAGAAAAGTTATTTTGAAAATGTGCTTTCAGTTGATCACATTATTCCACTCACATCTCACTTCAGTAGTATTTTGGGGAAGTTCTCAGGTAGGGTATGACCTCCCCCCTCCCAAACTGATATAAATCAATGAGATTCTTTCTACTGACTTCATTGTACTCAGGATCAAACCCTTTCATAGTTAGTAACAATTAAACATAAAAGTTACTATGTTCATCATTTTCCCAAACTTTTTTTAGTATTTTCTTTGTATTATGTACATTATTTATCGTATGCGTTCATATCATTGGACCTGATCTTGCAGTGGTAAAGGTGGGGAAAAAAAGAACTTATGAAAATGTCGATGTAAGCAATGCACTGTGTTTTGGACTTGTTTGCATTGTTTAATGGGCCTAGATGCTGATTTGGGATTCTGGCCATGAAGGTAACCTTACATCATTTATTGAAATCAATGAAAATATTGCGCATGCCAGGACTGCCTCGTTGAGCCAACTCTTTATACCTCTACCATGCAATGGTATAGAAAAATATATGATACTGATCACTTCTTATATGGTATGGAAAAAAGTGATCACTATAGCAAGTCATTTTAATAAATAAGTTCCAGCACATAGACATAAAACTAAGGAGATGGATAGCTATAATATGCAGTACAACAAGATGCTTCTCACAGTGAGTACTTTTATTTCCTTACCATTCTTCTCTATATAAAGGCTGAAAGAATAGACAACTGTGACTTCCAACTGGCAATGCTGCATAGCTTAAAAAGAGCAACTTCACTCAATTCTTTTTAGACTGTAGGAGGGAACAAAAAAAAACAAAACTATTTTATTGTTTCTAAATGCACATTTTATAACTGGCAACTTTCAGCATCCCATAGCTGACTGGATATTGTATATAAACTAATAGTCATTTCTATTAGAAGATAAAAATTAACTAGCAAAGGAATAAAATAGTTTTAAAGTTATTTCACAAGGTAGATGAAGCAATATCTACAGAAGTATTATGGACAGCACGTCCTAAATGACCATTTCTACACACGCATTATTGACAGCTTATGTCAAGTACCAAACATGACATTTTACTTCAGCTGTGATTTGGAGTTGATTGGAAAGATGTGGGAGTGCAAAGCATAACCACATTCCAATACCCTTCATGTTTTTCTTAATACAAGTTACAAAAATAATACATTTATTTCATGGCAAACACAGTTGTGGCATGAAATACTTCCTCCGGTAGTTCAAAGGCCAAAATAAATTAATGTAAAAAGATAAAATGTAGTATTTGCCACAATAGAGCATTTTAAAGCATTCTTTATATGGACAAGATTAGACAGCAGGGAAATCAAATGCTTAAGCACAGGTAATTGTTTTTCCTGATAGCTGGTTTCTTGCAGCTCCAAGAAGAGTATTTAGAAGTCAGTTAACGATTTACCTAAAACAGATGCATGCCTCACTGAAAAGCCAATTGAAAGGTCAATTTTTTTAAATAGCAAAAAGATTTTAATTGTTAAGACTTTTAAATCTTGAAGACAACTCAACTGTTTCATTGTTATACATTAAACACAATCACAAGTGATTCTGTATGCCATTTTAAGAATAATTCAAAGGAAAATAAAATTTGACTTCAAACATGGATGATACACAATTTGAAAACTATTAAAGAAATCATCCAGAGACTAACAAAACAGTTAAAATGCTTTTCACGTTGTCAAACAGAATAGTTTTACTACAGCCCTGCAAAGAACACAAATGTAATATGACTATACTACTTCAATTAGTTACTTGCAGCCTGTATCAACTGAGGTGAACCATCTTCCTCTTGTCTTCCAGAGAAGAGTCCTGTGGATGACCATACCTACACATGCTTTATTGGAAGCTTATGTCCAATACCAAGTGACAATAAATTTTACGTCAACTATGATCCTGAAGTTGATTGGAAATTTGTGGGAGTGAAAGCATAACCCCCCCCCCCCCCAACACCATAATAGTAACAAACAAACAGCAAACACACATTTCTTTATGAGGAACTCCCTTAAAGGCCAACTAAAATGCTATTTAACTAAAGTTTTGATTCCATATTTTTAAGTTAACATATGGTAGATGTAAAAATGTTACAAATTAATATATTTTGGACCTGATCTTGGTTTTTTATACCAGTGGCAAAACTCCCATTAACTTCAATACAAGGATCTTTAAAGGATAGGCCAAAATACTTTTTACTTGTTAGGATCAGAGTTTAGGCATTCTGGGTGAAATCCTAGCCTCAATTATGTCAATGGGAATTTAAAATATATTTGTTATTTAATCCTATTCTCTGTATACTCTAGAAAGTTAGTCTGTCTGATCAAGAACTCCTCTTAAATGGTAAGAGCTAGGACCACCAAATCCAGTATACAGCTTCCTCTTATAACTTAAAGCAATGTAAGAGTTTGGCTGTGCCAGGAAAATGGGATTGCTTCTTGTAAAGCCATACACAAAAGAAACAGACTTGCTAAAGCAGTTATAGTCTTCAAAACTGGCATAATTGAGCAAATGTTGAAAGGGTGTGAACCAAGATGAGCCAGAAGCATAGGATGAACCTGGAATAGGATTGGTTCTCAATCAACCACACAGAAAAGTGATTAAACATTGAATTTTGGAGTAATTCTGTTTTGGAACAGTTAAATCAATTGTTAAGGTTTGAAAACTAGAAGAAAATGTTATTGGAAATCAAATTGACTATAGTCCTTTTTTGTTAAAGCATGGAAAATGATAAGAGTTTATAGGGATGAAAAACAAAATACGCTTGATGGAATTCCCGAATTATGGACCCAAGCAACATTGGGTAAATTTGCTAGTATTTTATATGAGTGTATTGTTCAGGATCTGGGATTTTAAATATTTTTAAAATTAGGTTCACAATTAAATGCAAACAAAACACTTTAGTGCAATAATTAGGGCTCAAATATCAAGTAAGCAGTGTTTTATGTTACTTGACTTTCAAGTGCTTGATACTTAATCTTAACATTGCATTAACAGTAGATTTTAACATGTGACCTCCTAATTAAAGAAATACAATTTTTGAGTTATTTGGTTTGTGAAGCTGATTAACAATTCTGGATTTATAGTTCTGGGTCACCAATTCTTTCTGCTGACTAGCTCAGCAGACTCTTTACCCCAGAACCAACCTTGAGAGGCTTTTTAAACTTACTGAACTGCAATTTACTTGGCTTGCAGATGTTGCACACTATGTCAACTTAACTGAGCATTCAACATGCAGTCATTAAAAACTCAACTTTGGAAGTTTTAAAGTATCAATCAAATCCACAGTGTCAGACAAATTAGAAGTTATTTTAACTTCAGGCACTTGAGTTTTTCAAGCATAAATATTCCGATCAGAACATATAGGGACATATAAAAAAATGGATCACATCTTCCAAAACAATTATTTTTTGAGCTGAGGCAAAAGATAGGTAATTGCAGACCAAAAGATTGTTATTTAAATCTGTTGTTAGAACAGAACAAGATATAGTTCTATTTGATATTTATCACAATAATTTATGGTTTTAATTGTCCAAGGTGCTGAGTACTCCGGTCTTGATTTTAATTTAAGTACTAGTGAAATAAAGGGGACTACTCAGATGTTTAAGAAAGTGTTTTGCAGGATGAAGATCTATATTCTTGAAACTCAGGGACATGCAAGGAGCTCAGCATTCTACAAAAATGCTAATCAGTATATGTGTATATGCACATGTGTGTTTTCTATGAGGCAGATGTCACATGGAATATGACAATTTTTCATTCTGAAGCTCAAATCCCTTCAAAAAACAAAAAAAAAGAAAAAGAAGCGACAATGCCCGTGACTTACATAAACATTGATATTTAGACAAATGGGTGATTAGTACATTCTTATCAGGTTAAGAGTCATGCAGCAGATTTTTGGATCTACAACTCAGACCCTGATTATTTAAATTATGAACTGTACATCAAGAAATTCAAGCATTTGACAAATACTTGTGAAATTTAACACTTTCTTAAATAGTTTTAAAATAAGATGACAGCTATCTTAAATGTTTAACAATACATAGTACATTTACAATATTTAAATAAATAAATAATCACAATTACAAACACCAAATGTTATATGTACAATACTCATTTACCCCAAGACTAAAAGAGACATACAGACTTTAAAAGTATTACTGAAGCCACTATAATTTCTCACAACCAGGTGAAGTCAAACCTTTTATTAATCAGGAATATATTCCACTGAAGGGCATACCTGCAGTAAGCATCACTATGTCAAGGTGCAATAGACTGGATGCATCAGATCAGATAAGTTACTTTTTTGATATCTTAATTTTGTTTTTAGAAGGAAAGTTACAGAATATATTGTTGAAATACTCAATGTAAATAAGGAGTTATTTTCCTTTCCAAAGAAGTCTTTCCCCCCGACTTAATACTCTCAAGATGTTATTTAAAAGTACAGATCAGGATTTCAAGAGAAAAAATGCACTTGATTTCTTTGAAATGAATTACTAAATTGTGTTTGAAAAGCAAAAAGCTTTGTCTACACTGCCGCTTGAATGACAAACTTGTGTCACTCACGGGTGCTTAAAAAAAGCTTCCCTTCCTCCCTGACCCTTCTCCCCTCAAAGACAAAAGTTGTGCTATGGGAAGTGGCAGTGTCAACAGCTACTTGTGGGCAAAAGAACTCTCCTGTCAAAAAGGCAAATCCTGCTTGTAAGGGGTGGAAGCATTTTGCTGGCAAACAGAGTTTACACTACAAGACTTTTAGCAACTCGGACATGTTGCCTAAAACAGTGCAGTGTAGACAAAGCCTAACAGTTATTATGATTGCACCTGCTCTTATTATGTAAAGTTTAATGTCTCCCTCCAACATGAGGTGTACCATCCACAGAAAAAGAAATACAGTAATAACAACAACAACATGAAAGTGCACTGTGCAACAAACAATAAGCAAGATTGAAGAGTGTGGACATGCCCTTTAGGCATCAACTTTAAAGCTCTGTCTTTACTAGAAAAGCAATCTGTTGCTGACAAGGGTTTTCAGAAATGAGTCCCCCAGAACCAGCATGGACAAAGATGCAATTGTGCACACAGATGGAACCATTTTCAACACTATTATAGGATTATTCAAAATCACACAGCTAAAAGTTTTCACAGAAAATGCTAGAATACATTAAGCTCTCAAATAATTATATTGTTGTGCTAAAAGTGGCACATTTATATTCTTGGTTAAACATTCCTGGTAACTTTTGTCAGCAATGGAGTCCTCTAGTGTAGACAGGACAATAGAAAAGTGAAAAAATAAACCTCAGTCATTTATACGCCATATTAGTGTCTGAAATAGCCTATTAAGATTTTTTTTTTACAGAATTACTACTTTTTATTTTAAAAATCTAATCCAGATAATTTAATGTAGTTTTGTACTTCTAGTTTGAGACATTATAGGTCCAATCCTGCTCTTACTAATGTAAGTAGTCCTATCGTTTGCATAATCAGAGTATTACTTCTCAGTGGGATCATTTTTTGTAAAAAATTAGGAAGATTTCTTTATACACAATGCACTTGAAGAATACAAGAGCAGCATCTAATCCCAATAACTGAGTGCTAGGAGTATAGCATAAATGTTTGCTTCCAAATCAAGATACAGTAGTTGAGAACCTACCCTAATATTGCAATATGGCATAACACATACACCTTCCTAAATTCAGACCTATTTAGTAGCTGCCAGATAATCCAGATTACACAATACATTACAAATTATTTAAAGATTATTGAAGATTTAAATTCAGAGATATTACCCAAGACCTTTTACAATTAAATCAGAATACTTTCCAAAGACTAGACACTCCTTCTCCCCCTTCAGTGGGAATATAAAGTAACAAGTGCAAAAATCCAACACTTTCCTTCATTTAGATGCCAGTAGTTCTAAGGAGCCACTTATTCCTACTGACACAAGCAACTGATTTGCTAGCTCTTTATTACAATCTTCAAAACTTGCCAACATGGTTCGCCAAAGTGATATTTTTCCCTGCAAAAATTGAACAGCAGACATTTTCACAATTTTGGGGATGGCGTGAAGACATGACACGTTCTTAACCAAGCTCTTGAATTTGAGACATCTTCCAACCTGCTCTTCATCCAAATTATTTTAAAAAGTTTGTTTTTTCCCCCTTTGCACTAAGTTCCATCATATAATTTTTCTCATTTCCCCCCTTTATTCCTGTATGTTTTGTATCTGTAGACAAATCACAGCACTTCAGTAACTCTTCTGAATTATGGTGCTATGCTGATCCTGCACAGTCTTGACACACAAATCGTGCAAAATCTCAGAATTTTTAAACCCTATTTACAGGGAGTGTGCCCATACGATACTAATCCAGCTCAGAGTTCTCCTTTCACACTTTGCCCTTTCTCTTCCCTCAGCGTTCAGGGGATGCCATCTTTCCTTTGGCAGCACTGTGAAGGAGGCACTCCCCAGTCATACATGTAAGACAGCCTGAGCTTAACCTCCTCCTTGCAGAGCTTCCCTTCTTTGGCCAAAGTCTGATGCTTTTCTAACATGTCCTCAATGCTCTGCTTGTGAGTGACGATATACTTATTGTTGCAGCCCCGTGACTTATATTCAGTGTCAAAACGTGGGTCATGCACCCTCTTCACATCCACAGGAGCCAACCAAGCACCCAAAGAGACATCCTCACTCTGCCACATGTTGAAATAGTCTTGGCTGAGTTGCAGATAATGCACCAGATCTGCAGAGAGTACATAGCCACCACCCAGAGCGTAAGGCAAGTAGTAGTCACATAGAAGCCAAGTGCTCTCTTTCCACTTGCCACCTGACTTCACTCGGCCACGACCAGAAAAGAAGCCCCAGTAAAGACGACGTGGCTCTTTGGCCCTTAGCTCTTCCACAAGTACATCCAGACGTACAAAGGTGTCATCATCTGCCTTGAGGACAAATCGGAAGTCCAAGTGCAGATCAAGCCAGACATACATTGCCAGGACCTTGGCAGTCAGGTTCTCATATGAGTCACGAAGCTCGGGCAGCAACAGCAAGTCCCGGTGACGGCTCTGCTCCAACTCTAAGCTGTGAAGCTCCTCCCCAGTTAGACCACCTGTGCCTATCACAAAACGACACCAGATGTCATCCTGAGGGGGCCGGCCCGCCCCAGAGAGCCAGGTGCTGCGGATGATGCTGCGGCGTTCCGTGTACTTGGGGCCGCTGGCAACGAGGACGGCCAGAAAAGCCTTCTCCTCCGGGGGTGGTGGGGCTGCCGGTGGGGGTGGCCCAGCACCTGCTCCGCCATGGGGCGGCCGCAGGAGCTGGTGGTGGGGCAGGCCCCTCCCCGGCAAGGGCCTGAGGCTCTCAGAGGTGCACTTGGCCAGATAGAGCAGAACCACAGCGAAGAGCACCAGGCCCCCCAGGCCCAGCGCCGTCTTGTGGCGGCACAGGAGTCGCAGCAGCTTCATGGTGGCAGGGAGAGAAGCTGACGGGCAGCAGGCCCCAGGCAGCTGAGAGCAGCCCCTCCTTAGGGCAGCTCCAAAGCAGGCCCAGCCCTCACCCCTTCCTCCTCTTGGGTGGGCAGCGCAGGTTTGGGCGCCAGCCCCTCAGCCACACCCACCCTCAGCGCCTCGCACAGCCCTGAAGATTAGGCGGGAATCGAAGCGACCCCGCCCCTTTCCCACAGAATGTCCCGGATGGAAACGGCTACGGGTCGCGGGCTGGGACACAATTCCCCTGCTGGCTCAGTGAAGAGAGCGCCGCGACTCCCCTCAGCGGCGGCTTCATGCCCCGGTCCCTCCGCTGCTTTCTCTTCGATGGCGGAGCCGCGGCGACAGAGCAGATCCGTCGCTGCCGAGTCAGCGTGATCAGCACCCGCAGCTGTCGGCCGCCCGGCCCTGTGCAAGAGACACAGAAGGGGGAGGGGGCTGAGACTAGCGTCACGTGACTACACAGTTCGTCCTCCTGGACTCAGCCCCCATATCGCGCCAGGGCAAGCGAGGCTGAAAGAGTCGCCATCTTGTGTGAGGTCAACCGGCCGGTGGGAGGAGGTCCGAAAGGACGCCATATTGGATCTTGGCAAACTAGGTCGATCAGCAGCCATCTTGTGTGAGGGCAAGCGGGGGGAGAGGAGGAGAGATCGCCATATTGGATCAAGGCAAAGGAAGTCGAATCAACCTCCATTTTGAATTAGGGCAGGTTGGGGGTGCCCTTGGCTCAGGTTAAGTGTCACAGAGCTATTTAAGTGCCTTAGGGTACTACACAGCATGCTTATTTCGAAATAAGCGATTTGGGATTTTTATTTCCAAACTAAAGTATTTCAAAATTGCATGTCTACACTACAGCAAAGCCTCAAAATTAGTCCGAGGCAGGCTTCCCTAATGTGGATGTGCTACCTCGATTTAGAGCCCCAGGAGGCACTGAGGAGTAATGACTTTGAATGGCCCCGGGGGAGGAGCTATTTTGAAATAGAAGCAGTGGAGTGTCCACGCGACTGCTATTCCGAAATAGCTATTTCTAAACAAGTATTATTCCTCATGCAATTAAGGTTTGCAGATTTTGAAATAATATATGTTATTTCAGAATAACGGAATTGCTGTAGACACTTGTATTGTTATTTCAAAATAACTGCTGTGTAGATGCACCCTTACTGCAGCTTATGCACATTGCAGCACATATGGGAGTGAAGGGCACAAGCACAATGCACAAGCATTGTGTAAGTTCTAGGGATGTAAAATCACGTTTAAAATGTTAACCATTTAAACTGTATGTTTAACCAGTTAACCAGCCCACAGCACAGTGCACCTAAGATAGGGGGGCTGCTCCAGCCAGGCCAGGCACTGGTTAACTGTTTACCTCAGTAAGCATGCCAGTACATCCATAGAAACTACTGCGTTACTTTACTTAGTAATCTTTACGTCTCTAGTAACTACTGAGAACCTCAGGCCCTCCCCTAGAGGAACCCTGGCATGAGTAACCCCAGCCCTACATTGAACAGCCAAAGCTATCTCAGCTGTGAGCAGGGGTACACAGCCCCAGCTGCAGACCCTGCTGCAAGGAGGGGACTCAGGGCTGAGGCAGGAATCTGGGGCATTGAAACGAGTCCTGAGAGAGTTTGGGTGTGGAAGAGGCTCAGGGTTGGGGATTAGGACGTGGGAGGGAGTGCATGCTCCAGGTGGCACTTACTTCAGGTGCCTTCTCAAGAAGCAGTGACATCTTCCCCTGGGTCTTTGGCGGAGGTGTCACCACCACAATTCCCATTGACCGCAGTTCCTGGCCAATAGGGGATGGACAGCTAGCACTCATGGTGGGAGTATGCATGCAGTGTCCTCTTGGCCATCTCTGTGTCAAAGAGCCAGCCAGATAAAGATGTTGCTGTTTCCAAGTAGCTGCACAGAACAAAGTAGAGCGCTTGCCAGCTTTGTGTCAAATATCTGGGCAAATGGCATCCTAATCATGCATTGGTCAGGATGTGGGACAATGAGTTAATTATCAAAAGAGTTTCAATTTTATAGGGACATCTGGTCACCCTATCTGAGTCTGCTTCTGGGCCCTTTTCATAAAAGACCAATGTAAAAACTCACAGACTCTGTTGCTGGGGCTGTCTTGGTGGAAGAAGGGCATGAAGCTGGGTGCTGACGTAGGGCCTTTATATATAGGTTAATCTGAACGCCAAGGACCAGATCCTCAAAGATACTGAGGTGCCTAACTCCCATTCCCATAGACATCAGCGGAAATTAGGCATGTCAGGACCCATGTGACATAAGTTAGAAACGATTAGCTTGCTCTTCCCAGTCAGGGCTTTATGGTGGCTCGGTGGAATAGCAATTTTTTGGAGACTTCCATGTTATACTTCAGAAACTAAACTTTTTTTTAATTAACCCTCTTGTCCTTATACAGGCAAAGATTACCTATACATTGTGAACTAAGCATGACACAGTGAGGTTTACCTGGCTCAGTAGACAACCTATACAATAACTCTGAGAACTGACCAAGGCCTGGAGAATGGTGTAACTTTGTTAAGGTACCAATTTAATAGAAAAGTTGTCACATTCTTGCAAAACAAAGATTTGATTGTATTATATTTATGTATTCTATTGAGATTCCATACTATTTTAACTTTTTAGTATCATAAGTAGTAAACAACTATTTATATGATCAGAGTGGTAGCTGAGTTAGTCTGTAACTAGAAAAACTTAAACAACAACGAATAGTCTGGCAGCACCTTAAAGACTAACAAAACATGTAGATGGTATCACGAGCTTTCGTGGATACAACCCACTTCTTCAGATGAAGACTCGAACCCATGAAAGCTCATGATACCATCTACATGTTTTGTTAGTCTTTAAGGTGCTGCTAGACTATTCATTGTTTTTTAAGTTTTTCTATTTATATTATGGTAGCCTTTAAGTCCCTATCTGGGATTGAGGTCTGATTGCACTGCACATAAATAAGAGAGGCTGTGTCTAGACTGGACAGTTTTTCCGGAAAATCAGTTGCTTTTCCAGAAAAACTTGCCAGCTGTCTACACTGGCCGCTTGAATTTCTGCAAAAGCACTGACTTCCTACTGTAAGAAATCAGTGCTTTTTGCGGAAATACTATGTTACTCCCGTTTGGGCAAAAGTCCCTTTTGCGCAAAACTTCTGCGCAAAAGGACCAATGTAGACAGCTGAGATTTGTTTTCCGCAAAAAAGCCCCGATCGCAAAAATGGAGATTGGGGCTTTTTTGCGGAAAAGCGCGTCTAGATTGGCACGGACGCTTTTCTGCAAAAAGTGCTTTTGCGGAAAAGCGTCCGTGCCAATCTAGGCGCTCTGTTCCGAAAATGCTTTTAACGGATAACTTTTCCATTAAAAGCATTTCCGGAAAATCATGCCAGTCTAGGTCGCCAGACTGTTTTAAAGAAACAGAGCAGACAAGAGGTAAAGGGTGGGGCTATCACATGGAAATAAATTAATAAAAGAGTTTTGTAAATGCCTCTGCTGTTTTGTTGTTACTTTGGGGTAGAGGAAGGATGAGGAGCAGTAGGAATGGGGATGTTACAGAGAGTAAGGGAACTGGTAAATTCCATTTCTTAATATTTCTATTTTATATAGTTAACATCTCAGCTTGAGCAGTGTCACCTAGTAGTCGCCTGGAGGATACTCTGGTCCTAATCAAGGGTGGCTGCCAACAGTATCCAGGTAACATTTGCTTCTCCGCCCCAATCAAAGATGGCCACCCACGGCCACCAAACGAAATAGGTACTAGCTATAGCGGGCTCTTTGCCCCACACAAAGATGGCCGCCTACTACAGCCAAGGTAAATATGGCGCACTCTCTCTTCCCTCATCCAAGATGGCCTCTCGCTCTGCGGTCCCCTTTTCGTAGGCAGGCTGGCGGTGCCTGCTTTGACCTCACGCTTTCTTCCCGCTGCTCGGGTGTCCGTTCCTCCCAGCAGCGAGACGTCTCTGTGCGTTTGGTCCCCGCCCCTGCGCTGTGGCTCCTTTCCGCCACTCAGGCGGTCGGGAAGCCCCGGGGCCTGGCGTTAGTGGTGAGTGGCACTTCCGGTTTCCTGTCACCCCTCAGCGGCTGCTGCCGAGGGGCTTTCGGAGAAGCGCCGGGAGGGGGCGGGGGCCAGCGGCGCGGAGGGGCATGAGGAGCCTGGCCTTATCCCGCAGAGGTACTGCCCGGAGATGCCTACCGCGAAGCGGGGGGGAGCCGCGCCCTTCTACCCCTCGTCTGGGCTTCGGGCGCGCGGGAGGGGCACAGGCGAGACCCCCCCACCTGTGCTTGGAGGCGCCGGGGGGGGGGGATGAGGGGTACAGCCGAGACCCTCACCTGGGCTTGTGGGCACTGGGCGGAGGAGCCTAGACACTGGGGCAGAGCTGGGAACTTGACACAGCTGGTGGGCGGAGGGAGGCTTGAGAGTCTGGAGCTGGCTATGTGAGTTGGAGGTGGGGGGCACTATGGGACCAGGAGTTGTCAGGGGGTTACTTTCCCCCCCCTTGTTGCTTGACCAGCCTCGTCCATTCCTTTCAGCTCCCTGTCCCCAGGTTCTTATTCTCTCTCACACTGACACTCACACTCTCTGTCTCTCACTCTGCATGTGGCTGTCACCCCTGGGGGAATTCTGTGACAAAGCAATTAAAAATTCCCTGTACTCTTAAATCCTGCTCATTTTATTTGTCAAATGAACACTATAATCACACCAGTTTGAATTGTGTTGGTAATTTATTTCAAAATACTTGTCACCATACAGATGACAAAAAAATTCCCCCAGGAGTATAGCGTTAAAACTCTACAACAGCCCAGTTCCTGTTTCTCTGGCCTTTCTCACCTAGAGCAGCTGGACACGCAGTGCTTAATTTGTAATGAATGAGGTGCCAAAGCTCAAGCAATTTTTTTACTTTCATAACTGATGCTGCAAGCTCAGAGGTATGAGTGACTATATTAGGGATGTTAAATATTAGTTAATAGAATAGTCGATTAACCTTATTGTTTGTTTGACTATTCCATAGTCCTTGTGAGTGGGACCAGCAGCACCCTGCCACTCTGTGCTGCTGCCTCTGTACCCGGCATGAGCTGGAACTGAGCTGGACAGACTGACTGCCTGCCTGGCTCCTAATACACTTTAAATGCAGAGCCATAGCAGGGGTAGGTCCTGGACCCAGTGCAAGCCAGGAGTGAGATGGCCTGCTGGCCAGCCTGCTAAAAAATTTGCTCTCAGAGGGTGGGGGTGGAAATGCATGTACAGGCAGTCCCCGGGTTACGTACAAGATAGGGACTGTAGGTTTGTTCTTAAGTTGAATCTGTATGTAAGTCGGAACTGGCGTCCAGATTCAGACACTGCTGAAACTGACCGCCAGTTCTGACTTACATACAGAATCAACTTAAGAACCCCAGGCGTCCCCAAGTCAGCTGCTGCTGAAACTGATCAGCAGCTGATTCCAGGAAGCCCGGGGCACAGCAACTCTGCCTGGGGCTTCCTGTAGTCAGCGCTGGTCAGTTTCAGCAGAAGCTGACTTGGGGACGCCTGGGGCAGAGCAGCTGGGGTGCTGCCGGGTTGGTCCAGTAGTGCCCAGAGCGGCGCTGCAGGACCAATCGGCAGCACCCCAGCTGCTCTGCCCCAGAGTCCAAAACAAAAGCCTGGTCTGCTGGGGGGGGGGAAGCACACTAGCTGCGCCCCCCCCCCCCAGCAGACCAGGGACACGGGGAGCAGAGCCGCAGCGGCAGCGGGGTGCTGCGCCTCTGAGGCTTTGCTCTGGCAAAGCCTCAGAGGCGCGGGACCCCCCCGCGGCTGCGGCTTCAGTCCGGGTGCCTGTGGTCTGCTGGGGATGGTCCCCAGCAGACCACAGGCACCCAGACTGAAGCGGCAGCAGCGGCGGTTCCCCGCGCTTCTGAGGCTTTGCTCTGGCAAAGCCTCAGAAGCGCGGGAACCCGCCCGGTGCCCCTGGTCTGCTGGAGATGGTCTCCAGCAGACCAGGGGCACCGGAGCAGCTTACGAACGGGGCTTTCTCGCCCCGACCTCCGGGGCGAGAAAGCCCCGTTCGTAAGTGCGGATCCGAGGTAAGTCGGATCCGCGTAAGTCGGGGACTGCCTGTAGTTGTTCCCAACCTTTTTCATAGTGAGGACCACCAACTCACTCAAAAACAGTTGGTGGACCTGCACTTAAACATTTGCATATTCATTTTGATAATTTACATATTCAATACAGTAATTTTAAATACTTCTTATTTTTATAAGAATAGAGAACTAAACATTTCTGCTAAAATAGAAATATTCCTCCAGCTGGAATACTAGTCAATTCACACCTTAGTAAAGATTCTTTGAGCTTTTAAGAGCTGCATGTGAAGATAATGAAGGATAACAGTGCTTTGCGTGGTAAATCTTGGTTTCTCTTTGGCTAGGTGATTAAGAGTTAATGATTTCTTAGTAATTCATTTTGGGTAAAAGTTGTTTGTGGTGATTTATATTAAATAGCTTAAGCCAGCACATTTGCTTCAGTTTCACTTATTAATGCATGAATGTAAGTTTCAGCATACTTCAGTATTTTTAAAGTGGGTAGTGAGGAGAACGGGATTTTGGGGGCAGCCACTTTCCCCCTGGTGCTTGGCCCTGCTGGTCGAGGCAGCTGCTTTCCCCCGGCACTTGGCCCCGCTGGCTGGGCACATAGCGGCCACTGGAGCTGGAACTGGGGCCACAGTGAGGCTGCCCCAGTAGGAACAGCCTCACCAGGTCCTGGCTCCAGTCGCAGCACACCCAGCTGCCACCTTACCACTCACTCTGCTGCTGCCTGGGGATGTGGGTGGGAAGGGAATTCCCTGGAAACCCCCCCAGGGGGCAGGACTAAAAAAAAAAGCTGGGGGCGTGGCCTACTAGACGGGTTCAAAGCCTGCCGCTGGTCTTTGGCATTAACCTATAAACTTTTGCTTATTGGTGAATCGACATCTCTATAAACCACCAAGTCTACATGTGCAGAATTCCCCCAGGAGTAGGTGGCTGTGTATGTTAGAAAAGGTGATCCAGAGGCGGATGGAGTAGATGGGCTTCTTTATTGCTGACTCTTACTTTTCCTCAGACCTCCCCCCGCCCCCAACCCTGATCCAAGTGAGCAATAAATTAACCACAGGTTCATTCTTTTATCTATTACAACTTCCCTTAACGCCTTATTTAGTAATATATAACACCCATATAATGAATAGTAATAACTGTAATGAATATAATTATTCCTGGCCCTGTTTACAGCACTTTTAGTTGAAGCATGCAATTCTCACACTACAAACTTCCTTAATCAGCAATTTACAGCAGAGAGCAGGAGGGTTGGGAATGTGACCCTGAATATATATTTTATGTGTCTGGAAAGGGGAAGATAACATTACTTTTACACACAGAGTATTCATTAGAAAGTTACATTTCTTGTACAGCTGCATGCTCTTATCAACCCTAACTAGCAGGAAGGGAAAGGGTAGTAAATGTTGTCTATCAAGTAGAAGAAATACCATGGTAACACTAACCTCAGTTAACCCTTACATACTTACAGCTTTTCCTCAAGTTGCTGCTGTACAGTTGAGCTATGGGTGAGTAAGATAGGGAAGGCAAACGTTCAGAGTTCGATAGAACGTGGTGTTAGCTTACAAAAAGGGAAACTTGAAATGAACTTGTTCAGTTCAGCCTTGTAAAAATTATAATGAAAATGTATCAGCCCAAACAGAATTTGATTAAATTTACCATGATGATGGGACTATCTGGTAGGGATGTAAAAGGTTAACCGGTAAGAGCTGGATCAGCTCCCTACCCATCCCAGTTACATGAATACATTTTGGAATGCATTTTACATCCCTGCTATCTGGTAAGGTTTTTTCATTTTTGACTAAAAAAAGAGTGCCCTCTAAGTAGCTTTCCCGTGTAGATAGCTATATTCTTAAATCCTCCCTCAGTGGCGACTACTGTGCGTTTCATAGATGCTGTATAATGTTCCTCCACCACTTATCCCTTTAAAAAAATCTTTTGCATCATATTTGCTAAAACTTTTAATACTGTTACAACTCTACCAGGATTCTGTCTGAAACTTCATTTAGTAATTGGCTAAATCTCCTTTTACCATGATGCTCTAGTAAAGACAGATTTAAAATGCGGTATTAGTCTGAAAAATTACTTAATGCATTATGATAATCCTTCTTTGTTTCCAACTAATTCTTTCTGCTACCCCTAGAAATATTTTTTGGTAATTTGGTCATGCGTTGCCCTCAAAAAGTCTTGAAATCTGTTGGCACACACCCTAGGTTTAGAATCAGTACTCTCTTTCAGTGCTGAACTGAATTGAGAATGCTAACTGAAATAGGAAGGAATAAAACCTTAATTTAGGTCCTGATTTTACAAATACTTGTCCATTGAAGCACTTCTGACTGTTTGAAGCTGGGAGAGAATGATAGGGAATGGACCACTTGGTGGAGATTGGATCATCGGTCTGATACTGAGGCCCTTCTTACGTTGCATATACATGTGTTTGCAAGATTGGGACCTTAGGCCGTAGTTCTTCAGTGAGTTTTATGCCCGTGCAGTGCCTCATTTGACTGCAAGTGATGTTCTGTGCAAACACAAACATCTGCCTATATCAGCATTCCTCAAAGTGAGCCATAGGCCTGCTTTGGGAAAGCTGCAAACGAGCCCGCACCACTTTGTTTACCATTAGGGTCCGTAGCCAGGGAGCCTTGTGACTCCTATGGGCTCCAGTTTGCCATTTCCAGCCAAGGGGAGCTGTGGGAAGAAGCACATCATGGCCAGTGCAAGATAGGGAGGAGGCGGGGGAGCTTAGAGGCAAGCTGTCGAGACTCTCTATCAAGGAATGAGATCTCTTAAAAAGACAATTTTCAGAGCAAAACCAAATGTTAGAACTGTTTTCTCTGGTTGTAGAATGTAGCTTCATATTTCCCTAAACTTGTCTGATGTATGCTAGAATTATGCTGGTAATGTAACATTTTTGCCTCAGCCTTTGTCATCTGATCCTTGCATGTGCTCTTGTGAAATAGATGCATGTATATTGAACTTCATGACATTCCCTACAATCAGATTTTACTCTCCTCCCTTTTTTCTTTTAATAGCTGGAACTGCTTTTGCACTAAATTGCACTAAACTTCTTTGCTAAACTCTAGTTACTTTTAGAGTTACTTTCATACTCTAGTTACTTTTAGAATAAGTTGAATTTTGTAAGTGCAAAACAGCTTTGTCTTTTTTAAGATAAGCTTTTAAATGTTGACCAACAGAATATGCTGGGTTTTTACTTTTAGAATGGCGCTTAAAGTAAAATTGTGACTTTACAATGTTGGGTTCCTTATTTCTACTTCTTTCCCTCCCCCTATCTCCAGGTCATTTAATCTTTCACCATAATTTAACTTGTTAATATTTTGGACAAGAAGAACAACAATGATGTCAAAGCAGGCATTCCTCTGCAGTTTGGGTTCTCTCTATTTGTCCCTCCTGCTTGTGTTCCTGCTGATGGATGTCTATGCCAGGCCTGCAAACAATTCTGCCTTAAAAGAGAAAGTGGTTGACAGCAAAGATGAGAATGAAATCTTGCCTCCAGACCACCTAAATGGGGTCAAAATGGAGATGGATGGACATCTTAACAAGGAGTTTCATCAAGAGGTTTTTCTAGGAAAAGAGATGGAAGAGTTTGATGAAGATTCTGAGCCAAGAAGGAACAGAAGGAAGCTTATGGCCATATTTTCAAAGTAAGTTATGTCATAGAAGGACTGATGCACATTGTTCTTGACAGACTGTGTTCATTTTTTTTGACTCTATAATTCTTTCTCTACCTTCATTACACTTCTTTGAAAGGGTTTTTTTTTGGGGGGGGAGGGAGATCACAGTAAGAGGAATGATCAAATTTGCCTAAAGCATTACATACAACTAACTTAAGTCCCAACCCTTTAAACTAAACAGTGGGACTTAACGTGTGAGGTTCTCCCCACCTCCAGTGCCTGTGCAGAACCACATTAATCAGCTTTCAGGATTGGAGCATTAGATTGTTAGTAAAATCCCCCACAGAAAATGAAATTCTCACGTGTAAACACATACTGTTGAATAACTGCTTGGATTACTAAAATTTGAAAGATTTAGGAGTGTTTTTTCCCCCTTCCAAGCTTCTTTACTTTTTGAGTGCTTTGGGTATAGTCAGGCTCACTTTCTCCTTTCATGCATTAGTGCAGCACAGCTTTCCAAAGGACAGGGCACTTTAAATTGGAAAATGTGAGTTCTGTTCTAGATTCCGCACCTGGAGCTGCATTGTGGCTGTGGGCAATTCAGTTCATTTTTTGTGTTGCTCAGTTTGTTTAGAGCTGCTATTGGGCCTGGACATACTTCCCTTCAGATATGATCCACAGAAATACTAGCAAGGGAAAAGAAAATATTGCTGATAAAATCTGGACAAAAAAGATGAACTCCACAAAAAGCTCACTTTTCCATTGCACATGGTCACTTTCTGTTCAAAAGCCCTTGAGTTGATAGTATGTCAAACTCTATTTAAATATATAAAAGAAAAAAAAAACCTTAAATTACTCCTGACACCTTAGTATCTTGGTCTATCCCCAAGCCTTTAAAAATTGAAATCATTTCTCAATTTTTTTTTCATTCTTCATGTGTTCTGGGAGAGTGTACAGAATTCTGTTGCTGCAGCAGTTAAATATATGTTGTACACAATGTCCGACAGCTTAAAAAGGGAAGTATAAGGAAAGAGAAGGTATAACATTTAATTTGTGACATACTAAATATCCGTACTTCAAGTTTCTCAGAGTAGTTGAACATTTGTTCTAATATAACAATTCCCCCTCTCCCATGTTAAACATAAAATTTGCCCACTTTTTGTATATGTTTAAAAAGCACCTTTTGTTCTGTTAGGAGAAACTTCTTCAAATCAATAATTAGATAAATTCTTATTTTAGCAGACCAGGAAATCAGTGAATTTAAATGCACTTGTGTGAATTTTAAGACTAGAACATACGAAGAATAAAAACACAGTGAATTGTCATAACCACTAGGTGGTAGAGTTGCTTCTCTTTTTGTTTTGCATCCCTGGTTTTATTGATTATAACACTGTAGACTGAGTTGGTACTTCTAACTTTATTCTAATGGCAGTAAAAAAAGATCTTGAATGTGATTCTCCCCCCCCCCCCCCCCCATTGGTTTCTTCTAAGGTATTCATTTAGCATTCACTTCCCTAACCAAACAGCATCTACTCATGAAATGTCTGATTTGTAGTTGTTGGGGGCAGGATAATTCTGTGGTGTGTTGTAACAACACCATGCCTATTATTAGAGCCCTGGACAGATGAAAATTTTTTATCCACAGCTGAGCTAAAAAAATGGCCTGCAAAACTTTGTCTCTTTAGCCACTGCAACACACTCAGCTCTGAAAACATAACTTACTAATGAAAAACACTGGAATATCTTATTTATTTTCAACATCAGTTGTCAAAGGGTTAAAACAAAGTGTATTTTTCAAATACTAACAAATTTATGTAGTTATGGTAGTTACCGTGGCTTATCCTTCTATACTTAAACTAAAATAATTTGCTAATCTGTTGTCCAATCCTTCTCTCCACTTAGTTTGTTTACAAAGTAAGGATTTATTGTTGACTGTATTAAATAACTGGCAATAATGAAACTGAAAGTTGATTAGTACATTCAGTTGTTGATCAGTGATTCATGCAAGTCACAAATTGCAGTCTCCTTTTGGTTTTATCTGTTTGTTGTAATGAAGGCTGCCTTGGCAGGTCAAAAAACAGTTTGACTGCCATTGTCCTGAGCTTAGAAATGATTGACCTAATTAAAGTTCTTTTCCAGTGTTCCCTCATGAGATCAGAGTAGAAGCTTCGCCAAATTCTTTGGGGAATTAAGAAGCAGCTTGTCTTCTGGATGTACTCCTAAAGATTGTTTTATAAAAATGACCTTCCTTTATCCACTGGTAAAGAGACATTGAGGAGAAGGAAAATGCCTCTGTTAAAGATGTCTAAAAAATGCATTTCTCTTTTAATGAGCAGCAGCTAAGATTCCGGGATCTGTTTACATGTCACTTGAAATGATGCCTTCAAAGTGTAGTGTATTATCTAGTAAGGTGATTAGGAAAAAAGGTGAGACACTACAGGTTGAACCTCTCTAGTCTGGATCCCGCGGGACCTGACCAGTTCTGAATGAGAGAATTTTCTGGACCATGGGAGGTCAATATTATAAGCAGTGGAAGCTGCTAGACTGTACTGTTAGAGGTCATTTAGGGGTAAATTAGAGCTAAATAACAGCACAAAACACTGAGAGCAAGGACTGGTGGACATAAACAGACTTTATGGGATTGTGGGAAACTTGGCCACGCCCACAAAAAGTGGACATCCAGCTAACTAAAATCATTCTGGATGACGCATGTTTCTGGATGAGAGAGTTCTGAATTAGAGGTTCAACCTGTACTCCTTTACTTGAAAAGGCAACTCAGAGTTAGAGATTTTTATTCTGTCCACATTCTTCTGGATAAATTAGTAACTATTGGATCTTTTAAGCCCTTATCAAAATGGGCATGTTTTTAAACCTAAAGTCTGAGATAGAAATTTGAAACTCTGAGACAAATGAGTAAAAGCAGTTGCTGTACGAGGGAGTAGTCTTGTATAGGTCCAGTCTTACATGGAGATTAGGAGTACTTTAATTCCCCCCGTCCCATCTCTTGTACGATTGGGGGATGTTGTCTTTTTAAATAGATAACTTGACCCAGTAGCCAGATATTTAACTAGTGTTGCCCTTGAACAACAACAGGGCTGAAATGACCAGAGGTCAGGGAAATAGAAATTTTTTTCTTCAACTTTGAGCCTGGAATTTCTTGTATCTTACAAAGTACTACTAAAGCCCCTTTAATGGACTGGTGTTTAGAGTAAACTTAGCCAAAGCAGATCTGCCAAATGTATTCTGCAGACAACTCTTGTTAAATCTGTTAAAATAATTGTTATATTGTCATGTTTTACATGATTTTTCCCATCTCAGAAAATTTGGTTAGCCTTGTTTCAATTATTCTCTAGTGTTACTCTTCTCAAAGTGTGCTTTGTCAAGTTAATAAGGGAAGCAGCCTTTCTTTCATACAAAAGAGTAGCTGACATTTTTGTGGTCTGTAATTAATGTGTTTTTGATCAAGTCCAGTTTGTCTTGTGAGGTAAGCTCAATGATGTAATGAGCTGAGTATCTCTAATTGGAATTTAAAATGTAACTTTCACTTTTGAAATGATTTTGCACATCAGTCATCAAATAGACCTAGGGAGTAAGAAATTGTGCCTAGGCAATATCTGTTGAAACATTCATACATTATATAACCATTACAAATTATGGGGACAAGAGGCAAAATATGGTAAGTTCTGTGTTCAATGCAGCACAGCCCTTTTTGTTCCATTGTATTTTAACAATTCCTCAGCTCATGTTAGCCTGTACAGCCTTCTAAAGCTGTGTTCCGTACTATACAGTTTACATTTCCTTGAATTGTATTCATAAACTTCTTTTTCTTCTCTAAGATTTTAGAAATCCTGAAATAAATAAGATTGTGTAATTGTCAAGAGTAGGGGTCATATACAAAGTGGAAACTCAGTCAAATTACAAGTGTTGACTATAAGCAAACAACACAGGCAGGAGTGGCTCCAGGAGAACTGCTGGCAACTGGCGCCTTGGGCGGAATGTGCGTTCGGCACCCCCGCCTCCATAGCCCTCAATGCCGTGATGTCATCATTGGGCACCGCGTTAAATGTGGCGGCCTAGGCAACTGTCGAGGTTGCCTACATTTACGGGCTGCCCCTGAACACAGGTATGTAGGGGCAAGATTAGAAAGGTAAAGGCACAAAATAAGCTAATCTAAGTAGAGACATAAAGGGTAACAAGATATTCTACAAGTATATTAGAAGCAAGAGGAAGACTAAGGAAGGGTAGGCCCATTGCTCAGTGAAGAGGGAGAAACAATAACAGGAAACTTGGAAATGGCAGAGGTGCTTAATGATTTCTTAGTTTTGGTTTTCGTCAAGAAGATGGATGGTGACAGGATGTCTAACATAGTGAATGTTAGTGGAAATGGGGTAGATTTAGAAGTTAAAATAAAAAAGTTAAAAATTACTTAGAAAAGTCAGATGTCTTCAAGTCACCAGGGTCTAATGAAGTGCATCCTAGAATACTCAAGGAGCTGATAGAGGAGGTATCTGAGTCTTTAGTTATCTTTGAAAAATCATGGAAGTCAGGAGAGATTCCAGTAGACTGGAAAAGGACAAATATAGTGTCCATCTATAAAAAGGGAAATAAGAACAACCCAGGAAACTACAGACTAGTTAGTTACTTCTATGCTAGGGAAGATAATGGAGTGAATAATTAAGGAATCTATCTGTGAACACCTGGAAGATAATAAGGTGACAGCCAGAATGAATTTGTAAAGAACAAATCATGTCAAACCAATCTGATAGTTTTCTTTGATAGGATATCAAGCTTTGTGGATAAGGGACAAGCGGTGGACATGTTATACCTAGACTTTAGTAAGGCATCTGACATGGTCTTACATGACCTACTTATCAGTAAACTAGGGAAATGCAACCTAGATGGGGGCTACTAGAAAGTGAGTGCATAACTGACTGGGTAACCATTCTCAGAGACTAGTTATTAACGGTTCACAATCATGCTGGAAGGACATAACAATTGGGATTGCGCAGGGGTCTCGTTTTGGACCAGTTCTGTTCAATATCTTCATCAGTGATTTAGATGGCAGCAAGTACACATATTAAGTTTGCAGATGATACCAAGTTCCTTGGGGTTGCAAGTGTTTTGGAGGATAGGGTCAAAATTGAAAATGATCTGAACAAACTAGAGAAATGGTCTGGACCACAAGCTAAATATGAGTCAACAGTGTGACACTGTTTCAAAAAAAAAGTTGGGTTGTCAATTAATGGGCATTAACGCCTGCGATTAACGCAGGGTAGAATTAACCCGTTAAAAAAATTAATGCACATTAATCGCAGAGGGTGGCAAACCAGCATGAGCTGCTCTGGAGACCATCTCTGATAAGGCGCAGTAATGCAAACCAGAGGGCGCATGGAAAAAAGAAGTGTCGAGAGAGGGAAAAAAACCTGAAGGTGTCCCAACTCCAATGGAGAAGTAAACAAAAAGTAAAAACCCTGACACCTGTCCCTCTCCCCTCCCAGGTGACCATATTTTTTTGAAATAAAACAGCCTGGAGGGGCTTGTCAGGGTGTTGCAAAGAGGAGGGAGAAAAATGGTTTTCTTTGACTTCTGATGGTAGGACAAGAAGCAATGGGCTTAAATTGCAGCAAGAGAGGGTTTAGGTTGGATATTAGGAAAAACTTCCTAACTATCACGGTGGTTAAACACTGGGATAAATTGCCTAGGGAGGTTGTGGAATCTCCATCACTAATGATGTTTAAGAGCAGGTTGGATAGACAACTACCAAGGATGATCTAGGTGGTGCTTGGCCCCGCCATGAGGGCAGTGAACTGGACTCAGTGACCTCTCAAGGTCCCTTCCAGTTCTGACTCTAGGGTACTTGTCATAATCTTGGATTCTGTTTGATGCTAATCTCACTTAGTGGAGACAAGATAAACCTCCAGCATAAAACCATTCTAAATGTACTGACTAAATAGGTATTAAATAGACCATTCCAGTACTTTTACACTGGGTGGTGGGGGTTATTGGGTTTTTTTGGTTTTGGGGGATGTTGGATATGGTGCTAAGGTATTAAAGATTCTTTTCTCTTTTCTGTCCAGTTATTGAGAGAGGAAACAGAGGTGCAGCAAACTTCAGTTTCTCCCTGTGATAAGAGCAAAATTATTTTTAATTGTGATTAAAAATGAAGTTTATCAGGTTCTACGGGGGAATTAACTAATAATTTATGATCTTCAAGCTTCAGACTAGGGATGTTAAAATGCACATGAGCCACTGCTGAAAATTTCAGCTGTTACTCATGGGGTGTTGGGTGCCTCCCCAGTAGCCAGTGCACGTGCGGAGACAGCTTTTTAAGACTGCTCTCCATGCATACTGGCTCCCACCTGCTCCCCCGCGCTGCTGCATCAGATACTGACGCAGGGCAGCAGGCAGCTCTCCGAGAGCCATTGAGTGCTGGGAGCCTGTGTGTATCCGTGAACGTTAACCGATGAGCTCAGGCTCATCAGTTAACCATATACACATTTACATTTTCACATCCCTAATTCAGATACTCCAATGGGTTAATTGTTTTAAACAGTAAATTGCCTATTGTAAAAACTTGAGGTTTTCATGAACTCTGAGAGCTGGTTGCTAAATGAAATCTTTCTTTTAACAAACTACTTTAATTTTTTGTTATGGAAAACGTATGCTAAATTGAATTTCTGTGTTAAAGCCAAAAACCCCATATTTGTTTCTCTAAAACAAAAGTAAAAAAAAAATCCCTGAACTGTGTCCTGGTAGAATTATACTAGGATACGGGTTAATTTTGTCATGACATCTGTCACTGGACTCTTGGCCAAAATGATCACTTTATGCAAAAATTCGTGATGCATATCTAGTTATTTTTTAATATTTCCTTTGAGAAGGTGAGTATTTTTGCACGTGATGGGCCAAAAAGTGTGTTAAGATATATGCAGTATGTAATATGTGGCCATACCATGAATTATTATAGAGGGCCAGGGTTTTCAAAATTCTGACAACAACAAATTACTACATGACCCTCAGAAGTAGGGACTGAAAAATGAGCCTGTCAGAACCCCACTACCCTAAGGGGCAGGGAGTGGCCAAAGCCCAACCCCCATCACCTTGGTTGCAGGGGTGTAAAGCCATGGATTTCAGCCCCAGGTTGGGGGCCTACAACCTGAACCCCACCCTCCAACTTCAACATCGGGGATGATCCAGTAACTTTGACATCAGGTGGTGGGTCTTGGGCTTTGAATTTGGCTTTTGGACCAGACCCCAGCAAGTCTAAAGCCAGCCCAGGCAGCCCCATTAAAATGGGGTCCCGACCCACAGTTAAGAGAACTGCCATAGACTAGACTGCTAAAATTGAAACCACAAATCTCAGTTGTGAAGGGTGGGATTTCTTGGTTAATTAAAAACTAAATCTGTTTGAATTTAATAATTCCATTTCATTATTGTAGTACATGTGGTTTCCAGTCAGGATGTCTTTGTGGTAATGGACCTCCCACTACGTGTGTGTCTGAAAAATGAGTATTTAGCTTCTAGCTGCTCAAATTTTGCTAATATTTCCTGCCCATTTATATGCACACACAGTTGGCAATTGAGTGCAAATCCTTGACAAATTGTTCATGAGGTGACTAGCCAGAGCACTTTCATCCTGTTTGCTTTTAGTGTAGGGGTCAGGTTTTCTCTTTCTCCTGTGAAACACCTGAGCTAGATCCTTTTCGAGGCAGAGCAAATGGGGTTCTTCCAAGCACTAAAAGAGTAAAGGCTGAATGCCAGTGATGCTTTAAACCTGGCATTTGATATTATTTTTGTCATGCAGAATAGTAGTGCAGTGATTATGTTGGCGGATTGCCAAACGCAAAGGAGTGTTTTGATATACTAATGAAAAGGAGCATAGTTTGGGAATAATGTTGAAGTAATTCTAATATACCAAAGTACAGTTTTCACTTAGAATACCATCACTTATCCTTTATGCAAGGGAAGGCAGATGAGACTGTCCATAGCAGTGGTAGATGTTGACAATTATACCAGTGGTTCTCAAACTTTTTGGCCCATGGCCCCACTTAGTTCAATGCAAACCTTTCTGGTGACCACCAGTTGCGAATGTAAACTCACTGTTAATTACACCCGAGCCATTTTGCTAGTGCTGCAACTAGGGAGAACAGTTTAATTTACCAGTAAGAAAGGAAATATTAATTTAAATAATTAAATAGATTAAGCACTTTAACTTTCTCATGTTAGTTTATCAAACTTAATTTTAAATAAAGTAAAATATTAATTTATGTCCAAAACAAAATGTTCCCATATTTTCTTTACTTATGGCTGGGGTGGGAAACCCTTTTTGGGATCGGGGCTACTGACCCACAGAAAAATCAGTTGGGGACCATACCATCTTCCCCCCCTCCAAAAATCCCCAAACCTCATGGATGTGGCCCCCAACTGAGATTCTTCACTTCCCTGGCACTCTAGTTCTACTCAGGGATGGGGAGGAACAGGGAGGATTGAGATTCAGGGCTTCCCATAGGCCAGATTACCTCTTCTGGGGTTCCAGGGTTAGGGATTTTGTGGACCTTCTGGGGTTGGGACAAAAATGAGGGTTTCGGTGAGCAGGAAAGGGCTGCCAGTGAGAGGGATGAGGGTGCAGGATCTGGGCAAGAGGTAGGATGCAGGAGGGGCTGAAGTTGTGAGGTCTGGATGGGAGGTAGAGTATCTCACCGGGGGAGGGGATAAGAGCAAGGGAAGGTGCAGTATATGGCCAGGAAGGGAAGGGTGGAGGAGCGAGCTGAGGGTAGGATGTCTGGCTGGGAGGGACGGTGGAGGAGCAGGCTGGGAGTAGGGTGTCTGGCCAGAGCAGAGGGTGCAGGAGCAGGCTGGGGGTACGGGATCTCAGAGGGGGGAGGAGGGTACAGGAGGGAGCTAGACATGGGAGAGCACTTACTTGACTTCGCGCCCCACACTGGTCTAAGGCACCGTGTAACATGGTCTCCCGCTGCTCCCACTGGCTGAGGGAGGGGGAGCGCTTCTCCATGAGACAGATTGCACAACAAGGCTTGGGGCCCCTAACCCCCTCCCCTCCCTACACCCTCCCTCTTCCACCCAGCAAGAAGCTGGCACTGGTGCTCCAACCTCGCAGGGGAGGGAGGGTGAGGCTGGAGCACCAGCACAGGCTCCCTGCTCTGGGGAAATAGGGGTGGGGGCTGAGCTCAGGCTGCAGATCACTAGTAGTCACCAAACTGCAGTTTGAGAACCACTAAATTATACTAAAAGTGGAATGAAGCTCATGGAACATGTTAGCTTGCTTGTTGTTATCAAGTTAGATTTTTTTAGATTTGATGGATTGTTTAGTTAAAAACCTTACCTACCTCAATAGCTGTGTCCTATTTTTCATGATCTGTGCTACACATGCTACTTCTAGAAATTGTAAAAAGTTGTCTATCCAACTCTTCTATATCAATTTAACTGTAAATAAATTTCTAGGTTTTTTTTTTATTCTCCTTTCGCTGAACAATCTGCTGTCTTAGAACTTTGAGCAAAACTTTCCATATTATTATTTAAATATTCATGAATTGTAGACTGTACTAGCTTCATTTGTCAGCATTGTTTGTACAGATTTACGTAAATCTGCTACCTAAATAAGATATCTATACACGCTATTATTTTGATGGTCCTTTCTGCCTCTTAGGGTACGTCTAGACTACATGCCTCTGTCATCAGAGGCATGTAGATTAGGCTACCAGACATAGGAAAATGAAGCGGTGATTTAAATAATCGCCGCTTCATTTACATTTACATGGCTGCCGCGCTGAGCCGACAAACAGCTGATCAGCGGCAGCCATGTAAATGTAAATGAAGCAGTGATTATTTAAATCGCCGCTTCATTTTCCTATGTCTGGTAGCCTAATCTACATGCCTCTGGCGACAGAGGCATGTAGTCTAGACGTACCCTTAGATTATAAGCTTAGAGCAAGGACTAGGTCTTGTTCTATAGAGTTGTAAATGCACTGTTTACTTTAAAAAATATGCTTTTGACATCCATAAAGGAACATGGCCAGCCTTACCACTGCTCATCCCAAATTCATTATATCAATGCATCTGGATGATTCTTGGGAACCACAGTGGTGAAGAAGAGCAATACCATATTGAGGACTGAGGAATGGGTTACTGGTCCATTTACAATCACTACATGGACAATCTTATTTGGGAACCATTATTACATTTCTGTAGCGAATAGAGGTCATGTGAATTGACTAGAGGCTTCTCATCTGATTTGGTCTTTCTAAAGCAAGTGAGAAATGTCAAAGTTATGTTACTTATTCAGTCCCAAAATATCACAATGTGCTAATTACTCAGAAAACTTAACTATAAAGCACGTACATGTACAATAAACATATTTTACTAGGTGTGCTGTAGATCACTGCTTGCCACAGCATCTATTAATGTGTGCATGTACTTACATTGTGAAAACTCAGTCCAGTACTTAAAAACGTTAATGTTGCACTTTTTAATACAGTGAACATTTAAAAAAGATAAGATGTTTTGATTGTTCTAAAGCTAACATTTGAGTTGACATTTAAAGGTGGAGGAACATATTTAATCTAAGTTTCAATGGTAAAATTTCAGACGTCTTGAGAGAGTGATGCAAACAGATCGAAAGATGAAGTGAAGCTTGTGTCTGAATACTGCTCTTAAAAATTTTAACATGGGTGGTTTTGGTATACTTTAAATCAGTTCTTAAATGTCAGCAAAATGACTCTTCTATTTTTGCTCACTTGATGTGATGTTCAGAAAAGGGACTCTAAACATGACATTTGGGTGATCATATGTATTCTTATTTCATGATATTCATATTAAATTTGTTCAACTGAAATATGATTGAACTGCCAATGGTGTAGACTCATCTGTTCTCTAAAATATGAGTAAACTTCTTGTTCTCTTATCCATCATTGCCAAAGTTGGCACATACCTTGCAATTTGATCATTGAGATAGAATGTATAGGTTATGGTTCTGAACATAAAATATCTTGTCTTTGTCCGAGAAAAGAGAAAGAGATATGACGGGCAGGATGGGGAGCAGGTGTCCATTATCTCAGTTTTAGTTTTTGTAAGATTGCTTTTCAGTCAACCATCCTTTAAATATGTAGAAACAATGGCCCCTTTCACAGATCATGGGGTAAAATAATCATTGGACGACAAAGCAGGAAAGGGAGAAGTGCTAGATCCTGAAAGCCAAACAGGTGGAAGGAAGAAATGATGAGTTATATACAGTCATGAAAGGCTGCAATAGCAAGCAAACTGAAAAATCAGAAACAATAATTAAGCCTTAAGTTCAGGAAAACTAGAGTTAATATAGTGTGGACTGTGCAACGTACTATTGTCTGTGCTTTCTTTATTTAAGAAAACAAGTTGCAGTTTTTAAAAAATGAGTAGATGTTGGAAATAACCAACTTACAGGATAATGAATGGTAATCAAGCATCTTACTTCAGTGGGCACTGGGCAGTCCCACTAATATTATTTCTTCGCTTGAGAAGAGCAGAAAGGGTGCTGTAACTCAAGGAAAGCCATGTGGTGTACTTAGAACATGTCTGTGCTGAACAGTTAAACAGTCTGAAAGTGCAAATAACTGATCCTTTTAAGGGAGTTTGTCTTACTCTGCCCACTCATTTATTCAGATTTCATGTTGAGCCATTTTTAATTACCCAAGTAACTTTGTAACTGTCTCTGAAATATTTGCTTTTCATTCCATTGTTTGGCATTACTTCATTACTCAAGTAGTGAGCAATTTACTTTTTTTCTGTAATTAAACTTCACCACCTCATTTCTGTCGTCTGTGCTTGTTAGTGGGCAGTGAAGAGGCATGTCTAGTGTTCTGTGGTATTTTTGGACTTTTAAGTGATCTCATATCTTCCCCTCTAGGGTAGATATTAATAGGGACAAAAGAATAAGTGCGAAGGAGATGCAGCGTTGGATCATGGAAAAGACAGAAGAGCATTTCCAGGAAGCTGTGGAAGAGAACAAAATGCACTTCCGAGCTGTGGATCCTGATGGTGATGGTAGGAGAACAACATTTGTCTTGTGAAATAGTCATTCTGGGCTTCTAAAAACATCGTAGCTAGAGGCCAAACTGACTATGGGCTACATTTAATTGCTCTGAAGTGTTCTCCTAAGCAAATCCTAGACCCTTTGAAGTTCATGAGACCTGTTTCATCCTTACATTTGTATCCTTTGGGGAGGACAGCAGAGGATTCTTCTCTGAAGACTTGACTACACTAGGGGAAACTTGGAATATTGTCTATGATTGCTATCTCTGCTTCAGCTTTACCAACATTAGTAATGTTGGGAACTCTAATGGAGAGATGTCATTTGCTCCCACAGTCACTTTCAACACTACATATATTAGGTAACCCTGCTCAGGAGAGGTCTAATTGACTTAGGCATGTTTGTGACTAATCGACTATCGGATAAGCAAATACTGTTGGATAGTCAATTAGCAACTCAACTCGTCCTCCTCTCCCCTTCCTCCCCCCCGCTGCCTCTATCAGAGAGTAGTAGCAAGTGTGGGGGGGAGCGGAGCAGGAGGCGGTGCTGGGGGGAATTGGCTCTAAGCGGAGGCACAGTGGGGAAAACAGCATGAGCAGAGACTGCTTCAGTGCCCGCTCTCGCCGTTCCCACTGTGGGTACTTCTGCTTTTGAAATGTACAAAGAGCCTTCCGGGGTTCTTGAATATTTCAAAATCAGAAGTGCCGCAGGCAGCATGGGGGAAGCGGGGAGTCAAATAATCCCTGCTCGCAGTGTGCTCTCTGTGGCACCTCCCACCCCCACTGCCTCTCTGAGAGGCACCAAGTGGGGGGGACAAGAGCCAGCACTGGGGGAGAGCTGGCTTAAAAGCCAGTTCCCCCCCAGCCCTGTCTCCGAAGGGCTGCCTGCCTCTATCAGAGGCAGGGAGCTGGGCTCCCTTGCGGACATAGGTTGCCACCAAGCAGCCCCTGTTCGTGGCAGCCAGTGCTGTCTGCTGTGAAGAGTGGCTGCTGGACTCAGCACGAACTGAGACTGAGCAATCCTGGGTCACGCTGATCATTTCACCTCTTCATTTTAAATGAGCCCAGCAGCTCTTATTACATTTAAAATGCACAGCCACAGCATGGGTGGCTCTGGAGCCTGCATGAGCCAGGACTGTTCATTTCTGGCTGGAGTCAGCTCCTAGAGCTACCCCCGCTGCAACTCTGCATAGCAGCACTTATTGCCTAATTGTATAGTCGATACAAACTGTATCAACTCTACAATTAGCCAGATAATCGCATTTTAACATCTTTAAATTTACTTCATTTAAAAATGAATATCAGTATTGAGGCTTCCAACATTAGTAACGCTGGCTGAGAAATGCTAGTGCTGGCAGCTGTTGGAAGTTTTAAAAAATTCCCCACAGTTGCCAGGGTTGATCTTTTATTGACTTTAAGGAAATCAAAGAGCAGATTCAGTGATAATGTTGTAAGGCAAAAGCAGTATAGTTAACCAGACAAATGTAGCTATTAGATCTTTGATCACTCTCTGGGAAGCTGCTTAGTCTGTAGTACAAAAGGCTTATGCAGGGATGGGGAATTTTTTTTTCCGTTGGGGCCACTGACCCACAGGAAAATGAAACAACGTGAGAAACAAACAAAAAAAAAAACCAGAACAAAACATATGCCTCACTCACTCAACTTGGTACTTGCCACACTCCAGCTCCACCTGGAGGGGCACCAAGCCTGCAGGCTTCTGGCTCGTGGCAGAGATTGGCTGCAGGCTGTATTAAATTAAGCCAGGCGCCAGATCTGGCTTGAAGGCCATACATTCCCTACTAATGACTTAAAGGAACAAGAAATTTAACATGGCAGCCATTAGGGTTGTGAAAGGTTAACAGGTAAGCCTAAATGGTTAATGCTTACCAGTTCCAGTTAGGGTGGGTGGGAAGCTGCTCCAGCCCTGCAGAGCCTACTGCAAGCAGGGGCTGCTCCGGCTGGTCAAAGGAGCCCCTGTCAATTGCAGGCCTGGCTAGTCCCCTATCTCCGCTGCAGGTTTACACACTGGCTCCTGGGAGGGGCCAGCACCCTTTGCTGGCTGCAGCAGCAAAGCCTCTTCCCCAGGAGCAGGGCTGGCAGCACTTACCAGTTTTGTAGGTTGCCAGGTAGTTTCAGAAAAAATACTGAACAGCAGCAACAAAAAACCCGCCAGTTAAGCAAAAAAAAAAAAAAAAAAAAGAAAGAAAGAAAGAAAAGTGGCCCCTTTAAAAACCGTGTGATGAGGCTTTTTGGCCCTAACAGGCGGTCACCTGCCGTCTTGCCTCCCTGCGCCAGGCCGGACAGCTCCACACGGAACCCGGTCATCACTAGGGTTGCCTGGCTGACTTCGTATTGAGCTGGACAGCCCAGGATTTTCACCTTCTGGCTGGGGGAAAAAAATCAGAAAGTATCGGACATTTTAGGTGTCCGGTATTTTCTGAATTTTTTACCAGACAGGAGGTGAAAATAGAGGACTGTGTGGTTCAATACCAGACACCTGGCAACCCTATGGTTTTGTGCCCCAGGAGGTGGCTTCACTGCCGCAGTGAAGCTTCCTTGGGAGGGGAGGGATTGGCAGGGGCTGGTAGCCCTGCTCCAGGGGAGGCTTTTCTGCAGACGCTGCAATATAAAGTTTACTTAATAGTGCAGAGCCCACAGCATGTAATCACTAGCATTTTTAGCAGTTATCGGGGTGGGAACAATTTTTTTGAGGTGGCCCCTGGGGCGGGGCCTCAAACAGATGTGGCGGGGCCAGGATGCTTCTGGGCTTCCCCACCTACAGACCATGATAGGTCTGGGGATGGGGGAGCCCCTTTGCCTCCCCTTCTTACTAAGCTCCATGCCCCTGGTGGTGGGAGGCGACTTCCGGTGCTCCCCCACCCCCAAGGCCATTCAGGGTCTGGGAGCGCATGAAGTCTCCTCCCGCCCTGCCAGGAGCACGTGGCACTTCTAAGTGCTGCATGCTCCTCGCAAGGCAGGGGTAGGGCGGAGGAAACTTTGTGCACACCTCCTGCCCCCAGCCCCTGATTGACCTGGAGGTAGAAGGAGCCCATAAAGTTTTTTCCACCCTACCCTTACCTTGCAAGGAGCACACAGCGCTTTGAAGTGCCGCATGCTCTTTGCAGTGCAGAGGAAACTTTGTGTGCTTCCCTCTGCCCCCGGCCCTAATTGGCCTAGGAACAGGGGGAGCGGCCGGGCCCCTGCTGGCCGGATCAAGCCACTTGGCGGACCGGATCCATCCCGCGGAGGTCCTTTTGCGTACCCCTGAGTTATATGGTTATCTTTTTAAATGCATTCTTACATCCCTAGTTGTCATTCAGTCAGATTGAATTCTTAGGTTGCCCTGCTCATTAAAAATAATATAGGGACCAAATTCTGCCCTTGCCAAAGCAGACTGTGAAGAAAGATCTCACAAAACTAAGTGATTAGGCAACAAAATGGCAAATGAAATTTAATGTGGATAAATGTAAAGAATGCACATTGGAAAAAATAGCCCCAACTCTACATACAACATGATGGGGGCTAATTTAGCTACAAGTAATCAGGAAAGAGATCTTGGAGTCATCGTGGATAGTTCTCTGGAGACGTCCACTCAGTGTGCAGCGGCAGTCAAAAAAGCAAACAGCATGTTAGGAATCATTAAAAAAGGGATAGAGAATAAGACAGAGAATATCTTATTGCCCTTATATAAAACCATGGCACACCCACATCTTGTATACTGCGTACAGATGTGGTCTTCTCATCTCAAAAAAGATATACTGGCATTAGAAAAGGTCCAGAAAAGGGCAACTAAAATGATTAGTGTTTGGAACGGGTCCCATCTGAGGAGTGATTAGAGAAACTAGGATTTTTCAGCTTGGAAAAGAGGAGACTAAGGGGGGATATAATAGAGGTCTATAAAATCATAAGTGGTGTGGAGAAAGTGAACAAGGAAAAGTTATTTACTTGTTCCCATAATATAAGAACTTAATATAAAAACATATATTAATTCCACCAAATAAAATTAACAGGCAGCAGGTTTAAAACAAATAAAAGGAAATTCTTCACACAGCGCAGTCAACCTGTGGAACTCCTTGCCTGAGGAGGTTGTGAAGGCTAGGACTTTGACAGGGTTTAAAAAAGAACTAGATAAATTCATGGAGATTAGGTCCATTAATGGCTATTAGCCAGGATGGGTAAGGAATGGTGTCCCTAGCCTCTGTTTGTCAGAGGGTGGAGATGGATGGCAGGAGAGAGATTGCTTGATCATTACCTCTTCGGTTGACTTCCTCTGGGGCACCTGGCATTGGCCCCTGTTGGCACAAAGGATACTGGGCTGGATGGCCCTTTGGTCTGACCCAGTATAGCCGTTCTTATGTTATGGTAATACATTTGAGCTCCTGTTTAGGAGCAAAGATATAATTTTGACAGTTGACGTGGACAATCATAGGAATATCTCAGGCCTTACCTTTGTGGAAAGGAAACTTAGCCAACTTTGAGGAGTGGTTGGGAGGTGTTATTGCCACATCCCTGTTCATAGTTATGCACAGGTGTTGGATAGTTATTAGTAAATGTGAATGGATGTGGCTCTTGCAGATGTGAGATGTGATTTCACAAATGATTTCAAAGGAAACAAGACCAAAATTGGATATTGAAGTGTTATAATTTGTCACATCTGAGATATGACTCTGTCTTTCAGGTCACGTATCCTGGGATGAGTATAAAATAAAGTTTTTGGCAAGCAAGGGCTTTAATGAAAAAGAGGTTGCAGAGAAGATAAAAAACAATGAAGAACTAAAAATTGATGAAGAAAGTAAGTATTTTCGGTTGCTGGTACCAGCATTTTCCCCCTAAGAAAAGCACTGTACTGCTCCAGTGCTGTGACCAGCAGTAAATTGACTGAACTAGCAGCTTAGAAATCAAGACTCAGTACTGAATTATTGTTCCAGCTGTATAATTGCATCTATTTTGGCTTTGAAAGGAGACAAAAGTGAAATGCCACAGTAGGAGCTGCCAAGAATGAAGAGAAGAAAGGAGTTGAACATTAAACACTACTTTTAGGCTACGTCTACACTGTGGGTGTTTTGCGGAAGAGGAAATGCAAATGGAATGCTCATTTGCATATCTCACTATTATTTGCATATCTTCCCATGATTTTTGCAGAAGAGGTTTTTGTGATTAAAAGCCCTGTGTAGACGGGGCCATTTGTCGGGAAAAAAAACATTTTGCGCAAGATCCCTTATTCCTCAAAAAATGAGATTTACAGGCTCTTGCGCAAAAGTGTTTCTTCTGACAAATGGTCTGTCTACACAGGGCTTTTTATCACAAAAACCTCTTCCGCAAAAAAGATCAGAAGATATGCAAATGAATGCTGCATTTGCATTTCCTCTTCCGTAAAACACCCACAGTGTAGACGTAGCCTTAATGATTAGGTCCTTGAGAAGCCCTCTAGTCCTATAGAGAGTTGACCCTAAATTTTTAGGATGAGTGGATTTCTGTTTTGCAATGATCACCTTTCTAGCTGTGGGAAATCACTTCTCAATAGAATGCCAAGATGAAAAAAGAAAAGGCAGACTAAATTAGTTATACATAAATGTTAGCCCGATACATTTTACAGCAAGTGCAGATTAGCTCATCTCACAGTTTACTTTGAGAAGTAGGAATGATCATGCGAAAAAAGAAATACAGCAGAGCCCCATATCCGATGTAATTGGGATTGATGCGATTGGATAATCTGAAGACTGGGAAAGTGCAAGGTTGCAGCGCCATCTAGCAGCCACCAGAGGGATTGCCTGCTTCTGCATCTGTGTGAGTGATGGGTAGAGGGTCAGACAGAGTTCTACTGAGAGTTCTTGTTACTGCCCTGGGCTCCTGTGTGTTGAGTTGGTAGAATAGCTTTTCATTTCTGAAGATTTACAGTGAAATTTACAGCCCAAAGTGAAAGTTAGTTAGGCAGTTTCAACTTGGTCTTCATTCAGCCAGTGTGCCCTGCAATGCTAGCAAACTAGGGACCAGCTCGTGTCAAGTGTATAGGTGTCATCTGAATATTGACAAGTTCATAGCTGGAAGCCTGATCAGATCACCTATACTTTGCCTCCTCCCAACCTTTGACTAGGGATGTAAAATCCCATTTAATTAGTTAACCAATTAAACAGGGCAGGCTGGGATACCCCCTGCCAGTGGCAGGCCCCCTGGGACTGGAGCAGCTCCTTGTCTGTGAAGGATGAGGGGCTACTCCAGCTGCCACCATAATTGGTAAGCCTCGCCCTGGCTCAGGGTGAGGCTTACCAGTTAACCATTAACATCCCTACCCTTGACTCAACATATCAGGAATTCATCAGCAGGTTCCAAAACTGTGGAAGGTTGTCTCGAAGGGCTGTCTTCACCTCCTCTGTAACTACCCATAATAACTTCTCCTGCACCATCAGATCAGTTTTTCATAGTCACCTTCAACCCTGACCCTATTATCCATTTTTTAAAATAAAATTACACATTTTATGTGCATATTCGATATAGGTGATACTGTCAAATACTTTAAGATTTCTAAACTTCAAAGCAATAGGACACAGGTGTGATCTTAAACCTTTTCAATACTTTTTCTTTATATGCATCTTAGCATCACCCTCCTGTATGATTTAAAACTCATCTTGACTTTTCAGTTAGTTAATCTGATCAAGAGGATTGATATCCACTTATCCTCTTGAACCTTGTGGATACCATACAGTGTCTCAGAGATGGGCAGGAACTCTATACAGTCAGTTTCTTGATAAATTAGTCAGGCTTTCTCCCTGTGTAGGGTATACCCACTAGCCCAAGGTATTTTGCTGCTCCACTATTTTGAGTTGTAATGTGCAAGCTTCCATCTATTTTTGGTGTGTGTTAGGGATGTAAGCGAGTAGTCAAGAAGTCTGCTCGCTTCCCCCCCACCCTACTTGCTGTCTCTGTATCAGAGCACAGACATCCCAGCTCTTTATACATTTAAACTGCAGAGGCACAGCAAGGGTAGCTCCTGGACCCGGCGCGAGCCAGGAAACCTTCTCTTATTGACTGTGTAGCTGATAAAAATTTTATTGACTACACTATTCGTGGATTACCCACCTCTTAACATTCTTAGTGTGTGCTCTCCTCCACTTCTAGCTCCATGCATTCTTCAATGAGCTTTCTCCTCTACCTCCTAGGTTTTTCTTTTCCTTTATCTGCAATTCCACCATCATTCTCTGGTGCTCACATTCTTCTTGGGCTGGTCAGAGCTTCAGCCATACCAGTCTGCATGTAGGGCAGAGGGAATTCATGCCCCGCCAATTCCTTTCCATGCTGACAGGTCAAAACTTATGCCCAAAGCTCTGTTCTAGATTTGTAGCTATCTCTACAAAATTTAAGGGGAGTGTGGGGAGAAAATCCCAAGTGAAGGGAAATCTCCCTGGCCTCTCAGATGTATTTCTAGACTCTTCTTCTCCCTTAACCTAACACCAACTTTAATAAAAAACTCAAGGGATCCTAGATGTTAAGGCCCAATACCCTAAGGCAGTCTGCCACGCTGCAGACTCCGGTGTGTTGAAATCAGGCTGAGCATCTACAAAGAGCAGTGGAATGCAGGTATACTAGCCCTAGAATGATAAAAGCTCTTTTCCCTATAAGCTGAATAGAGATTACCTCTGCTCAGCTAGGGACACCTGGGTCCAGTTAAGGGCTGCCTGAGACCTTTAAAAACACCTCCTCTTGAGAGAAGATGAGAGACTAGCTGCTGCAGAGCTGGTGGGAGTCAGGAGAAAGACTTCTTCAGGGTAGGAGGTTGCTCTCCTTCCTACAGGGGAAGCTACCTAATATCCCTTCTTGGGGAAGGACCAGCACTTTGGGACAAACAGTTAGACCACCTCACCCCCAGAGAGGGGTTAGTAAAAAGTATCCACTTGTTTTGTGTTATAAATGTGTTTCTTTTATGTGTAGAGGAGTTTTCCTTGGGCCTTCCCTGGGCATATCTGGAAAATATTGACAATAAACCCCAACTGGTAAAATAAACACCATGCAGAGTGGGGCTGATTTTACTCTATGCCTTCCCCTCCACCATCAGGGAAGCAAAGCACTGAGCCTGGTAAGGTGGAGGAGGTGCCTTGCCCCACCAGCCATATAATACCAAGTTACCCAAAACTCAAGATCATCCCACCTTTTGCACTTCTAACCCTCTGTTTTAGTGCCACAACTGATGCCCTGGGGACAGCAGTAGAGAAGGAAGAAGAGCCAGTGAGCAATGTTAGGACTGAGTCTGGGAGATGTAGTGAAAAATGTATTAAAGATGCTAAGGTAAATGTCATAGATTATAAGTCTGGGAGGGGGACGGTATCCCCAAGTCACTTTAGTTAAGAAGAGTTTAGTGAGAGGAAGACAAAACTCGATGTAAGAGTTAGCTTTGAGTTCTCTGTGGCTGTGCTCTGGCTAAGATCTATCTGGAGCAGAAAGGTTTTAAGGGTCAGATTGTTGTAGCTTCAGGAGTTTGTTTCCTACTGATATTTTAATAGGTAGTAACATTGTAGCCATATCTAAACAGGTAAATGTTATAACCTGCAGGCAAGAGAGTGTTCCTCTGGTCCACAGATAAAATAGATGAGTCAACAGGGAGGACTAGAAATGGGCGGGGCATAGGGAATGCCACTGCAGCTGGGAGCCTTGGGTCTTTCAAATTCCCTCTGGAGTTCTGGACTCCCAGCTGCTGGCCATAAAACATTGGTGGGGGAAAGGAAGGGTTCTGCCCCAGCCTTTCCCTTTCTGCCCAAGGCACGGCCTGGTTCAGGGCACACTGGTAAGTCCCAGCATCTACTTTCAGCCCTGTCTGAGTGTCTGTAGGGGCTATGTCTAGACTGCAAGCCTCTTTCGAAAAAGAGCGTCTAGACTGCAAGCGGAACTTTCGAAAAAGCAAGCCACTTTTTCGAAAGAAAGCAGTGAGTGAGTCTGGATGCTCTCTTTCTAAAAAGCCCTGTTGGCATTCAAGAACGCCTTTTTTCGAAAGAGCACTTTCGAAAAAAGGCGTTCTTCCTCGTGAAATGAGGTTTACCGCCGTCGAAAGAAAAGCCGCGTTCTTTCAATTTAATTTTGAAAGAACGCGGCTCTAGTCTAGACGCAGGTGAAGTTTTTTCGAGAAAAGGCTACTTTTTTTGAAAAAAACCCTGAGTCTGGACACAGCCTTGGTGTCGTAATACCCCTCACAAAACCTTTCAGCACTGACAAGAAATATATACTTGGCAGAATCCACCAGGGTACCCTGAAGCCACAGTATTAGCTAATACCAAAGCTGAGATGGTAGCCACTGCCTTATTCACCATTTTTACCAAGCAGGATTTCCTAGAGAAATTGTCACAGAAGTGTATGTCTGAAGGGCACCCTCAGAATTTTTTTTCCGAATGTCCAGCCTACATTTGCTTTGGTGCAGTTTATGCCTATTGCTTCTTGTCCTCTGAGGATCTCTGAACCTTTTTTGGGTCAGGGACCACTGGCCCACAGAAAAATCAATTGGAGGGCACACACATGTGAGGAGGGGGTAAAAATCCATCACTGAGGTGGCCCCCAAGAGAAGCAGGAAAAAAGACTCCCCTCACTCTTGCAACTCAGGGTTCTCCTTGTCCTCCAGCTCTGCAGGAAAGAGGGTCTGAAGCTCTGGGCTCTTCCTGGGGCTGGACTAACTCTTTTGAGGGCCTGGGACAAGCAGATTTTGTGCCCTCACCCTAGTGTTCTGGTGTAAAGCCAAAAATTAGGGGGTTCAGTGTGCAAGAGGTGACTGCTGGGGTGCAGGGTGGGGGTGCTAGTTCTGGGCAGGAGGTAAGGTGCAAGACTGAGGGGATTTAGGATCAGGGAGGAAAGATGGGGTGGGGCAGGTGATTGGGACACTTACCTGGCTCAGCTCCCATTTGGTGCAGAGCTCAGGTGGCTCCATGCTGCCCTCTGCTTGCAGGCATTTTGCCCCCATGGCTCCCATTGGCCAGGATTCCTGACCAGTGGGAGTGTTGGGGGTGGAGCTTCCCTGTGCTGTCATTTCCCCCCCAACCCGGAGGAAGGGGGAATGGCAGCACATTCAGCTGCCCCCTGCCAGGCAGAGCTGCCATGCAGGGACTTGAGCACCAGCCTCCTGCTGCTTCCCCCCACATCAGAGACCTAGCACTTGCATTCCAGCCACCTGGGAGACAAGAATGCTTGCCAGATCAAGGCAAACTGTAGGTTCCTGATTTAAAGGCTATTTCCTGTCATCCAGAAATTAATGGTCTGGGGGAGAGGTTTAATGAAACTTTGAAAACTGATGAAAATATGTCACCGGTGAGAGGATGAGTGGGATGTGTATGCTATGTCTATACAGCAGGGTTATTTTGGAATAATTGACATTATTCCAAAATAACATAATCCGCTTCTATACGGCAAGCAGTTATTTCAATATAATATCAAAATAATGTCGAGCTGGATGATATTCTAGGAGGGGTGGGTAAGATTCCGTGGCCTGTACTGTGCAGGGGGTCAGACTAGATGATCATAATGGTCCCTTCTGACCTTAAAGTCTGAGACTTCTTACTCTGACTCCTGTAACCCTTATTTTACAAGGAGTAAGGGAAGTTGGAGGATGAGTGCTCTAACTTGGACTTCCTGCTGTGTAGACAGCGCCAAAAGCCAAAATAAGCTATTTTGACTTAAGCTACGTAACTTGAGCCACATCAGCTGTGTAGCTTATTTCCGTTTTAGCCCTCTAGTGTAGACGTGCCTTTATTTATTGTTTGCATATAGCTGTTTCCCAGTAGAATCTACGGGTTTTGCCCTTTTTGATCTCTGGTATGGGAGACCGGTTAGGGCTCATATAGTTTTAATTTGAGACTCTTTGGAGGGTATTGCAGAGGAGACAGCAGACAACCTGTATGGGAATTTACAAGATAGATCTATTGCAACAGAAAAAGTCCGAAATCACAGACGGCTCATTACAGTAGGCATGCTGAAGAAGTTCATGTGATCTTTGTGATTTGTGCTAAGGGAATGTTTACTGATCCTTTAATGGTTTTGTTCAGGGAGAGCAAGGAAGAGACTGTTTTTGAGAACACTGAGATGTGGCTCTGAAAAGCCCCAACACGAGAAATGTTAGTTGCTTTAAAGCAGGCATATCAATCTCGAAGTCTACTGAGGGCTGCACAAACGAAAACGGATAGCTTTCAGGGCCACCAAAGAAAATGTACTTCTATCAGAAAGTCATAATTATTTATTATTATTAGATTGTTTTAGGTATATTTTATAATATTTTTTCGGGTCTTGTTTGAATATAATACAATCATTTGATGTGTAATATTTTTATTTGCATCCTTGAAGACTTTGAGTCTAAGATGCTTTAGCACCCATTGCTCTTCCCCTCCTGCACAGCCAGGCACTTCCAGCCTCCCTGCTCTAACCCAATTCCCTTCCTTTCCCCCAAAGCTGGGCACCTCCTGTTTCTCTCTCCCCCCCCCCCCAACCCAATTCCCCTCCCCTCCCCCAGAGCCAAGTATCCCCCCCCCCCCCCCCCCCCCCACTCTAACCTAATGCCTGGGCTCCAGAGCTTCTGCCACAAGCTTCTCCATCCAGGCACTGGGACTTGTGCGCAGAGTGGCTGGCTGTGAGCAGTCTGGGCACACGGCTCAGAACCAGCAGGAGTTGCATTTCTTTAATCAAAGAGCTGTGGGTTGGCCACTCCTTTTATAAATAATATAACCAGGCGGGCTGCACTTAGTAATTTATAAAGATGTAATCGCAGACCGCAAAAAAATTAGATTGGGCCGCATGTTTGACATGACTGCTTTAAAGCATCACAGGCATGTATTTTCCAACTACCAGGTTTAATTGATAGATTGGCACTCACAGCATGCCAGACAGTGTGACATGCTCTTCCTTCCTTCCTTCCCCCCCCCCAAAAAAAAGGTCCCACTGCAGTTTTTGCATAGTGAGTGGTCTTTTCTTAGGAGATACAGAAGCCTGGAATAACAGATGTGTCGAAGCTGTTAGGATAGTGGTGGGTTTGAACTATCCTTCATACTAGCCAACCATGTTGAGTCTCTCACTCTCCTGAGGACTAAGTTGAGAAAATATTCTCTAGCTTGGTTCTGAATGCCTTGATTGCTCTTCTGTTCTTGTGGACAAATAAATAACATAACAAGCTGATGAGTTAACAAAACAGTGTACCATTTCAGTCCTATTGTTGATTTTTATTAGAATGCTGAGGAGGAGGGATTCATAATTTGCAGAACTTTTTCATTTATATATAAACCCAAAATACATTCAGGAAACTGTCCGAAGTATGTACTGTCTTCCTACTACTCAATGAATACTACATATAGAGCAGCAAAACCAGATCATTCAAAGCCATCTAATTTCCATATTATGCAAAAAGAGAGTCTTCATTTTAGTGAGATTGAATATTGCTCTGTGTCACTCTGCAGTTTTGTGTTGAACCACACCTGTTGTACTTCTAAACAAGGTGACTCTATTAAGGAGCAATTTCTTTCCCTGTCTCAAAAATATTAAATTTACTGTTAATTTTTCCTTGCAGGAATTAGTCATGTGAAAGTGGGTTATGTTTCCATTTATCAAAAGGCAACTAAAATGCAAATAGGCCTTTGATTTTTATGCAATACAGGTGTTTTCCCTGCCATTTCTTATGGCATTGTGGTTAACTACAGTTTACGGGAATGCTGATCAGATAAAAATGTTTAAGATCTGCCGAATAAGGAAATTGTGTATGTAGTTAATTATAGTACCCAGGCAACAGACAATTGAGCTTTGTTTGGGAAAATCACACTAATTGTCTACCACTTCCTGAGGATGAGGACAGACAGAATTAGTTTCTCACTACAGCATCTCATAGTGATTAGTCTAGATAAAATATTCATCATGTTTCTCCCAATATCTAGGAACGTGTAAGGATGGCATTCTTATTCTCAACAATGGAGCATATGTAACTTAGGGTTGCTCTGCAACATTCCTGCATTTCTGATACTGACATATCCAGGGTAGAAAGGCACTGGGTGGTAGTTTGGTGCAGCAAACTAGATTGAAACTATAATTTTACTTCATTTGTGACTAAAATACTCATAGGAGAAGGATACTTTTGATTTATGGATATTTAGGGTTGACAAAGATAAGCCAATGTAAGCTAATTTTGCAGCTACTTTAAGTGATACCTATGAGCAGCCACGTGCATCTCAGTCTGTTTTCAAAATGTATTGAAATCAGTGGGAAGTCCTTTCGTGATTTTTTTCAGTAGGCATTGGATCAGGTCTTTACTGAGAGGGAAAATGTTGCCAAGGAAACCTGGATTGTCTAGTTCTTATTTTAAAAATATGCATTGGAACTTCAAACTCCTTTCTGTATGGCTCCTGATAATGCTCTGACTAGCATGTTCTGTATATGAAAGGAGAACTTGTAAGAGATGGGCAGATGGCATTTCAGTTTAAAAAAAATAGCATTAACTGTACTTTGTTTCCAAACCTGCCCCATAGTTGGAGCACACTAAGACCACCTAAAAGATTCTTCGATCTGTGTACAATTAACCATATCCTAAATTCTAGGGGAAGATAATTAATTATGAAATGCTGCTAGAAATATGGAGGCAACTGATGCTTTTTTTCCTTATGTATAATTTAACACCTGAAAGCATGTTAGACACATTGCAAAAGAGATAAAACATGATCCCTGTCGCTAGGGTTGATGGAGATTAACCATTTAACCCGATAAGCTAAAACTTATCCGTTAATGGTCTCAGTTACATTTACCCAGCTCCCAGGGAGGCAGCTTTTCTGCTGCAGGGCAACAAATCCACCTTGGTTCCTGGGAGTTGGGTGGTCCGGGGGTGGTGGCCCCAATCCCAGGGCGGCTTCATTGCGGGCTCTGCAGTATAAAGCTAAGATTTTCAGCAGCTATTTGGTTAGCTATTACATGATTTTTAACACAAGAAGTTAACCACCTGTCACAAAGAGTTAATTTTGGACATGTAACACAGGATTATATAGAATGTTGTTGGGTCTTGCTAAATAAGTGTGTGTGAGAGGCTGGACTTTCAAGTGTTTGTCATTAAACAAGATATATGGGGGGAAACTATGTATTTAATCCTTTCAAATTCAGTTTCAATCCCAAACTGCCTAGGTGTGTATTGTAAACCTGGATGCTTTATATTGCAGATTAAAAAACAACTCTGTAGTATACTTTCAGTGGAAACTATTATTCGGATAGTAATTTTTTCAGTCAGTCAAATTCAGGAAAACATCCGTGTTTAAAAAAAAAAATGCTTGTCAGACATGACACATACGAAAAAAATGAAAGAAACAGAAGCGTAAGTTGGCTTTTTTGTTCCAATGTAAGTCTATGCATGTGTGGTTAAATTTGCATCTGCTTCTTGCGGCAAAAATGTTCCACTTACTAGATTCTGTCCAAAACTGAAGAATTTGCAAGGTTTGGGTCTATAATACAACCAATTTTTAAAATAAAATATTCTGATATACAATACTTGGCGAGAAACTCTAAACTTGCTAAAATGTAAATTTAGTTTTTATTTTGCAGCTGTAGTGATGACTATGGTTAAGGTTGCAACAGTATTTCCAGTGTAAGCAGTAACTTCAAGTCTCTTACGTTTCCAAAACTTTCATCTGTTGGGGTTAAATCGCTCAAGTTTTCTCTTTGGCCCGGGTCAGATGATGGTGTTCTTCTCTCCCCCCCCTCCCCCCGCCCCTTTGGAGTTTTCTTGTTTTTGTGTTTTTAAGACTGAGTCAAAAATGATTCAGACATTTGGTACAAATAATGGGGAGGTGGGGGAAAACCTACCCTATTTTTTCTAAAACCAACTGTAAGTACTGTTCTAGCTGTTCTAAATTGATAGGATTTAGAAACTAGCAAGAAACAGCTCTACGCTGAGAAATTCTTTTTAGTCTCTTCATAGATTTTGAGGGCTCGTTTACGGGCACATCTCAGGCCACAGAATTTTATCCACCCTTTCTGGTTGAGTTCCTGAGGTCCTCAAATCTTGATATAAAGATTATAGTAGTACCAATAACTTAACTCAGTAGATACTCTGAAATATCTATAACAGCAGATCAAGTACAGAGAAGTCTGTTTGGATGAGGGATATTCAGTGAACACTGAAGCAGTGTAGTGTATTTATGGTTTTTTTTAATCAGATGATAGACTTTTTGTGTGTTCTGAACCAGTTACCAACATGGTGATAGGGCACATTGTGCCACTAAAGAATTTTTTTTAAGATAAACCATAAAAATATTGAGTCGCAACAAATTGTTGCTGTTAAAGATACAATGACTCCTCCCTTGCCCCCAAACATAGAAGTGTTAACCCCAGTGTTTTGGCCATGTTCGAGGCGAATTAAATTCCTCTCGCAATACTCTCCATGTCCTGTATTAAAGTATTTTATACTATTAGCGTTTGCTAAAAGTTTTTTGTCCCAAAGGTAACTATATTTTAGTGGCATGTGAAATGATTCATTTGTGTAATTTGGGATATCCAGTGAAACACTCCATAATTATAAGAGATTATTACTTAATTAGTACTCTGAATCACTGAACCAGGTTTCTAGCTAACAAGTCAGTCTGTCTTACATACATTCATTCATGAAACAGCGTTGTATTTCTAGTACTGTAAATAAAGTGTATATTCTCCAAATACAGAATATTTGACTGCTAGTATGATTACAGGGCTGATGATTACAATTTTTTATTTTTAGCACAGGAAGTTTTAGATAACCTGAAAGACCGTTGGTACCAAGCTGACAATCCACCAGCCGACCTATTACTGAATGAGGAAGAGTTTTTGTCTTTTCTTCATCCAGAACACAGTAGGGGGATGCTGAAGTTTATGGTCAAAGAAATCGTTCGTGATCTAGGTATGTCTATTTAAACTGTTTACTTGGGGCCTATCTACTCTCCAAAACCTACTCTCAGGGAACTGTGTTATTGCAAGGTCACTCAACCCAGTTGATTGTAGCATAAATAGACTCAGTGTGTGTTCTACTTATTTTGTGATTTAGTGGTATGAAGAACTGTCACAAGGTAACACTGGCCCTATAAGGGGAAAGATGCTAGTGCACCTGTAATTGGTGGGTTGACTCCCATTGGTCTTAAAAGAGCACTGGGCACTAAAGAGGGAGACAGAGCAGGAGAGAGGAGACTGGTGGAGTTTCCAGAAGGAAGCTGTAGGTGGCTCCAGGGAGAAGGCTGAAAGCAAGAGAGCAGCAGTGGGAGTTCTCTTCTGACTTCTAAACCTAAGAATCAAAGCTGAGGGCCAGATGGCTGAAGCAAGGGTGCAGCGGACTGATTTACACAATGATAACTCCACACCAGAAAGAAGGAGCCAGGAAAACAACCAAGATAAACAGAACAGGGGGTGTGATGGATGCTGCCAAGAGGAGGATAAATTCCCATTAGAGAAGCTGGAACAGGGTGCTGCTCAGCTGGGAAGAGTGGGGTTGCATTTTAGCTGAAGAGGTGGGGTGCCTGTCCTGGTTCAAAGACAGGAGAGGACTTATGAAGAACCTGAGTGTGGGAGAAGATGGGGGAAGACCTAGAACGTGGTATGTGCTATTTTGATGGCCGCAATTCTCAAACTGAGACCCTCTTTGAATGGACTTGCCAGAGCAAGCATAAATGTGCCAAGGCCCAGGAGTGGAACCCAGGCACCACTGCCCAGGGCCAAAGCCCTAGGACTTCAGCTTTGGCCCCTCCTTCCCCAAGTGATGGAGCTCAGGCTTTGCCCCTTCCACCTGGGGCAAAGCTCAGGCTTCAGTTGCCCCTCCTGGGGTCGTAAAGTAACTTTTTTTTTTTTTTTTTTGTCGGAAGAGGGTTGCAATGCAGTGAATTTTGAGAACCCCTGCACTAGAGGATCTGAAGCTGAAGAAATGGACCATGTTTGGGACAGCTGTTATGGATTATTTGATCTATGTTTTAATATTAAACCAGCACCAAAGAGAATATAGTGAGTCAAGACAGCTCATGTAGAGCTACAGGAGAACCAGAAAGAAGGAAACTGAGGCCTTTGCTGCTGTGTCCTGCCACAGGATGGTGCTCCAGGCTTGGTTGCCCTATGACAAGAGCACTGAATAAACTAATTACTTTGCCCTTTCCAGGTACCACTAGGCAGTTGTCCAGAATCAAAATTTTTGTACCTGTTAAAGTAGGAAATAGTCGCTATTTCTAAGAACTTAATGCCTCATCAGGTGCTCATGACCACAAAATCAGTGCTGCTTTTTTTAAACTTGTTAATAGTTCAACAAAACAACTTCCCAGCTTGTTGGAATGTAAAAAATGTTTTTAAGTGCAAAAGTTTTGTGTCGATTCTGGAATATATCTTGAAAGCTTGATGGATGTTCCTATTTATCTAGGACAGGCATGCCCAGAATTGATTATTCTCATTGCTTCTTTAGTTATCGCAAACAAATCAACTTTCAAAGTTATAAATAAACCATTCACAAACATTAAATACATAAAATAAAATTGTGATCTCTCATTGGACTGCTAATGGAGTCGGGTTCATACATTTATACTTTCCGCTGTAATTTATTTTAATAAGAATGATTGATGTATTTTTCTAATAGTGTTAGAACAATTCATTATTTTAAAAATAAATTCATAACTACACTTTGTCGGTAGTACAGCTTACAAAATATTACTGGTAATCCTTCTATAAGTTTTTTCTAATGACATTTTTGAAGTGTTATGTGCTATATCAAGAAAATATTGTTTCAAACATTGACAAGAAACACCTGCCACATATATAAGAATCCCTAAAGCAAAGGTGAGAACCTACAGCCCACAAGCTACAAGGATTGCTTTGATCCAGGCCATAAGGCTCAGGGCCCAGTCCCCTCACCTCCCGCAGTATGGTAAGCTGTGGCTGGAATGCTGGAGACAGCTCCCTGCAGAAGGAAAAGGAAACCCTGAGTTTCATGGGCCTGATCAAGATAAGCTGGGGCTCAACTGGTGGGCTCTGCCAGGCAGGGAGGAGGAAGTGGCTCTGCGCACAGCAGGGAAGTGCTCCGTGAAGGCACTGCCCACCATTTATCCCATTGGCCAGGAATCTCAGCCAATGGGAATGGTGGGAGAGGGGAGGCAGTGCCCTAATATTTGAGGTTTACAGGATCTTTCAAAAAAGCGCCCCATTTTGAAAGAACCGAATCTAGACTGCGGTTTCAATTTTGAAATAGCGCTTTTTCGAAAGAGTGCCATTATGTGATTACAAAAATGAAGCGTGGGATATTTAAATCCTGGCTTCATTTACATCCCTCTGCTGACAGAAGGCTGTAGTCTAGACGTAGCCACAAAGTGTGGAAGGAACCAGTTGTGTTCTGCATATAGCCAGACTCACTGACCAGCTGATGCAAAAAGCCCTCTACTCAGCATTCCATAGTGAGCTGTTAATCTGACAGTATATTGCATGTCTGGGTGTGGATTTTTTTTTTTTTAACTTTGGCTGGAAACATGAAATAACTAGCAAACCAAGATTTCTCAGTTGGATCTTTGTTAAAGCATTTTAGTTTTTTGGCCTAATATCCTCTTAGTATCCTTTTAAAAACTGATTCCTTTTAAAAACTGCAGTGTAAGCAGTATATGGTTCTTTTTTTTTTCTTTTTTTCTGCTGCTCTACTTCAGATAAGAGATGACATGGATCAACCCTAGGCATAAGCAATTTGACCAGAATGAACTACAGAACTCTTTGCACCTAGAGAGTTGGTGTTGTGCTTACAACCTGAAGCTGAACACCGAAACACAGGGCTTTTCTCACCTAATCAGCCATTTTCTTGGCTAATCATTTCCTATTTTAAGTGGAAAACATAACTTAGATGGGATAAAATTGGTATAAGGAACCAAGGAAATCAGTTTTCTAATATCCTCACTTACACGTGTGCTGAAACCACAGGGCTGTGTTACCAAGAGCTTTGAACTCTAGAAATTGTTCATGTCCTACCTCTCAGTGGACACTGGGACACTTATAAGTAAATAGACTCTTCACTTTAGGTTTTTTGTTGTTTTGTTTTTGTTTTTTTGTCTTGCATTACAGATCAAGATGGAGATAAGAAGCTTACCCTTTCAGAGTTCATTTCCTTGCCTGTTGGTACAGTAGAGAACCAGCAAGCTCAGGATATTGATGATGATTGGGTGAAAGATAGAAAAAAGGAATTTGAGGAAGTGATTGATGCCAACCACGATGGCATTGTCACCATGGAGGAGCTGGAGGTGGGTCACTCTGAAATCATTTTATTTATATACAACACTGTTCAAAATGTGACAGCACTTTCTAAACCCTGGCCTCGGATGAAGGGTGATGTCAATGACTCAACTCTCAAGCTTATGTTTTAGCCCCTAATATAGCCAAGAACAAATCTAGTAGATGTAGAAGGATGCTAGAATAACTGTAGGGAAAAAGTTTTCTCTTTATACCAAATAGTCTGGTAGCACTTTAAAGACTAACAAAACATGTAGATGGTATCATGAGCTTTCATGGTCATCTGAAGAAGTGGGCTGTGCTCACGAAAGCTCATGATACCATCTATGTTTTGTTAGTCTTTAAAGTGCTACCAAACTGTTTGTTTTTTAAGTTTATCCTGTACAGACTAACTCAGCTACCCTTCTGAAGCTCTTTATACCAGTTCTTCAGGGTTGGTTTGGAGGGGTTTTTTGGAGTGAGTTTGTTTTGTTTTTTGTTTCTTTTGCTTTTGTATATTGCCCTGTGTAGGAATTTTTAAATGTGTAGTGCACAAAACTAAATTGTTGGTAAGAGTAGCAGCATAACTTATTGGGAGAATGAATGAATCATATTTCCGATCTGAGAGTGAGTAACTGGCAACCCATGTATTCAAATTCATTTTAAAAAAGTAAGAACCGTGATTTATGCACATTGGATTTTTTCTTCCCAAAAAATAATTTAGTGGTAAGAGTTGCCAAGTAGACGTGCCATCGACTGCACAACATGCACCCATTTTTTGTTAAGAGTTTTTGATTCTGAAAAATTGGATTGTTAAAAACATTAGAGCTAGAAATGAATCCATTTAGGCCAGCTGTGGCCAACCAGCGGCTCATGAGCCGCATGCGATTCTTGGTCCTGCCCCCCCCATGTCCCCCTCCAAAAAAAAAAAAAAAAAAAAAACCAACCTGTGGCTCTCAAAGCTGCTCCTACAGCCCCCGACCTCCGGCTCCCCTGTGCTCACCTGGTCGGCGATCAAAATGATGCACAAGATGGTAGCTGTCGATGGGTGCCTGATATGGCCAAAAAGACTAAGCTTGCTTGCTCCTTAAAGGGGCAGCCTCCTTTTTTGTTGTTGTTGCTTAACAATTCTGGGGGGGGATGGGGGGGACGACTTTTTTTTTTTTTTTTTTTTTTTTTTTTTTTTTTTTGCTTGATGATTCTGGTGCAGCTCTTCGCATTTTTTCCACCGCTGTTTCGGCTCTCTTAGTTAAATGGATTGGCCACTCCTGATTTAGGCATACTGTACTCTGTCTGTGAAGGAGTCATGGAGTTAGTCTTTTCTCATTGATTCTCCAATCTAAGGGAGGATACTTATGTGTGAGGGGGAGGGGAGTAAAATGATTAAGCTATAAGAGGACAGAATTCCAGAAAGGAAATGCATAGAGTTCTCCGTTTCAAAATCTAAATTTGCAATAGTGGGGAGAGAAGGGGGTGGAATGAGAAATTATGTTGAGTTAATGTGTTGTGAGGTAAGTAAAAGTAATATAGAGATAATAAAATCTCCTATGGAGGGGAACATGGTTTCTGTTCAGCAGTGCAACGCAGCATTTCCTAAGTGTTTACTTCATAGTAGTGCCTGAATTAGAATGTGTCCTGGATGGTGGGATTAATGCTTCTAATTCTTTTTCAAGTACCGTCTCTGAGATCTCCACAACAATCTTTTTTTTTTTTTTTCCCAGCAGTGTCAGAGAGTATTCACCTGCTCTCTAGATACCCTTATGCTCCAGGGCGAGAGTGCAGATTTCAATTATGTTGTTCTACAATCCCTACTGAATCCTTCTCTTCAGCACCCTCTTCCATACTGCTTAGGAATCTCCTGACATGGAACGTCCATAGGGACATTACTCGAAGGAGAGGTTGCTTACTTTACGCAGTAGCATCTTTGTGATGTGTCCCCTGATGGGTGCTTCGTATCTCATCCTCTTTCCATTCTGTCTTGATGTCTTTCACTGGACTTTTGAGAAGAAACCTGGCAGACAAGAAGCAGAGCACAAACCCCTCATTGGTTGAGAGGTCTATGCTTAGCCTTTTTTAAAACTATCAAGTGTAAACAACTCAGGCATGCTAACAGAATTAACTGGAATCACAGGAAATTCCCTTAGTTATTTTGATCTATCTTACCACGCCCTGGAAAGCTTGCCTTGTGATAGATGGTCTCTTGCACTACACATCACAACAATATTAAGATTATTTCCAGTCTTAAAGCCACAGCAGGCACTTACCTCAGGTCAACTGCCCCTGAGGTTTCACATCAAAGATGATGCTTGTAACCAATCCCAATCATAAGCTATTTGAAGATTTATTGTACAGGAAAAGGATAGGAAAAAGAAGTAAGTTATTTACAGTGTTAACAGGCAAACATATATACACACAGATGGAATGCAGCTTGTCTCTTCAAAAAGTAATAGAAGCATATATGAAAAGCAAACTCTGTATGTCCTTAAGGCTAATCTTGGCTAAGTAATTGGGAATCTTTTGTTTATCTTGGTAATGCTTGCCCTTCAGTGTCTGAACAAAAAAAAAAATTATATACAGTGGAAGGAATTCAATAACTTGCATGCCTTTTCTTTATAAGGGAACCCTAGCAGTGGGGTGGGAAAAGCAATCACCGAAGACCTTTGCCCTGTGAGGTTGTATTTGATCTTCTGATGTTGATGAGCCTTTTCTTTTGCATAGGACCTAACACTTGCTGTTGGAAGCTAGCATTTTGCATTAATTCAGATCTCTTTCCTGTCTGATTTATACAGGTACAGAGGCTCACAATACAAACACTTACATATCACCTTATAACATGGAGTACAGATGTTATATGGGAGGTTAATACCTGCAGAAGTTTACAAGTGTTCAATAAAGTCTAAACACTAAGCACAATTTGCTTCTTAACAATACATTTACACGGGTGAGCCAGACTGATTCCACTTATGTACTTGTCAGTATCCAAGTGGGGCATGGAGGCTTTGGCGTAAATTATCTTGCTAGTGTCACAGTATTGCATGTACGTTTTTTGACTGTAGGTTTGGAGAAGGCTGTTTAGCTCAAAATCCTTCAGAAATCCTTGTTTTCTGATATATTTGTAACTCTCAAATTTTAAATATTCTGATTTGTTCATTTCACCTGTCTCAAGTCCTAAATGCATATAAAGCAATGTCTCCTAAAAGTGCCCCATAATGCCCACACCCATACAATTTTCAAGGAAACAGACCTCATGCAACTTTAATCTTTTTGAATAAGTTAAAAAAAAAAAAGTGTTGCGGAAACTTCTGTAATTTGTTTCCGTTTTTTTTAAGTGCCAAAGATGTTGTGGTGTTGATTCTTGTGTGAAACTAAGTCATCACAGAAAACCTTAGCAATCTTATCGAACAGGTGATCACATTTAGTTGATGTGTTTTTTTGTTTCTGGTTTAGTCATTGTGAGATGGTTTAATGTGAATCTTTCTAGTTTCCATTAAAAAAAAATCTGCTAGACTGACAGTAAGTCATAGAAACCATTGGCACCTTGAAATCATTATGGCAGAACTTTTTGCTCTTTTATCTGACTTGAAGAGCTTTACGTATATCATGAATGGAATCCTTTTTTTTTCTCTCTGTAGTATATTTTGAGTTCAGAATGCCCTTGTATTTTTACTTTCCACATGTGTAGTGTCTGAAAAGTCTATTCAACTGAAAAAAATCAGGTTTTGTCTTTTAAAAGACAAAACTAATCTTCCTTTATCATGAAAATCTACATTGTTGGAGTCTAAAAGAGGAGGTCATGGTTTTGTCCTCTGTCTGAGTTTTGCGACTGTTTTGTCATGGCAGAGATGCCTTTAAAACAGTATCACCAGAATACATAGTGTGTGTATCTGTCTGACTCATGCATATGTTCATAGAATTTATTAGTGTGTGGTAAGTGAAGTAACTTTAAAAATGGATACATGGCTTCCATCAGAGACTTATTGATCACATTTGTTCAGGTTCAAAGATACTGTTTTACCACCATTGCAGGCTCAATCTTCTTTCTAAAAATCTAGCTGTGTTCTTAATGTTTCCTGCAGTTCATGATAGGGTTGTTAACAGCTAGTTGGCTCACCGTTTAAACGATAAGTGATTATCAGTTAACAATCCTGGCTAACCACAACAAACCCCCCTCCCTGCTTGTGCTCTGCATTTAAAATTCAGACCAGCAGTCCCACCAGTCCGAGTTTTCAGTGAAGAGCATGTAGGGGAGCTGCCAACTCCTCCATGCTGCTACTTCTGTATGAGGGAGCCATTCTGTGCTGCTGCCTCTGTATCAGAGGCAGCAGTGCAGGGCAGCAGCAGCCCCTGTCTGTGGGGAGCCTGAGTTCCCCACGGTCAGAGACTGCTCTATTGGACGCCAGGGCAGCCCTTGTCCACGTCAGGTAGCCTCTGTCTGTGGGGAGCTCGGGTTCCTCGCGGACAGGGGCTGCTGCCGCCTATGCCTCTTTTTAAACCAGCTCCCTCACAGACCAGCTTCCGCCTGCTGCTTCCTCTGATACAGAGGCAGCAGCACGGGGTGGCAGGGAACTTCTTAAAAGTGGAGCTGGGAGCACACTGGCTGCTGGCCCTGCCCCTGGGGGGGCATCAAGTAACTGTGTAACCGCTAAGAAATGTAGCAATCACACAATTATTAAAATAACCACTTCCTAACATCCCTAGTTCATGAACAGCTATGTAGCAGGCATCTGCATCTCCTGGCAATTTAGTAAATAAAGTGGAATTTCTCATCAATGATTTGAGGTTTCTTGTAAAAGTATTATTCAAAAAGATTGAAGGTTAGATTATCAAAGGGATCCTAGCTCAGCCTCTCAACTTGCAGGTATAATTTTCCTCTGAAAAAGAAATGAGGAGGAAACAAAAGAGATTTCCAAAGTTGTCTCGGGGGGGCCAAAGCAACCGCTACTTTTATTTCATATGGGATCTTTCCTTGCCTGATTCTAGATCTAATCTGATGTCTGGAAACTTCTGTCACTAACCGCTGGGAGGCCAATTTACATATCAAACAAATCACTGAAATACTATAGATTGTACCTCCCTTATCCGGGACTCTCTGGTGTGGCAACATCAATGCTCTGGCATGACCATGGATATTCCTGGACCACAGAGCCCAAGAACAGGGAGGTCTGGCAGCAGAGCAGTAGCACAGTAGTGGGGACTCAGTTGGAAGCTCAGTGTTGGAGGGAAGAGGGACGTTGCATGGTGCGGAGTTCTAACCCCAGCACCAGGGAGCTTTGGCAATGGCGCTTCGGTTGCAGCCAGGGAGCTGCAACCTCATCAACAACTGTGGAGCTCTGGCTCCAGCCCCAGCTGGGGCCATGGAGTTCCAGCTGTGGAGCCAAGCAACCGCAGAGCTCCTGGCCCTGGCCGTGGAGCTAAGTGGCTGCAGAGCTCTGGCCCTGTCAGCAGATAGCAGGCCCCAGAGGGATGGAGCCCTAGTCTAAGGGCAGCATGGGCCAGGAGAAGAAGAACGTCCCCTGGTTCGGCAAATCCTCTCCTTCGGAACCGTCAGGTCCCATGGGTGCCAGACAAGGAGGTCCAACCTGTAGTTGCAGTGAGCTACCAGCTAACATCAGAGAAGTTTTGGACTTTTGGTTAGAACCAAGGAGATGGTGGGTGGAGGAATCTTTGAGAGGAAAGTTATTGACGATGCAGACTGACTTTTTTCCCCTCTTTTTGTGCTTTCTACCATTTATTTTAGTTTTTGGGTTAAATACTCATGGTCTCAGTATTTTCTCACAGTCAGGGCTGAGGGCTCCAAATTTTGGCTTGGAGACGTGTGCTATACTGTGCTATAATGTATCCAATGACAGAAGTTGATGATCTTTCTTATCTGTTGTAGGAATACATGGATCCTATGAATGAGTACAATGCTCTAAATGAAGCCAAGCAGATGATAGCTGTGGCAGATGAAAATCAAAACCATCACTTGGAGCTGGAGGAGATCCTTAAATACAGCGAATATTTCACTGGCAGCAAGCTTATGGACTATGCACGTAATGTTCACGAGGAGTTCTGATCATGCTCATCTCTTCAGAGCTCTGAAGCACCTTCTTGCTTTCCAAAAACAAAAAGAAAGTTACCTTGCTGCTATATGTGTTGTATATATGATGTGTTGTCCTAGACTTAAAAAAACCCGTCCATATAGAAGAACTGCAGTTCTCCTTTTGCCTTCAGCATACAGAGGGAAATGGCTGAAAGTAACGTATCTGCATCTGGACTAATTCAGTTCATACTATCTTGTGCAGTTATAGTAGCTGAAAGTTCAGCCTGGGCCTTGTGAAGACATCTTTAAATACCTATCTTCTGTTGCCTACAAAACTGCTAAGCTATGAAAATCATCATTAACATTGGAGGATCTTAGTTTTTTATAAGAGAGGAGGGTCATTTCAGATGTTTCCTTTCTGACAGCAAGGGATTAATTGGCCTAAATGCAGCCCTGGTTTTGCTCAGCACAGGATCCTTTATATTTAGGAGTATGATTATGTATTTTTCAGCTTCAAAACATTAGCTGTAAATTTAATCAGAGGTGCACTTTCTCAATGCAGGTGGGATGATTAGGTTGTATTTCTCAGTTGTCTTTCTTGTAAATTCACCTCACTCAATTCTATTTGTACTAGACTGGCCTCTAAGAGAGTGAAGAAAAAAAAACATGTAAATAACTCTGAATATTCAAATTTTCACTCTAAGTGAAAGGCTCTATTAAAAAAAGTTATTTAGCGTCTAGAGAACTATGTGCAACTGATAAGAGACAATATGAATATGGCTTCATGATTATCCATTTATCACTTCCTTTTTATTTTCCCCTTAGAATCTTTTCAGTCTAGTAGTTTTATGAAATCTGCCAACTTAGGAGGAAGCTTTTGTTCAAAATTTACAATCAGGAATAGCCAACCAAACTGTATGAATGGCTCCAAGTGATTTCTGTTACTCTTGGCTCTATTTAGTATATATTAAAAGACTTAAAGTGCACTAAACACTGCCCTACATGGCTTGTAACATCCAGTCAACCCTGGTGATTCTTTTTTTAATGCACATGTTACAAACAGAAATATTTACAAAGGTAGAAGAGACATTTTCTTAGAACAGTATTTACAGTGAATCCTTAAGAAGTTACAGGATTCCTCTGAAGCCCTGGATAGTCCTCTGTAGGCCTTTTTCTGCTTTCGCTGCTTCTCACATCTCCCTTCTCTGGTCTGGACACCAGGCTGTTTGTAATGTTTTGTGTGTGAAGAGATGTTGCTATTCGTAGATTTATTCAGGATCGTGTTTTCTTTTCTCTCTCCTTCCCCCCTCCCCCCAAGGTTTCAGTCTTCCTCTGTGTGGTTGATATCCAAGTGGCCTTGACAGACTTGTTTTCAGATTAAATGCTGGCTTCCTGGTACTTCTCGGTTCTACTGGCTGAGCTGCAACCTTGAATGGTGTAACAGCATTAGGCTGGTCTTTGATTTAGTCATCTCATGGTTTATTGTACTTCCCTTGGTGCTCTTTCTAATTGTGGGTTTGCCAGTTTTCTGGATATCAGGTGTACAGATCTCCAAGAATGGAGACTTTGTAGATGGAGTCTTGGTAAGGGAGCCCTTGTGTTTATTACCTCATGAACTAAGACAGCTGAAGACCTTATTGATATTCACCATTGCTTTTGGCTGGACAGAGTTGGCCTCCATTGCATTCCATTATACAAATGAGAAACCTGCTATATCTGAGTCTGATTTGGGCAGAGTAAATATTTTTCTTTTAGCACAGGCACTAAGGATGTGAATGAGTAGTCGAGCAGATTATTATAATATTCTCTACTACTCACATTCTCCCTCCCACCACCTCCTCCCCCACCCCCCGCCTTTGCTGCCTCTGTATCAGAGGGGAACAGTGGAAGCAGGAGCTGGTGCTGGGTGGAGCTGGCTTAAAAGTCAGTGCTACTCCAGCACCGGCTTTGTGGTGCCACCTCCCCCTCCTTCCCCCCACTCTCCCAGGCGCTGGTGCTTCTATCAGAAGCAGCAGCAGCCCCTGTTGGGGGGGGGGCAGTGGGGGTCCAAACTCCCCATTAACAGGGACTACTGCTGGAGCACCCTCTGTCAGGGCTAGCCTGGGTCCGCGGACAGAGGCTGCTTTCCGGCAGCAGCCCCTGTCTAGTGGGGGTCCGAGCTCCCCGCCGACAGGGCCTACTGCCAGAGCAGCCTCTAACCACGACATCTCAGACTGCTGCAGGCAGAGGTTGCTTCATGGCAGACTCCCCTGCCCCTTAGCACTCCCCACAGCAGCCTCTGTCTGCAGGGAGCTCAGGTCCCTGCAGACAGGGGCTGCTTCCATCCCACACTGCTGCCTCTGATACAAAGGCAACAGTGCGAGGCAGCAGGCAACCGGTCTGCGAGGGCAGCCAGTTTTTATACCAGCTCCCCTAGTGGTTTGGCTCCCACCTGGCATCCTGGTAGTGGGGCCAGATTGCATTGGCTGCCAGCCCTGCCCCTGGGGACTATTCTGTTACCTGCTATCTAAAATCCCTAACAGGAATTCCAACGGCTGGAAAGAAGAGACAGCTGCCATGAGAAAGGAAGTTGGCAACCACATTGCTTAAAATGGCTATCCAATCCGAGCTGTACTTTTTTTCTGGTTCATCTTCCTTCATTTTTCACAATCTTGTTCAGTCTAGGTATTGGGTGTCTAGAGTTGGAGACTATTAAGTAACTTTGATTTTACAGCACTGCTTTCACAATCTGAAACATGACTCCTTTTTAAACAGGAGTGTATTTGAAAATTTTACAAGTGAAATCCTTTTTTCGATTTAAAGCAGAATGGAAACTGGTCTACGTTGTCATAAAAATCCTGCTTTTGCATTGTTCTGCAGCTGTGCAAGACCAAGATGCTTATTTCAATCACTTTCATTTCAAACCAGTCCATGTTACTAAATACAGAGAGAACAACTTAGCCTGTGAACTTTCAGGGGGTTGAAGTGAGCAAAAATGGATTAATCTTTTAGAATCATCAGTTGTGTTGCAACTAATTAGAATTGATTCTGTTTTCAATCTGGTTAAATTTGTTAAAACTATTTCAATTTGTAGAGTTGAATGGTTCCAGATCACACAAGCTTAGTCTCTTAATATAATGGAAATACAGGTATTGCTGTTTGTTTTTTATTCAAAATGTCCCCTTTTGTTAAATGGCTTGTATCCATCTTTTTATATACTTTTTTTGCATTAAATATATTTTTTCTGTGCTTTGGAAATGCTCCAGCATTGAGATTCTTCATTAAGACAAGCAATCTAAAACCTCAGATTTAAAAAACGGAACCATGAAGTGAGCAGAAGTCAGATAGGAGTGGGAAGACTTGTGGTGGTCTACTCACTTTCTGTTAATAGCCAAAAGTAGCTGGTGGTTTCTGCTAAAATGAGGCTCTAGAAACTGATTTAGATCCCAACTATGTTATGACTTTAAACAAAACTAGAAACTGGTTGCAGCATGGTTGAGTTGTAGTGTAGCAGGGCCTGAAACAATAGCTGTGATGTGATTTTTATCTCACGTGATGTTAACCTGACTTCACTTATCTCTTTCACTTTGGACTAATTGGTCCATTTGCCATTATGAGGATTAGAAACCAAGACTAGAGCTGCACAATAAATATTGTAGTCACAGGTGTGTCTTGCCCTGCGTCATTCCCTGATCTGGCACTAACTCATTTCAAATTTGTGCAGTTGGTTTTTTACAGTTTCCTAGAAATTGGACTAAAAATTAGGTCCTATCCATTAAAAAAAAATTAATTGTAGCTAAGTCAGGATTCAGCAAATAAGTGTCTTCTGACTACATGTGCAACATACTCCGTAGTTATTTTTTAATGCTAAAATTCTGTACTAGAAGGTGCATTAATGCAGTATTGATACAAGATACTGCACATTTGCTCAATCCAATACCCTGAAAGCGAACAGTAGGTACTAGTAAACTTCTTTGGGCTGGTAGAGTGGAGAAAATTTAAAGGCTTATCTATACTACAATATGTTTGCGTTATAACCCGTGCCTGTAAAATACCTTATGTCTACAGACTAGGGATGTAGTTGACTAACAGATAAAGCCAGGCTTATCAGTCAGTCAAGTTCACTACTCGCATTCTCCCTCCCCCTCTCCCTCTGTATTAGAGGCAGCAAGGGGGGAGCTGGCTTAAAAGCCAGTCCCCCCCAGCATCATCTCCGTGGAGGCAACAGTACCCGGGGGGGGGGGGGGGGGGTCCCTCTGTCCATGGTGGGCCCAAGCTCGCTGCAGGCAGGGGCTGCTCCATATCCCGCAGAGCAGCTCCTGTCTGTAGGGGGTCCCAGCAGTGAGCTGGGACCCCCTGTGTTCAGGGGCTACTGGACCCATCATGAGCTGGGACTGAGCAAGTCCACCTCAGCCCCTGCCTGCCTGGCTCTTACTACATTTAAACTGCAGAGCTGCAGCTGGGGGTGGGGGGGCATATAGCTCCTGGACCCAGCACGAGCTGGGACTGAGGCTTCCTCCCTTATCAACTAATCTTTTAGTCGTTAGAAATTCTATTGACTACACGATTAGCTAATTATTCACTTCCTAACATCCGTACTACAGACTGCTTGCAATGCTAGTACTGGTATTACTTTCTCTACCTCTACAATGCTCTACCTTTGCAACATCAGTGGAAACAATAACTGATGGTGCAACTTCTTCACCCTTCACAATTTGCCCTCTGGGTGCAGTCTCGTGGTGTCCATGTTTAGAGCACCGCCTGGTCACTTGTGAAGTGTGCTTAATGATTTCCATAAAAGCCCAAAAACGTATGGCGCAGCACTCAGCTGTATTGTGATCTGCCTAGTGTCCCTCATCTTCTCCTGCTTAGTCGCGACAGGTCTGAGTAATACATGAGATGGTTATTTAGCTGCTCTTGACTTAGGCTATGTCTAGACTACATCCCTCTTTCAAAAGAGGGATGTAAATTAGACATCGAAATAGCAAATGAAGCCGGGATTTGAATTTCTCGTGCTTCATTTGCATAATCGCATCACGGCGTTTTTTCAAAAAACGCTATTTCAAAGTGAAACCGCAGTCTAGACCTGGTTCTTTCGAAAAGAAAAGCCTTTTTTGAAAGATCCTGTAATCCTCATTTTTTTGAGTACAGGATCTTTCAAAAAAGGCTTTTCTTTTCGAAAGAACCAAGTCTAGACCGCGGTTTCACTTTTGAAATAGCGTTTTTTGAAAAAATGCCATCATGCGATTATGCAAATGAAGCACAGGAAATTCAAATCTCGGCTTCATTTGCAATTTCGATATTTCTAATTTACATCCCTCTTTCGAAAGAGGGATGTAGTTTAGATGTACCTTTAATGTAGAACCCACAAAGATACAGTTGGATTTTTGCACTGTTTTGTCCCAGAAAAACTTTTTCTTATTCGTTTCTGTGGGGATTCACCTGAAGAATGCAAATGGAAAAACAATTGTTAGTTGTACAGGCCACACCCACTTTCAAAGACCATACTTTGAGAGTTGCCATGACAGTTTGTGAACTGCCTCAGCGGTGTTTCCTATGCTCCTGAAATCTGACACATGGTAAATGTAACAAAGCTACCCCATGCCCTCAGATAAATCCACGTGCCTCCCACGGCAGGCCAGCTCCCATTTGTTGTCCTTTCTCTGTCGTCTTCCCCGATTATAGAACTTAACACTTCTTTTTTGTGGGGGAGGGAAGGCATTTGCATTTGGGGGCAGGGGCAATTAGACTACATGGAGTGATGCAAATGATTCCTCTCTACATTTTAGAAAGAAACCAACCAAGTTCAGATGCTGTTTTGTTTCATCATCCTATGGCTCTTTAGTGTTCTACTTCCAATCTTTGCCTTTCTCAATTTCTGCTTTTGTCAGACCCCTATCCACAAGGCAGTTTTCATCTACCAGTCATCTACTAGGAAATCATTGATCCAGTTCTTCCATTTTGCACTTCTTACAGTAGTTGATTGTTCAACTTCATCCATGGTCACTTACCACTGTTCATAACACAAAAACAGTCTGTCTACTGCTATTAAGTGCTTGGTAGCCAAGCTATCACTGGCACTTGACAGGTGGGAGGGCTTGTATTTTAGGGAGAGGTGTGGGGATTTAATGAAATCTATTTGGTCTTTAGTAGACTAATTTTGAGTTATTCATTATGTGATATAACATGGGATGCGTGCATATAATTATAAATTCCTGAAATTGAAATATAAAGAATGTACATTAACAGTATTTACAAATGGAACTGTCTAAGAATGGTACTTCACCAGAATTCAGTTGTATTGAAGTATAATCTTAATATTTAATGATCAGTGTTTACATTGTTTTTGCTTTAAATGAATTTAGCACATTTCCAGCCCTGTGGTGTTTGTAAATTTCATCTATATCAAAATCCTTTGTTCTGATTACTTTCCAAATGAATAAACAGATGCTATTTGCTATGAAAGGGGAAGGAAGACAGTTTAATTTGATCAAGAGTTTGAAGAGAAGAAATGTCAGGATATAAAACTATATTTACCTGATTTTTTTTTAAAAGTAACTACCAAGACTTATTCCACTGTATTTCCTATATGCAAACCAGCGTGGTTTTTTTTTTTTTTTTTTTTTTTTTTTTTAAATCGCGGGTAGAGCAAAAGATCATTTGGAGTGAAAAAAAATGTAAGTTCTGGTTTTCTCTTGAAAGGAACGGCTTTTCTAACGCTGTAATTTTCCAGTGATTTAGAGAGGACTGGGGACTGGAAAAAAAAGTCTTTACAAATTGAGAGAGATTGCGGGAGGGGGCGAGATCATAAAAGAAATACAGCAGTAGCATTGCTGTGCCGTTCTCAGCTATATAGAATTATAAGGGATGTCACTCATTTCAGGTCAAAATTTATTTCCCTCCAGTACAAACCCGGTGGTGGTTCCTTACAAGTGAACTGTAAAGTGACATCAGAAACGCTGAGTCTTTGAAGTCTGGTTCTAAAAAGACTTGACAAATCTAAATAAATAAAATAAAACACCTTGAATACACTGTTTTTTAGTTTGGACCTGGACTTGACCACTTTTAAGAGCCATTATCACTAAGGGAGCTAAGCAGCATCAGGGAATTCCAAAAGTTGTATGTCTAACTCCTGTTGATAGAACTTGAATGATGAATGTAGCTGTAACTTTGCTTCTGTCATCAGTCTCATTTTCCCTTTCCGTGCTACACTTAACTAGTACCAGAGCAGGAAGAAGAACAAGATGATGATGCCTTACTCACACTTCTCACTATTGCTGGCTTTTCCCTCCCACAGATGTACCTTCTTTCGGATCCCCCTTCTATTATATGGGAGGACACCAAACCATACTAAGGGTCATCCATGTGGGCTCATTATCCCCTGTACTCCAAGGGAAACCATTCTGCAGGGTGCTTCGTTTCCCCTTGTGCACAGGAAGGCTTTTGAGAGAAGGGTCAGGATGGCTGGTTGGTGTATAGGCCAGACTCCCCTGGCAGCTGCCGTGGAGGTTATGGTGGCTCTAATGCTGTAGCCATTACAGCATAGCCCCACTTTTGCACTAGCCCCACAGAATTACTATGTACACGGTCTGTTTTACTTGCACTGTTCCCTGAGGTACAGATGATGTATCACACTCTTCACTCCTGAATACTAATACAGATACGTACAGACTAAGGGTATGTCTACACAGCAAAGTTATTTCAAAATAACAGCCCTTATTTCAAAATAACTTTCCTAGTGTCTACACAGCCAAACTGCTATTTCGAAATAAAATCAAAATAGCGGAGCGCTTATTTTGAATTTGTTAAACCTCATTCTACAAGGAATAGCGCCAAATTCGAAATAGCTATTTTGAAATAAGTGCTGTGTAGACACTTATTTTGAAATAGGGGGTCTCCAGCCTTCCCAGGGTGCCCTGGTGGCCACTCCAGCCTCAACCAAGCACACTCCTCTTCTTTCCCCTCCATCCCTGGAGCCCTTAAAGGGGTAGACTCTGGCCACAGTGCCTGCACCAGCTCCAAGCCTACCAGCCCAGAGCCAGCAGTCACTGCCACTGACCCCGTGACCCCACAACAGGAGCCAGCAAGCCACTGGCAGCCATCCCTCCACCGCTCCCCAGGAGTTGTCTGCCAGCTTCCAGGATCCTGCCAGGGCCCAGAGAAGGCGGGCACCTTCCTGGTCCAGGGCGGAGATCATGGACCTTATTCAGGTTTGGGGGGGATGCCTCCAATGTCCATGATCTCCACACTAGATGGAGGAACGCAGCCATCTATGGCAGGATAGCTGCCAGCCTGGCCACCGAAGGTTACATGCGAACCGAGGAGCAGGTTTGCATGAAAATCAAGTTGGTCCAGTGAGACCTCCACCCCTGAGCTTCCCCTCCCCCTTCTTCCCCTTGCTTCTCCCTTCCAGGTTTCTCCCCCTCCCCTCTCTCACCCTCTCTTCTCCCTTCTCCCACCTCCTTTCACCTGTCTCTCATTCCCCTCCCCCCCCCCAGTTTTGTTAAAGACTGTTTGCATTTATAAAAAAACGTTTTATTTTACATCAGGAAGGAGGGCTGGGTGGGGAGTGGAAGGACGTGAAGGAGGAATGAGGCACAAGCCCTTGGTGGAGCAGACCAGGGAGGCTCTTAGTGCTCCTCAGGGTGGAAGCTCTCCCGCAGGGCCTCCTGGATACTGACAGCCCCCTGATGGACCTCCCTAACCCTCACCCCAATGGACCTCCCGGATGGCAGCCTGCAGAAAGTGCAGCCAGGCTTGCAGCAATGCATCCAAGAGAAGTACCAGAGTGCCCGGGGGCAGCTCCGGCTCCATGTTGTAGAGTGCTGTGGTGTCCCTGGTGAGGGCAAGCAGAGCACGCAGAGACAAAATGCTTTGCTGTTCTTTGAGGTAGGCAAGCAAGCAGGGAACCCTGAGATCTGGCTGTTGGAGGGGTCCCTTTAAGTACAGGCCTCAGATAGTCTCAGGCAGCAGCCACACAAAGTAACTCCTGACCTGATGCCCTGTCAGACCTGGTTCCGGCCAGCCTTAAATGTGATTCAGCATCCACTCAGTGTGGACACGCTATTTCAAAATAGCAAAATGCTATTTCTAAATGCATTTTGTGTGTAGATGCGTTATTTTGAAATAAGGCTTTAGTGTAGACATACACTAACACAGCCACCCCTCTGAGAGTCTCAGGGTATGTCTACACTAGCTCGTTAATTCGAGTTTGGTAGGCAAATCAGGCAACCGGAGTTGCAAATGAAGGCCGGGATTTAAATATCCCGGGCTTTATTTGCATGTTCCCGTCCGGTCGCCATTTTGAAATTTCATTAGCCCGTAGTAACTGCTGCGCAGCTACACGTGGCAGTGAAATGGTAATTCGAACTAAGAGCTTAGTTCGAATTAACTGTTGCTCATGGAATGAGGAGTAACAGTTAATTCGAACTAAGCTCTTAGTCTGAATTACCATTTCACTGCCACGTGTAGCCGCGCAGCAGTTACTACGGGCTAGTGAAATTTCAAAATGGCGACCGGACGGGAACATGCAAATAAAGCCCGGGATATTTAAATCCCGGCCTTCATTTGCAACTCCGGTTGCCTGATTTGCCTACCTAGCTCGAATTAATGAGCTAGCGTAGACCTACCCCCAGTAATGATGGACCCTCTTTCCTTTCTCCTACCTTTAAAGCCCTCCCCATTTACAGTCTCTGGAGTGCTATTTGCAAAGAATTCTTGCAAAACCATTCTGTATGTGCCCCTTCTGGCTTTAAAAATGAGTGATGGGGCTTCAGCTTACGTAACAGGAGAGGCTAGGGCTGGGATTTCTCAGGAAGGGCATGGTTTGTTGCTAATAAAAACTTAAAGTAAGAAATGACATGTGGCCTCTTTCATAGAATTCAGAAAGTGTTTGCTTCCTTTCAGGAAGAAAGGAAAATAAGAGGTGGAGCTGAAAAGACGTATTACATTGCTGGGAATTTCCCCATTGTAGACATATGAATTGCCTTCCTGTCCTTTAGCAGTTTAGGTTCAACCTCTCCTAGAGTTTACATTTTTGGAGGTGAAGTGAAGAGTCAGAATGGTTGAACAAGGATTAGCCAAATGTATCTGTACTTTTACTGCTGTTTTGTTGTTCTTGCTGTTCTCTGCTATGTGCTGTTCAGGGCTGAGTTGTGGGCAAAATGAATATCCCTTACATGGAAAATGCTGCAAGGAGTGTGCTCCTGGTAAGTCGTCATTATTAACTTAATAGTGACTCTATTTGCTAGATGTAGAATGAAAGTCCAGCACGTAATGAAGGTGGGGAGGGAGAGAATAATCTTGTGAACTGAAAAGGTTACTGAGATGTAAGAAATGTTACATATGAATTATAAAATGGTTTCACACAATGTCTAAAATTGTCTAGTTAGGAACAAACTCTTTCTGTAACTTAAGCAGGTAACCTTAAGAAACCCTATGCATTACTCTAAGGAATGAAATCTTCAAAGACTTGTCTACATGGGCTTATTTGTTCCTAAAATTTCCCCTTGCTGTGCTATGGGAGCACTAGTACAGCCTGCCTGCCAACAGCAGAACTAATTTGTCTGGCTCATCTTAGATTAGGAGTAAATGGCATGTTGGTTAAAAGCTGATGGACATAGGAGCCCTTTTTGTTTGTTTGTTAAAAAGTGCTGAATGACCATATGCATGCCTATTGGGGGGAAAAAACAAGGCATGCCAAATATCACTGAAAAGATCAAGATTTATGGATGGCAGGTGTGTTTGAATTTTTAAAGTGCTCTGGTCCACATGCCATGCAGACCTCTTCCTGTGATGTTAGCTAATTCTCTTTGCTTCACGTAATTCATCCAGTTCTCTTTGCTTCAATGATTCGGTAAAATAAATAGAATGCTTGTTTCCTCGTACATTTTTGGGGGGGAGGGGGAGAAGAAACTGAATTTTGTTTTGTCAGGGGAGGTGGAAGGGTTTCTTATTCACAGCTGCTGTTAGAGCAGAACTACAGTTCTGTAGTCAGAGTAGAGCAGGTGGAAAAGTACCGAAAAAATATAGCCGCTGTTGGATATCATTATAGAAATTACTTGACAACCCAGAGTAACCACAACTGGCATGTGATGCTGCATTGTACAGTGGGCCGTTTGTTAATAGAAAGTGGCTTTGGTGCTAACAGAAAGGGAAGGAAAGGTACGTTCTCACCTTTGCAGGATGATTAGATTGTGTGAATGCACCTTTTTTGCAAGAGGTTACAATTAAAACAAAAATCCTGTGCAGAATTGCTCAAGCATCTTTTTTCACAGTTCCATCCTCCCCACCATGTAAAATGTGTACTGCATTAGCTACTGCAGCAAAAACTGAAATCAGTTTTTTCCGAGACTGGTTGTAACACATCCCCGCTTTTGAGAGACAGATTGCTACATGAGCCCCCTCTGGATATTCCCACAGCTAGTGAGTTTTGTGAGGTTTTGCATACATCATTCTGGGATGCATCCCATCCCTGGTAAGTGGGTACAATTCCTCCAAGCTCACATGCAACTTTTTCTCTTTAGTGTGGTGAAGGAGTTTCCACTGGCTGTGGCTTAGTCAGAAACTACCAAGTCAGTTCTAGACTTGGGAGACCTGTTCCCTCCTGCCCCTCGGGAGAATTTTACAGTTTCGCAGTTAATTATGGAGATGTAGCAGTGGATACAGTCTTTGGAAATGGTCATATGAAGATGCAGGAGTCAAGACTGTGGATATAGACAGTATCTTCCATGATACAAGGTCATTTGATTGTGGGTATCAATCTGTGATTCAGTTTGATTTTGTTCATGTGAATTTGCTCCCAGTTACTCAGAAAATGCCCCAAATCTTGCTTGCTAGTTCTTGGAACATTCTCCATTCAGGGGAGTAATCTGTTTCCTGAGTGTGTAGGATGTATAGTAGATAGCAAGTTAATGGGTTATGAGAATAACTCATTCTCAGAAGTGGCTGCTGTTCACATCCAGTGAAACTTAAAGAAAATGAATGAGTGGGGTGGGGAAAAGTACGAGTGGCTGCTGTTCACATCCAGTGAAACTTAAAGAAAATGAATGAGTGGGGTGGGGAAAAGTGTGATCCTCATTTCCCAAGAGCAAGTGTGTGTATAAGAAAATACAAAAAAAATTAATTGCAGCTGGATTTTAGAAGTACTGAGCATTAAAACGATTGCTCTTTGTTTTCAATTAGTCTATACCAGGGGTTCTCTAATTGTGGGTTGTGATATCTTAGGGTGTTGCAGGGTGGTTTTATGGGACCCACAAGCTGTCAGTTCCTTGGGGCTGAGCCTCCATTAAATTAAATTGCCCCCATTTTTAATTTACAAGGAGGGGATCACACACAAAGACTTGCTATATAAAAGGGCTCTCCAGCAAAAAAGTTTGAATGCTACCAGACGACACCATATTACAGGGCATTTGCGAGAATATCCCTCGATACCTAGAGCATGAGATGGGGACTCAAAACCTCTTGAGTCTATTCCCAGTTCTGCCACTGACTTGCTATTTGACCATGGGCAAGTCATTTAATCCCTTCATCTCATCGTCTGTGAAACAGAAACCAGAGTGAATTTTTACCCACTTCAAAAGTGATATGAAAACTAATGTTTGAGAAGCATTCTGAATTCAGATGAAAGTACTGAAAGTGTAGCATTGTCACATTAGCTGGTGTGGCAACATGAATGTGCCTCATTCCTTGTGCAAAAAACAAAAACAAAAAAAACCCACCAACCGCCTATCCACGATATGCAAGTTTTCTGGGCAGAGATTCAAGACATCAAACCTGGCACAACTGACCAGCATTTAACAGGGAGAGCTTTCTGTCCATATGGATGTTCCTTTGGTATAATGCTGTGTGTATCTAAAACAAGCACTCCTGGAAGAGTAAATCAAATTCTGAAACATTACAAATGGGATAGATTACCTAGTAAAGCTGATAAAACCCGTACACTTCTCTACTATTCGAGAAGAAGTGTTTTATGTCACTTTACAAATGTGATTTGATTATTTCCTGACATATGGATGAGTCGGCTAAATAATATTGGGATAATGCAGATGGGGAAACAGACAGAGCCCTGTACCATAGAAGTAGAACTCAGGATCACTACTTGAACCATTGTACCACCCCACTCCTCTGATCTCTGTTATGTGTCCCTTCTGAGTTAGTGATTTGAATCCAGACTTCTCTGACAACTGTTTTAGCCCAAGTTAAATTATTTTGGTGGCGTTAATCAAGTTGTTATTGAATACTAAGCTAATTTAAGCATGTTAGAAATGGGTAGGTGTTCATATTACACATCCTGCCTTCGTAGCGGACTCCCTTTGTAGTCGAAAGAGGCTGAATCAATTTCTAACTCCTGGAGGGGGTTCATACTTGGATGATGCCAAGAAAGACACCAGTGCTGCTAGACCACAGAAATGAAACAAAGAACTAATACCGATTTGAGTACAAAAGAAAACTGAAACTGTGAGTGATTAGTCTAACATCAGAACCAGGCAAATTGAGTTGAAACTACAGTAAAAAAATAAAATTGTCAGACACATAGATGAACATAATTTGTTGGGGAAAAGTCAACATGGTTTCCATAGAGGGAAATCATGCCTTACTAATCTACTAGAGTTCTTTGAACTCTAGTAGATTAATATGTGGACAAGAGGAATCCAGTGGATGTAGCATCAAAGGTTTTCTGGAAATCTAAGTACAAGGTCCCTCACAAAAGGCTCTTAAGTAAAGAAAGTAGCCATGGGATAAGAGGGAAGGTCCTCTCATGAATTAATAACTGGTTAAAAGACAGGAAACAAAGAATAGGAATAAATGGTAAGTTTTCAGAATGGAGAGAGATAACAAGTGGTGTCCTCCAAGGGTCTGCATTGGGACCAATCCTATTCAACCTATTTATAAATGATCTGGAGAAAAGTGTAAACAGTGAGGTGGCAAAATTTGCAAATGATATTAAACTGCTCAAGCTAGTTAAGACCAAATAAGACTGTGAAGAGCTTCAAAAAGTTCTCACCAAACTAAGTGATTGGGCAACAAAATGGCAAATGAAATTTCATGTTGATAAATGTAAAGTAATGTACATTGGAAAAAATCATCCCAACTATGCATACAATATGATGGGGCTAATTTAGCTATAACTACTCAGAGATCTTGGAGTCAATGTGGATAGTTCTCTGAAAATATCCCCTCACTATGCAGCAGCAATTGAAAAAGCAAACAATGTTAGGAATAATTTAAAAAAGGGATAGAGAATATGACAGAATATCTTATTGCCTCCATATAAAACCATGGTATGCCCACATCTTGAATACCTCCTACAGATGTGGTTGCCTCATCTCAAAAAAGATGTATTGGCATTGGAAAAGGTTCAGAAAATGGTAACAAAAATGATGAGGGGTTTGGAACCAGTCCCATGTGAGGAGAGATTAAAAAGTCTGGGACTTTTCAGGTTATAAAAGAGGAGACGGGGGGATATGATAGAGGTCTATAAAATCATGACTGGTGTAGAAAAAGTGAATAAGGAAAAGTTTTGTACTTATTCCCATAACATAAGAACTAGGGCTCACTAAATGAAATTCATAGGTAGTAGCTTTAAAACAAACAAAAGGAAGTTTTTCTTCATGCAGAGCATGGTCAACCTGTGAAACACTTTGCCAAAGGATGTGGTGAAGACCAGGACTTTAACAGGGTTCAAAAAAGTAATAGATCAATTCATGGAGGTTAGGTCCCTCAATGGCTATTAGCCAGGCTGGGTAGGAATGGCGTTCCTGGCTTCTGTTTGTCAGAGGCTGGAAATGGATGACAGGAGAGGGATCATATGATGATTCCTTTTTCTGTTCATTCCCTCTGGGGCATCTGGCATTGGCCACTGTTGGCAGACAGGATACTGGGCTGGATGGACCTTTGGTCTGAACCAGTGTGGCCCTTCTTATGTTCTTATGAAACATTAGCGTTAATTTCCCACCTCCTCCATCCTCCAATTCTATATATACAACAATGTACTTTGAGTTTTAGCCAGGAGGAAGTGCTCTGAAGAGAAGACTGAGAGATGTATACCTAGTATACTTCAGGACTATGAGGATCTGGATCATACTGATTGATCCTGTAAGCTCAGAAGTCAAGGGGAATTTGCAGGTTTGGGCATATAACTGTTTCCTTTTGAACAACGTTGCTCAACTCAGAGTATTATCCATCTACTGAAACTTATTTTACAATTTTATAGCTACTTCCCTGTTTCAAACAGGAGCCCTCTATTGACCCCACCCCTATCGATTAATATCAAATACTCTATCATGTTCTGCAAGTCTTTATAAAACAGAGCTAGTTTTTCTGGATTCTATTCCTGGCTCTGTTATTGAGTCACTGCATGACTTTGTCATTTGATCTGTGGGTCTATTTTCCTGTTTTAAAAAGGGGAACACAATATCTATACAGAATGGAAAGAGATTGTCTAGGGAGGAGTACTGCAGAAAGGGAACTAGGGGTCATAGTGGACCACAAGCTAACTATGAGCCAGTATCACACTGTTGCAAGCAAAAAAAAAAAAAAAAAAAGATTCTGGGATGCATTAACAAGACACAAAAAGTCATTCTTCCACTCTACTCTGAACTGATTAGGCTTCAGCCAGAGTACTGTGTCCAGTTCTGGGCACCACATTTCAAGAAAGATGTGGAAAAATTGGAGAAGGTCCAGAGAAGAGCAACAAAAATGATTAAAGGCCTAGAAAACAAGAGCTTTGAAGGAAGACTGAAAGAATTGGGCTTGTTTAGTTTGGAAAAGAGAAGACAGAGAAGGGAACATGATGGCAGTTTTCAAGTATCTAAAGGGGTGTTACAAGGAGGAGGGAGAAAAATTATTCTCCTTGACCTCTGAGGATAGGACAAGCTGCAATTTAAGCCCATTGCTTCAAGGCAGGTTTAGGTTGGACATTAGGAAAAACTTCCTTGCTGTCAGGGTAGTTAAACACTGGAATAGCTTGGCTAGGGAGGCTGTGGAATCTTTATCTCTGGAGATATTTAAGAGCAGGTTAGACAGGCACCTATCAGGGATGGTCTAGATGGTACTTGGTCCTGCTGTGGGGGCAGGGGACTGGACTTGATGACCTCTCGAGGTCCCTTCCAATTCTAGTATTCTGTGATTCCATCTGCTCCTCTGATGAGTGCCAATGTAAGAGCTTGGATGGATGAATGGATACCCCAGAGGGGAGGCTGTCAGGCTTCATTTAACTAATGTGCTTTGACATCCCCCTGCAGAAAGATGCAATAGACGAGCACATTATTGTTAACTGTTTAATTGCTGCATGCCATCATCGGTCTATCCTGCCTGCGGGCATTTCCCATCCAGTGCATCTCTTTGCTCCTTGAGAACTAGTCAGGCTGTTCAGATGACTTTATTGTGGTGGGGGGAACTGTGGCAAAGCCACAATATTAGAGAGATTGCAAAGCTGCAGTGGTAAATTGACCCTTGTAAGCAACTTCAGCTGCAAACCCTGACATTCAAATAATTCAAAAGATTCCATAGTAGAAAAATGCTGGTTGGGATGCACTGGTGAAGGGGACAGACACGGGTCACTGTCTAGGTTTTCAGACTATCTAGAACTGGGTCATGGTTGTGAATGCCTGGTCAGTGGCACAAAGGGCCAGATTCCTCAGGCCTCTTGAAGGCAAAAGTCCCCTCTTCCTAAGCACAATCCCAGCCCACACATGGGCTTAAGTGGACAGAAGATGTTTGATTTAGTCTATTTGAGAGATCAAAATATCAGCTTCCCTGTGCTAGACGTCCACATGTGTCCCTTTGTCACAGGCCAGGAAATGAAAACTCGCTGCACAGTAACCTCAGGTACAGAGTGTGTCCCTTGCCGAGATGGATACTATAACTCAAACCATAACTACTATAAATGCAAACGCTGCACCGCCTGCAATGCAAGTAAGTCAGCGACACCAGCGGTTTTCAAACTTTTTTTTTCTCATGACCCAGTTGAAAGAAAATTGTCGATGCCTGTCTCCCAACATCATTTGACTGCAGTGTAGGCTCCGGGGTGGGGCTGAGGGGGGGAGCTTTGGGGTGTGGGAGGGGGCTCCAACTTTGGAGATGTCAAGGCTCAGCAGGAGGGGCTTACCTTGAGTGGCTCCCAGTCAGTAATACAGCGGGGGCGCTAAGGCAGCTTCCTGCCTCTCCTGGTGCCGCAGACTATGCTGTGTTCCAGAAGCAGCCAGCAGCAGGTTCCCAGCCAATGGGAGTGCAGAGCTAGTGCTGGAGGCAGGGACAGTGCATGGAGCCCTGTGCACTCTTTTCCCCTCCCCCGCTTAGGAGCTGGGCTTGTTGCCGGCTGCTTCTGGGGTGCAGCGCAGTCTGCAGTGCCAGGACAGGCAGGTCATTGCCTTCACCCCCCCCATTGGTCACTTGATCCCCCTGCAGGAACGAGACCCAGCACCCGACATTCCCCTACCCAGTCCTGCGTTGTGACCCGTAGTTTGAAAAACTACCGAGCTACACAATGGCCACTTCTCTGCAAGGGGTCCCCAGAATATCTCCTCAAACCCCTTAGGATCTCTCCTTACACCCTTTTCTTCCTCCATCACCTACTCTTCTTTTCTACTCACCAGAGGGCTGACACATGACATTTTGGGGGGGAAATACCATTTTCAACCTATTGTAAGAATGATTTAAATTTCTTTTTAATTCTGACAATATTTTGATGTAGTCCATGCAAGCAAGAGTTGAAGAGAGAAGAATTGACGTCCATGTCTCTCATTTGCCAGTGCAGAATATTGAGCACGAGGCTGGTTTCATTTATGCTTTTAATTGATTTTTCTCTCTCCCTTACCACCTCCCCAACTCTGTTGCTCCTAGAGAGGGGAAGAATAGAGGTGAAGAAGTGTGATAAGAGATCAGATGCAGTTTGCACATGCATGAGGGGTTACACCCTGGCTGACACATCATCAGAGGAATCTGCATCAGGAAAAAGTGAGTGAATAGCTTTTTTAGGGTTATGACTGTATTCCTCCCAGTCAAAAGTCTCTGCTGGTTGCTTTATAATTTATCTCTGTCTCCAGGACAATTGCTAACAGAATGATGGGCAAATGCTGCCATCTGATCTCTCCTCTTTAATCTCCAGAAACAATCTGAAGGAAATGCAAGGAACCTTACTAGGAAACAGAATAAAAAGGGGGGAGAGGAGTTATGTGTGTTCAAAAATTCTGCGCTGGTTAGGCCTCAGTTGGAGTATTGTGTCCAGTTCTGGGCACCGCATTTCAAGAAAGATGTGGAGAAACTGGAGAGGGTCCAGAGAAGAGCAACAAGAATGATTAAAGGTCTAGAGAACATGACCTATGAGGGGAGACTGAAGGAATTGGGTTTATTTAGAAAAGAGAAGATTGAGGGGGGACATGATAGCAGTTTTCAGGTATCTAAAAGGGTGTCATGAGGAGGGAGAAAACTTGTTCATCTTGGCCTCTAAGGATAGAACAAGAAGCAATGGGCTTAAACTGCAGCAAGGGAGGTTTAGATTAGACATTAGGAAAAAGTTCCTAACTGTCAGGGTAGTCAGACACTGGAATAAATTGCCCAGGGAGGTTGTGGAATCTCCATCTCTGGAGCTATTTAAGAGTAAGTTAGATAAATGTCTATCAGGGATGGTTTAGTCAGTATTTGGTCTGCCATGAGGGCAGGGGACTGGACTCGATGACCTCTCGAGGTCCCTTCCAGTCCTAGTATTCAATGATTCTATGAATATGTCACCATCCCTTTGTACAGGCCCCAATGCTAGCTGCAATTTTCAATGGTTCTGTTGTATGTACTCTGGTTTTGTGTGGCACTCTCTGGAATAAAAGCTGTTTTATAAACGTAAAGTGGTGTTGTAATGGGCATGCATCACTTTTGCCCCAGGCTTGTTTAAGGGATGTTCACAGCTACTCCAAATCTGTATCAGGAGACCATAGATTTAAAATATTGTCTATTTTTCAGATTGCGTCCCTTGTTCTCATGGACATTTTTCCAATGGCAACAATGAGAAATGTCAGCCCTGGAAAAAGTACGTATCCAACTTTTGTTTCTTGCACACAACAGTCTTTCTCTCACTTGTCCTAATGTCGGTGTATAGAATTCCCAAAGATAAGCCAGCAATGAATACAGTAAGACTGTCTTCATGATGACTTTTAAGATGCTAGCAAGTGGGTTATGTGTCAGCTATTGGTATGCATGGGCATGCTGCATAGTCTCTTTTCTACTCTGAGGCCTTCAGTAGAAAGATGGCCAAGTGGAAATTTCACCTACCCGGAAAGAACTCGATCACCTCACAGGGAAGCTATTCATGATTGTAGGGAACCACTTGAAACCTGAAGGGACAACCCACAGCTTGGAGGAGAGAGGAGTTTGGAGGAGGCTCCAGGAAGTCGGTCTGTGTACTCATGACTAGAGAATGCTAGCGACTCCCACAGCATCTCTGTAAATAGAGTTCTTCATAAAGAAACAGTTTAATTCATAAGCATGGAGTTTTTTCATGTTATCCCGACATGCACTGCCTGGAACGATGTTTTCTTCCCTGAGAGCAATTCTGTACCCCTTTTTCTTTTTGTCTGACCCCAAGGTGTTCTCTCTAGTTGAGCAAAGGTTGGTAATTCCTACTGAGTGTTGCTATAGAGTAGAAGAGCAGTGATTTTCTTTTCCCCCTTGCAGGATTCATCTGAATTTCAAGTGTTAGAGCAAGCAGGAAAAAAAACCCAGATATCTTTTATACAACATAAAGAAGCCCTTCCTCCCCCCTGCCCTCAACATCCCCCCACAAGTGCACATGCCTCTGTGCAGGTCACTTTTATATTTGTGATTGAAACTATCTATTTACACGGGCAGCTGCACCGCTAATGGGAAAAAGACTCTGAGAGCTGGGACACAAACAGAAGATGCCATTTGTGACGACCAGGGCGAACAGGCTACCACACTCCGAACATCCACCTTGTACCTCTTTGTCATCGATCCCAGACGCAACAGTTCTACGGCAGCACTCACCACCTTCACCCCCCAAAACAACCTTTCCAACCCAGAGGTTATAAATGACAACCAAGCAGGGACTAACTGGGGTAAGGGAAGGCTGAGTCTTGTCTTCTGGTGGTTGCCTCCTTTTCCTGCTCTGAGAACAGCTGTTTTACTCCCCTTCAGTCTGTCTAAAATGCCACTGCCAAACTCCTTTTCCTTCAAGTATATCAGCCTCTTTTTTAACCCATCTCCTCACAGATGCCACATCCTCTTCCTCACCAGCATGGTCCTGTTGTTGCCAACGTCTCATGACTTGTTGCCTGCTTGTTTCCTCTTTCGCTCTGCTAGTTCTGCATCCTTCCACCCCTCTCATTACCCTTTTCCACAAGCATGTCTGCATCTTCCCCAAGTTTTGGGATACCCTCTCTCTATCCTATAGGCCAGGTGGCCTGCCCTCTCTTCTTCAGACCTGTTTTCCCATAGCCCCTCCCTAAGCATTCCTCTCATTCTGTAGATACACAACAAAGAATGACAGCTTCAAAAAAATAAACCAAGGCTTGAAAAGGGCGATTGTGCCAACCCAAGTGTCCCATAACCTGTCACGTGTCTTCCTTCCTCAAAAAGGAGGAAGCAACTTATTTCTGCTGATCTGGGTTCCTGCTCTTCCTGAGCCACTCACATACATCCTAGATTGGAATTTGGCAGTGCTCATGTTTTTCTGTGAAATGATTTAACCTCTTGCTGTCCTAACCACCTACTCATTTGTAGTCATGGGCTAGCTTTTAAAAACCGGCAAGCATGGACACCACAAGTCCTGTGACATGAATGTAGCCTTGATTCTAAGGTAGCCTTGATTCTAAGGCTGCCACAGGTTGGACCTCCCTGGTCCGGCACCCTGGGAACTTGAGTGATCCCAAAGGAGGCAGTTTGAGGACCAGAGGAGGTCGGGTCTTGAGCTCTTTTGAGGCTCCCTTCCTAGCCAATGCATTGCCCTGGCTGCCACCCTGCACTGGCCGGCAAGGCTCCCTTCCTCCAGCTGGCAGCATCTCTGGTCCTTCAGACACGGAGGCTTCACTACCCCCCTGCCACTGGTGGCTCCATGTCCCCAGCCACAGGGACTTCCCAACCAGCAAGGGCTTCCCTTCCCCCCAGCCGCCAAAAGCTCCATGCCCCAAGCTGCGCTCCTTGCTTCCAGTCCACTGGCCCTCCAGGCTGCCTACCGGTGGTTCCTATCTAGCTACTCCCTGTAGCGATACCAGTAGCACAGGGAGAAGTTACATGTAAACCACCAGCTGAGTTCTCAGTCGCTGTCCAGTCCCCATCGAATGTTGCTGGACCAGAGGGTCCTGGACCACAGAGTTCAACATGCATTGTGTTCATTGGAATAGTCAGCACTCTCTCATGTGTTCTACCAAATATCATGCTCCTTGAAATCTTATCGCAGCTAGCAAGTTTTCATGGTGTGCTCATCATCATGGTAGCTGAGTGCCTGCCTTTTATGTCACTCAGAATGGAAACAATTCACAGGGCCAGCAGTTCATTCTCCCTCTCAACCGTGTAATGGTCTTCCTTTATTTTTCTCCTAGGGTTCTTATCCCTCATTCTGATTTGCTTAACGTTGCTCCTGGTATCTGGAATGTCCATCCTCCTCTTGACTATCCAGACAGCCAAAAAGGAGACGACAAAGAGGCCTCCTGTGAACAGACAACATGGTGAGTTTCTGTTTTAAAGCTTGTTGCTCTACACCATTAGTAGCAAGGGAAGGGTGGATAATGTCATCTCTCAGGATATAACTACATTGCAGTTTAGGCCCAGGATTCAAACTCAAGCTCAGTCCTAGTCCCCCATCCAACTAAACACACGTTGTGCTTGCCCCAGCTCAGAGCCAAGGTCCTAGGATCCTAGAGGTTGGAGGGTCCGGACCTGAGTCAAGCCACGTGTCATAACTTGCACTTTTCCCTCTGTGTCATTTTGTATTTGTATTTCCTTTTTTTCCTTTCTTTTTTCCATTTCCCTGCTTATGTTGGGGGTGGAAGAAAATCAATAATATACAAATCATAAGAAAATGGCTGCTCTGCTGGCCAACCATGAAGATGTCTCCTGAAGTTGTGACCCTTTTCTATCCCTGTCCATGTAAGCTACCTCAAAGTCCTTCATTCACCTCCAAGAATGAATGAATTTGGTTTGACTGACAGGGAGCAGGCACTCTATGCAAAGCCAATGAGATGCATCATTCTGGATCGGTCCACTGCTGCCTCTCTTCTTGTTATACACAGCACCAATAAAGCGATCCGTAAACCCAACCCACTTCTGTTACATACCCAGCATTGGCTAGACCAGCAAGCAGTTATCTCCAAAAGCCACTTCCTGCTCCCATATGTGTGAAACCAGAAGAGCCATTTGCTTGTCTTTCCCCTCCTGCACTGTACAGAAAGTTTCTCTACTCTGTATTTTTCAGATGGAAAGAGCTTTCGAATTCCTATCCAGGAAGAGCAAATCGACTCCAATTCCAGTCTCATCAAAAACTGATTCCCGGTTATGCTACATGTTACTGCCAACTGAGCCAAACAGGAGTAGCCTAGTAATGTAACACATGCTCCTCACGTAAAGGAATATTACATATGTTTTGATCTTCATTCCAGGGCTGGCTGCATGACTGTCTCCTTTTTGGTCTCTCTGAGTGCATCCACTCAAGTCTTGGACCTCATGCCTCTTCCTCTCTTGGAGTAGAGTCATGTGATTCTCCCACTGTTTGACTGAGTCATGGGTATGGACTGTGCTTACCAAGTAGGTCCTTACTGAGTTTGAGAACCTACAGCTTTTCCCTTTGGGAGTTTGTCACCAGTGGTCCATGATGAGCAGAGCTTTCTGAACCCCTAGTATTGTATTTAGCAATCATAGAATGCATTAGCGAGAGGATTTCAAAATGACAGTCTAGCCTTACTCTTCTTCCTATGCAGGCCTCTTTTCTCCAGACCCCCACTCAAGGTCCTGTATCTGAGTCTCCTTCCAGTCTGGTTCCGGGGAGGCTCTCCCTCCCCCTGAGAGAGTGACCCCCATTGAATCTTGCTTGGGTTCATTGTTGTCTTGTGATTGTGAGCCTTGGTCTGTCCTGCTCAAAACTGTTTTGTAGGGTGTCTGGAGCCATGGCAACAGAATCATTGACAATAATAACTGTAGCACAGCCAACAGGTTTTAAGCGTTTGAGAGGGTGTAATCTAGAGCCATGCTGCTGCTTTCTGTCTGTGTCAGCCAGGTACCTGTTGTGCAAATACAGTGCATTCATCTGGTAAATACCATCCCTCTAACCCTGATTAGAGAGTAATCCAAATCTGCATGGAAAGGCAGAGTCTTTACACTCACAGCCTTGAGAGACAGTAGTGGGGAACTGTGCAGCTCATAGTGAACAAGCATATCACTTGTCCTCATTTCAGGCGTTATCACTCAGCATTTGCACCACTACTTCACCTGCAAACACACACACCCTCTTGTGCTTCCTGTTTATCTTCATGTGCATCACCATGAACTTCCTGTGATGATGGGTGTCTGCAGACAAGAAAGAGCAGGTGAAGGGTGGGAGCAGATGGAGTGAAAAGCAAATGTAGATACTATGCAAAAGGGGGCCGAGTTGAGGAAAAGAGAACTTCCAATGGAAGCATAAATAGTAACTACTGGGCCAGATGCTAATCCACTGACTTCAGTGGAACTAGGTGGGTGCCTTGGGGTATCCGGCGTACTGTCTGAATACATTGTGTGGTTGGTGTTGCTTTCGAGGATTCTTCTCTCACTGACATCACAATTAAACTGAAACTCTCTGGGGGGGATGAAATTACAATCAAAGTCGAGCTAACGATGCAAAGCCCCAAATAGCTGGAAGCTTGCAAACTGTGAAGCCACTTTGTCACTGATCCTTGCCGCTTTCCACTGTTGTTTCTGAACCCCTTTCTGTACCCACAGTATTATAAGTCTGCGCTAAGTAATCCCAACAAACCCCACTCTGAATGAAGGTGCTGTCTTGCTAGCTTTGCAGCACATGACTTCTTGTACATATACAGTAATATCTTTTCTTGAACTCAGGTATTGGCTGGGAACAGACAATGGATTGGTATTCCAGTAGCAACACCCAGGGTTTTCTGCAGATGTCTTGACAATAGAGTTATGCAGAACCCTGCTGGTAATCGATAGACAATCCAGACGCAGGCTGATATGCTGAACTTGAGTGCTTTGCGGCAGTTCACACTCAAACTGAACGAATACTGATCCAGCTCCTAGCTGAAATCAATAGGCTACATCTACACTGGCAGCTCCTTGCACAAGAACAGCTGTTCTTGCGCAAAAACTTGCTGGGTGTCTACACTGCACACACGTTCTTGCGGAAGTAAATTTACAGTACAGCGTTGGAAAACAGGGCTTCTTCTGGAAGAGTTATTCCTCTCCCCACGAGGAATGAGCTCTCTTGCGCAAGAGTGCAGTGTGGACAGGCAACATGAATTTCTTGCACAAGAAATCCCTATGGCTAAAATGGCCATCAGAGCTTTCTTGCGCAAGAAAGCGTCCACATTGCAATAGACGCTCTTGCGCAAAAGTACATCTCTTGCGCAAAAGCACATGCCAGTGTAAACGCGCTCTTGTGGAAGACTTTTTGCGCAAGTACTCTTCCGCAAAACAGTTCTTGCACAAGAAGCTGCCAGTGTAGATGTAACCCTGGTGTGGTATTTAAATTCAGTAGGAACAAGAACAGACTATATGAATAAATGTTACACTGGATGCCAACTGTGTCTGCAACAGCAGTGCTGCATGTCTTCTCGTTGGGCCATATATTGTCAAGGGGGAGAATGGCATTTAAAGTCAGTAGGAAGTGCCCTTGTAAATCCAGACTCTGAACCTGGTCTTGGGCTAATCTCTGAATCCCTTTATTTGACCCTCTGTGAAGCAGGAGTAATGATAGTTACTTCCTTCCTGGCAGAGTGGGGGAGGATGAATGTTTGAAGTACTCTGAAAATCTTTAGAACGTTTTGAAAACTGACAAGTGGCAGGTTTTGTTATTGGGATCCAGCTGTGACAAAAGTGAAGAATTTGCACTTGCACTGTACAAATGAACATGTTAATTACGCTTTATGTATTTTGGTTTAATATAAATGGGTATAATTTATTAGATCCTATGGTCTAAATTCTTGCAAATATGCGAAAACTAGAGTCCAGGGAGACTACTACTGTGCTTAAAGCAAAGCATGTATATAAGTGTTTGCAGGATCAGGGTCTTACTGTGGTTGTACTTGTAAAATACAATATACAAATGCAAATATATTCCATGTGCTCACACTCATGCTGAACTTTGTGGTGATTTTATATATATTTCACAGTATTTAACATGCCTTTTGGGGTCTATCCCCACTGCAATTAGAGTCCCACAGCTGGCACTAGCTAAGGGGCTGTTCAATGGTGGTGTAGATGTTCAAATTCCATCTGCAGCTTGCGCTTTGAGACTTCCCACTGCAGGGGGTCCAGCCAGATCCCAAAACTTTACACCACAGTTACAGTCCCTTAGCCCAAGCCCAATTCAGCTGGTACCAGTCAGTGATGGATTTTTAATTGCAGTGTAGATATACCGGAAGTGAATTCGGCATACCTTTAATACATTACAGGATTTTGCAATATGTTTTCATCTAAACAGCTTTTGGATGTAATTTCATATGCCTTAATGTATGAAATAGATGAAGGGAAAAAGTCAAAGTGCGCTAGCAAAGCTGAGATGGGAGCGCTCATTTTCAATGTCACTCTTAAAGGTGTAGTTAAAAAAATATTTATTTTGTACACAAAATAACCATCCTATGTGCCAAAATGACCCGTGTAATATAGAATACAACAGCTGCGTAGAAACATGTTTTTTTTTAAATATGTATGGTTATATGTTATACATATAATGTAATTAAAAATTATTTCCAAAAGTGAAATACAGACACATCGTATACAGACTTTTGTATTATTTTCTAAGTATCATAAATGGAGGAATTACTTGTCAATAAAACATTTCTCTAAAATGTGATTTGATGTGTGTGTAGTATCTGTGCAACTGCAGAGTTAAAACGCGGGATGCGCGGGGTGTTCCAACAGGCCGGAGGCAACTTGTACAAGTCATTATGAAACTGAAGACCAAGGGCAGGATTTTCACAAAAATGTTGACCCAGGTCCCCAAAGGTATTTAGGCACCTAACGCCTGTGGGAGGTAGGCATGTACAGGGATGGCTTTAGAGTTTATGGGGCCCTACGCAGTTCTATTAAGCTGGTGTATCCCCAGTGACAACCTGAGGGGAGGGAATCACGACATTCTAGAGCTGTGATTTTTATAATCTTCAACACACTCATGAAATTGCTTTAAAGCAAATTTTAAACTGAGGTTCTGTCGACTAACACAGTAAATTGAGAAGCTGACAGGATATACCTGGAGTTGGCAAATGCTTATGAAATGGCTTCATTCCACTTGAATGGCTCTTTCACATCGATGTTCTACAAAGCTCTGGCAAGCTTTTTCACTTTTAAGTTGACTAGCTCCTCTCCGGAGGAAGCTGAGCCACAGACCACGGACAGGAAGAGGCGTGTGGGTGGATATTAAGACCCAGTGGCGCCCCACATTTTTGGGTGTTCTTAGGGCCAGCCCACAACATTTTGGCACCTGAGGTGGGGAGCTCAAATGATGCCCCCATGTCCCCTTTTCTCCTGCCTGCCTGTTATGTCTCTTGTGCCCTCCTTCCTCCAGCACGGGGCTCCACCATCTCTGTGCATCTAGAGCAGAGAGAATACATATGCACCAGCAGCAGACACCATTTTCTACACTCTGGGTCCTACACAGTATACACTGTGGGTACACTGTGGTGCCCCCCCACAGTCTGGCACCTCAGGCAGCTGCCTCAATTCGCCTCATGGGAAGGCCAGCCCTGGGTGCTCTACACAGCTGCATATTCTGCATATGGGTAAGGACGACTCTGCACGTATAATTAATTACCTTTGAGGATCTGGGCCCTACAGATTTTGGACCATTATCTTTTGAATGGCACTTGTGCTCCTCAGTCACTTAGGAACATTTGAAAAATGTTTGTTACCCTAAGTGACTTGGGAGCTGAAGTCTCACTGAAAGTCACTCACTTCAGTTTCGCTGCGGGTAATAGCACTTCCGTACCACATAGGGTTGTTGTGAGGACAAATGCAGTAATGAATAGAAGATGCTCAGACGCTATAGCAATGGGGGATCATGTAAGAACCTAAGCGAGATCATCAGCAATTGGTTATCACTTTCTTGTCCTTGCACCCACAAGCAGAGACTGGGATCTGTGAGTGGACTGGGCATTGTTGGCTTGGCACGAGGAAGGCTTCCCTAGTGGTTAGGTGCTGTGCTGGGATGGGGGAGAGTTGGGTTTGGTTTCCTGCTATGCCCCAGACTTCCTGTGTGGCCTTGCACAAGTTGCTTAGGCACTCAGGATCTTGGTTTCCCTATCTGAAAAATTGGGAATAATAATCTTCCCTACCTTCCCAGGTTCCAGGAAGGAGTTGGGCTGCTGCGATTAAAAAATGCCCATTAATATGCCATGAAGTGGTGCCTTTGACTGAATCAGCCCTGACAGACGTGGGTGTAGACAGCCTACCCGAGAGCCAAATGTTTCTAAATGCGTTTCACCATAGAACATTTCTGTAAGTGCTGAGCTGGGCAGCATGTGGGCCACTGCCAGATCCCAAATGAACCTTAACAGGTCAATCATGATTAATTCATAAAATGTGTGTGTGCAGCCAGAAGCAACAGCCAGCCCTGTAGGCTGCACAGCTGCAACACACAACTGGCAGATACCATCCCAGTGGAGTAGTGAATATCAAAGAAGTGATGAGCTGCTGCATTGCCCTCCTGCAAATGGCTTTAGCAGAGGCGGCAGCAATCTGGGTGACTGGGAAGGATGGTCTCCGGGCCATGGAATTTGGCGTGATTAACTTCATAGGGTTATTTACTCCAGAGGCTGATGCCCTTTCCCCTCAGTTCACACCCCACCTCCAGCAGGTCCCTTATCCTCCTTTCCAAATGTGGGAGCCAGCGCCATCCCTGGGGCAGCCTGTGTGGGCTGTCTGGCTGCTCCAATGGTGGTGGGCGGAGGGGGAGCAGGACTTAATCCCACCTCCCTGCGCTCCCCAGGCAAATGCCCTATTGCCTAGTCCACTCCAAGGCCTACCCCGACTGCTATACCTCTGGGGGCCTTATCACTTGACTAAAGTGGGTAATCAGCATATCATCTAGAGATTACAACCCTGAGGCTACATCTGTATTACGAGTTTTCTTGGCAAAAAAGATGCTAATGAGGGACTTATTTGCATGAGTCGTGATCTCATTTGCATATTTTCTGGCAATCTGTTTTTGCACTAGGGGTTTTTGCACAAAAACAAGCAGTGTGCACATTTTCTTTTTGGTTTTGCACCAAATCGCCTAGTGCAAAAACAGATCAGCAGAAAATATGCAAATGAGATCATGACTCATGCAAATGAGTCCCTCATTAGCATATTTTTTGCCAAGAAAACTCGTACTACGTCTACACTGGCACGTTCTCACGAAAAAATTCTTTTGCAAAGTAGGAATAAGGGATCTTCCGGAAAAGGGTTTATTTTCTGCAAGATCCCGTCTAGAATGGCGCTTTTCTCTGGCAAAGCCCCGAGCCGGAAAAAAGCGGCAGCCATGTTCATGCAAATGCCGCTGGGGATATTTAAATCCCCCGCGGTATTTGCAATTCCGACTGGTCTCATTAGCATCCCTTTTCCGGAAAAGGGTGCCAATGTAGACACAGCCTTCCAGAAGAGAGCGTCTACACTGGCATGTGCTTTTGCGCAAGAGATGTGCTTTTGCGTAAGAGCATCCATGCCAGTGTAGACGCTCTCTTGCACAAGAAAGCTCTGATGGCCATTTTAACCATAGGGGCTTCTTGTGCAAGAAATTCATGTTGCCTGTCTACACTGGCCTCTTCTGGAAGAGCTCTTGCGCTTCCTGAGTGGGAGTGTCAGAGTTCTGGCACAACAAGCCCTGATTTTATACATTAGAACATCAGTTTACTTGCGCAAGACCACACGAGCAGCAAGTTTTTGCGCAAGAGTGGCTGCTTTTGCGTGAGATTGCGCCAGTGTAGAGACAGCCATAGTGTAGACGTAGCCTGAATGTATAGAACTGTTCAGGACCAACCACTTGGAGTGCATAAGACTTTTTTTTTTTTTTAAACAAATCCATATGGTCAGGCTCTGACAAGTTGAGGATTCTGAGGTAGATTTTTTTTAAGCTTTCCTGTTTCTTATAGGGCAGCGTTTCCCAAACTACGGGCAGCAGGAAAAAAATACCGAGCTTCAGCGTGGTTGCTGGGGTGTTCCGGGCTCCCAGAGTACCTGTGTGGCACCAGGTCCCTCAAGCCCTCGGCCGACCTGGATGGAATCTGCAGCCAGATGTTCCGGCTTCCGGCAGAGACATAGCTAGGGGAGGTTGGGCGGGGAGGAAGGGAGAACCTACCACCAGAAGCAGCACTGGACAGAGGAATCGGGGTGGGCTGCGGAGATGGGGGGGGAGGGGCAGCCAGCGGAAGCAGAGGGGCTGGCCGGGGGAGATCGGGAGGAGGAGTAGGGGAGAAGCGGCTGCCGGAAGCAGGGCTTGTCTGGGGCATCAGGGCTGGCCAGGAGAGATTGGGGGGCCAGCGGAAGCAGGGCTGTCAGGGGCGTGAGGTCGAGGGTCAGGAGCCGGCTGGGGAAGATGTGTTGGGAGGGAAAGAAGGGGCCACTGGAAGCAGAGCTGGCCAAAGGATATTGGGAGGAGAAGCGGGGGAGAACTGGCTGTCTGGGAGGGGGTTGGGGGAAGTGGGGCTGGCCAGAGGCGCAGCGTGAGGAGCAGGGAGGGGGGAGAGAATCGGCCGGCGGGGAGCGGGACTGACCTGGCCATATGCAGATCTCGGGGCACTGCCCCCTTTTCCTCCCGCTCCTGCAAAGCACGAATGAGTCCAGCCCGTGGATTCTATTGTGCCTCCCCCCGCCACACTCCCTCAAGTAGTAGCGAACTGGATGGCTGGTAGACACACTCATGCAGCCTGAGCGCATTTGCCAGCCAGGCAGTTTGAAACTACAAACTGATACATCTAGTACAGTAATAATAAAACGTACCCAATGAGAAAATACCAGACATGTTATATGGTTGGTATTTTCTCAGTTTGTTTTTTATGTGTTTATATTTTTGGGCTGCAAAAAACAGTCCTGAAAAAAAAGAATTCCAACTAAAGTAAAAAGTTTAGGAAACCCTGGTCTAACCAGCTTTCTGTCTTACAGTCCATTTATCCAATCCATATTCCTTAACTTGCTGGCAAGAATATTGTGGGTGAACATATCAAAAGCTTTGCTAAAGCTGGCACTGGGGGCTTTGGGAGGACCAGAAACAACTTATCTGAATATTCATCATTTGATTAATGAATATGCAAATGAATGTTACCGGTCCTCCAAAAGTTATAGGGAAAGTTATAGGGAATGTAAAAGGGACAGTTAAAATAAAATGGGGGGGGGAAGGGGGATTCAAATACCGTAGGGCAATGGTTCTCAAATGGTGGGTTAGGACCCCATTTTAATGGGGTCACTAATGCTGGCTTAGACATGCTGGGGCCAGAGCCAGAGGGCTTCTGACCTGGGTGGTGGGGATGAGGTTATAGGCCCCTACCTGAGTCTGTTATCTTTGAGCTTCAGCGTTGGGGATCCCTTCAGAGGAAGTGGGGCTCAGGCTTTAGCTCCCCTACCCGAGGCAGTGGGGCTTGGACGAGCTCAGGCTTCAGTCTCCCTCCCTGGAGTGTGTAGTAATTGTTGTTGTCTGGAGGAGGTTGCGGTGCAATGAAGTTTGAAAACCGCTGCCTATGGGTAGAACAGCAGAGCCCTTTATTTCAGTCCCTCTTCCTTGGCATTTAGAACATTGTGCAAGAGAAAAGGAAGGAAATACCCTTCTTTGGAGACAGATTCACGCATGGGCCAGACTGACCCTGGGCTGATGTAAACTGTGGTAATTTCATTGGAGGCCTTGAACCTTTGAGCGTTCTTTCTCTGCGTGTCACAAGGAGAGCCTGGCGGAGCCCTTCCGTTCTGTTCTGGGGAGCTGGGTTGACCTCCAGCCATTCTTGCAAGCCACGTGTTCTCCAGCTGGTCCAAGACGGTTGGGTGTGAGTATGTTGCAGGTGGAGGGGTGCGTCTTGCCAGGACTGGTGCCTCAGCAGAGTTGTATAGTTGTTAAAACCATAATAGCAAGAGGTAACAAGCCATGATTGAGGGACTTTGGCAAAATGGTGGGGAACTGAATCAGCAACGAATTGGAAGGCATCAGGTTTTATCAAGGGCAGATGGAGCAGAATGATAATAGAGCCCGGTGGCTCTCAACCTTCCAGATTCCTGTACAGGAGTCTGTTTTGTCTTGTCTACCCTCCAAGTTTCACCTCACTTAAAATCCACTTGCTTACAAAATCAGACAGAAAAATAAAAAAGTATCACAGCGCACAGTTACTGAAAAATTGCTGCTTTTGTCATTTTTACTATATTATAAAGTAAGCCAATTGGAATATAAATACTGGACTTACCAGTGAGTGTATAATGTATAGGGCAGTATAATCAAGTCATTGTATGACATATGAATCAAGCGAAATATGAGTCAACAGTGTGACACTGTTGCCAAAAAGGCAAACATCATTCTGGGATTCATTAACAGGAGTGTTGTGAGCAAGACACGAGAAGTCATTCTTCTGCTCTGCTCTGCGCTGATTAGGCCTCAATTGGAGTATTGTGTCCAGTTCTGGGCACCGCATTTCAGGAAGGATGTAGAGAAGTTGGGGAAGGTCCAGAGAAGAGAAGCAAAAATGATTAAAGGTCTAGAAAACATGAGCTTGGAAGGAAGACAAAAAGAACTGGGCTTGTTTAGTTTGGAAAAGAGAAGACAGAGAGGAGACATGAGAGCAGTTTTCAAGTATCTAAAAGGGTGTTACAAGGAGGAGGGATAAAAATCATTCTGCTTAACCTCTGATGATAGGGCAAGAAACAATGGGTTTTAAATTGCAGCAAGGGAGGTTTATGCTGGAAATTAGAAAAAACTTCCTGTCAGGGTGGTTAAATACTGGAAAAAATTGCCTAGGGAGGAATTGTGGAATCTCCATCCTTGGAGATCAGCCCCAAATGATACATCTTGGGCTTCAGTTTCAGACCTGTTGAGCACTGATTTCCCTGAGAATCACTGAAAATCATGCCCTTAGGTTCTATGTAATTTGACACACTTTTTAATTTGATTTTGAAGGGTGGCGGTTTTGTTTTTTTTGTTTACCTTAAAAAAAAAAAGATAGCCCAGCTGAATTTTAACCCCTTCCTCTTCACCGGGAAGAAAAGTGCAGTGCCTGCATGTGGTAAAACCCCAACTCTACCCAAAGCGCTGATAGACAATTACGTAGATGATAGCACAGAATCTGAAACAAAACGAGTGCTCCGTATGCTTGTACCCACATTGCTCTTTTCAAGCCTACCCGCATGACAGCGAGAAACTTTCCCTTCTCTGAGGTGGGTATCTACATGACAAAGCCAGTTCCTGTTTTTAAACCTTTTTAGACTTCCCCGTTTTTTTGAGATGGCTTCTAGCAAGAAGACTCAGAAATGCTTTCGAGTTCATGATATTTTATCTCAGCTAGTTATGCCAGGTCTATAATGGAAACATTTGCTGGCATAAGAATCATACAACGCTGGAACAGGAAGGGACCTCGAGAGGTCATCGAGTCCAGTCATTTGCCCTCATGGCAGGACTCAGTACTGTCTAGATCATCCCTGATAGATGTCTATCTAACCTGCTCTTAAATATCTCCAGAGATGGAGATTCTACAACCTCCCTAGACAACTTAGTCCAGTGTTTCACCACCCTGACAATTAGGAAGTTTTTCCTAATGTCCAACCTAAACCTTCCTTGCTGCAGTTTAAGCCCATTGCTTCTTGTCCTATCCTCAGAGGTCAAGGAGAATGATTTTTCTCCCTCCTCCTTATAACACCCTTTTAGATACTTGAAAACCACTAACATGTCCCCTTCTCTGTCTTCTCTTTTTCAAACTAAAGAAGCCCAATGCTTTCAGTCTTCCTTCAAAGCTCATGTTTTCTAGGCCTTTAATAATTTTTGTTGCTCTTCTCTGGACCTTCTCGAGTTTCTCCACATCTTTCTTGGAATGGGGTGCCCAGAACTGGACACAATACTCCAACTGAGGACTAATCAGGGCAGAGTAGACCGGAAAAATGACTTCTTGTGTCTTTTTCACAACACACCTGTTAATGCATCCCAGAATCATGTTTGCTTTTTTTGCAGCAGCATCACACTCTTGACTCATATTTAGCTTGTGGTTCACTATGACCCCTAAATCCCTTTCTGCAGCACTCCTTTCTAGACAGTCACTTCCCATTGTGTATGTGAGACTGAGTGTTCCTTCCTAAGAGGATTACTTTGCATTTGTCCATATTAAACTTCATCCTATTTACCTCAGGCCATTTCTCCAGTTTGTCCAGATCATTTTGAATTATGACCCTATCCTCCAAAGCACTCGCAACCCCACCCAGCTTGGTATCATCTGAAAACTTAATAAACATACTGTCTATGAAGATATTTAACAGAACAGGTTCCAAAATAGGCCCCTGAGGAATCCCTCTTGTTATGTCTTTCCAGAAGGATTGTGAACCATTAATAACTACTCTCTGAGAATGGTTATTCAGCCAGTTATGAACCCTCCTTATAGCAGCCTCATCTAAGTTGTATTTGCCTAGTTTATTGATAAGAATATCATGCGAGACCATATCAAATGCCGTACTAAAGTCTAAGTATACCACGTCCACCATTTCTCCCTTATCCACAAGACTCATCATCCTATCAAAGAAAGCTATCAGATTGGTTTGATATGATTAGTTCTTTACAAATCCATGCTGGCTGTTACCTATCACCTTATGTTCTTCTTCGAGTAGTGTCCCCATGGGTGCTCCATCAAAGGTGCCTGGCTCATCCCAGCACCGCAGCACGGAGATTTTTCTGTAGCAGTAGCCCCTGGCAGACCGCGCATGCTCAGAAGCCATCTCGCGCCGTTGGCGCCTTTTCTGAGTCACGCGGTCCAGCCCGCCAGTTCCTCCTAACTGTCCATGGTCACAAATGGATTTGGGATGAGCTCCTACTTCCATCCTGAGGAGAGAATTAGTATAGCACATTTAAACTTCTTATTCCTCACAATTTAGCCCCTACCCTATAGTTCTATTAGTGGTTCATTTAAAAAAAAAGAAGAAAAAGAAAAAGAAAAATGCTGTACATAGTTTTCTGTCAGTTGGCCAGTTCACTCAGGCCCAGTTTCATGGCCTCAGACTCATCATGCCTGGCTCTCTGGGATTTAAGAAATGTGCGTCATGTGGAGACGCTCTGCCAGCATCGGATGGCCATTCCTGATATATAAGGTGGTTGGGGGAAGGCCATATCCCCCAGAAATGCACCATTGTTCTAAACTAACTGCCCATGCGAGACGGGACAGAGAAATGCAGCTGAAAATGCTGCTGTTTAACAGAGTGTTACAGCCTCCATCTACAGGACGCCCAGCGGATGGTGTTGCTGTGACACTTAAGTCCCATGGAGGGAAGAGTCCCACTCTGGCCAGAAGTGCTAGTGCAGGGGATGCACCAACAATCCCCGGGGTGTCACCCAGGCACACCACAGGCAAGACATCTAAAGCCCATAATACTTCTGCGCCTAGCCTGGCCGTATCTTCCCCTCTGGTGCCAACGGCATGAACGGCAGCACAGCCTGAATTGGCGCCATCTGCGTCGGCACCATGAGCCGACCTGGCACCGAGAACCGAAGTGGCACCACACAAACCAGCACCGTGCAAACTGGCACCAACAACAGCACCGGTCAAGACGCGGGGTGCTCCGAGACCAATATCATCGGCACCGTCACCCCCTCCTATACGGCCGGCACCAGGATCACCATCATCGGTACCAAGGATACCCCCCCGACACCGGGAGATGTTGCAGCCAGGTTCCCTGGCCTCCATACTGGCTAGTCCGCCAATCATGATTCCAACGAAGGCACAACGGAAAACTTGACACGTGCGCACACCTATCCCCAACCCCGATAGGCTGTTTTCTCTCTGGAGCCTTCCCCTCCACCTCCCCGCCTCTCAGACAGGCATGAGCACAACTGATATAGATCACCTGCACGGTGTTATTGGAGGTCCCCATGTCGATCCCGCACGCCGCCTCACTACTACCGGTCCTATCATTCTCGTTCACCATCGCACTACACGGAGCGATCAAGATCGCCGGTGTCCCCAACCCATTCATATTACTCTAGCCACAGGAGTGCAAGTTCATACTCTCCTAGACATTCCCCTTATGGGTATCATCGTCACCTCACCACTGACATCACAGAGACTATTATCGTGAACAGCCACACTCCTGCAGTGTTGTTCACTCAACATTCAAGTCTCCAGGCCATGCCCAATCACACTCTCCGCACCCCCGAATCCGGGATACTCTACCCCCAGGGCAAGCTCCTCTAACACCCACAGGAGATGCTCCCTCTACTTCTACCCAACAGGAGAGGGATGATATTCAGTCCCCTATCGGTGAAGAACAGCACATGGACTCCCCCACTGACCAATCGTCCTCGTCACTGGATGACGCGGTCTTTCAGGGTGTCTCTTCTCCTGTTGACGATTACAAACAGTTTCAGGAGCTATTTAAAAGGGTAGACCAGTCTCAGGACCTACACACGACTGACATTCCACAAAAACAACACCATCTCTTAAAAAATCTACAGCCGTCCCAAAAATCAAAGTTGGTGCTCCCCTTTGATGAAGCTATCCTTGAAATTGCCAAGACTATCTGGCAAACACCAGGTTCCGTGCCACCCACGAGCAAAGGGAAACATAAAAAGTACTTTGTGGCTGCCAACGATACAGAGTTCATATTCATGCATCCCCAATCCGACTGCATCGTGATTGATGCGGCACAGCAAAAATCAAAGACGGCACAAGGCAAAATCACGGTGCATGACAAAGAGGTGAAAAGATTAGACCTGCTGGGTAGGAAGATCTATTCTTTAGCCACAGCTACCCTCAGGATGACAAATTACGCAGCTCAACTCGCCAATCACGACTTTGATAATTATTCAAAGCTTGTCTCCCGCATAGAGTTTTTGCCTGAGAGTAAGAAACAAATTCTGAAGGCCGTGGTGCAGGAGGGCTACATAGCAGCCTGTACAGCACTCCAAATCACCCTGGACATCGCAGATACTGCTTCCCAGACCACAGCAACTTTGGTGGTCATGCACCGTGCTTCTTGTCTCCATCTGGCATCTGTACCGAAGGACCTCCAACCAAAAATGGAGGACTTACCCTTCGAACGGCAATCCCTGTTTGCACAAAACATTGACCAGGTCTTCCATTCTGGCAAAGACTCTCGCAACACCCTGAGGACGCTCGGAATGTATACCCCCATTCAAATGTAAGAAATTTGGCCCATACAATAGACAAAGACAACACCTTTGGTGGAGCACCCACGGGGGGACACATCTTGAAGAACAGACGTTACTACACAGGTGAGTAACTCTTTCATCTTCCAGGTGTTTGCAGATGAATTCCTTAATTACTTGCTCCATTATCTTTCCTGTCACAGAAGTTAAACTGACTGGTCTGTAGTTCCCTAGGTTGTTCTTATTTCCTTTTTTATAGATGGGCACTATATTTGCCCTTTTTCAGTCTTCCGGAATCTCTCCCGTCTTCCATGATTTTTCAAAGATGATAGCTAACGGCTCAGATACCTTCACTATCAGCTCCTCAACTATTCTAGGGTGCATATCATCACCTGTGGTGACTTGCAGACATCTAACTTATTTTTATCTTGTTCTTTATTTTATCTTCTAAACCTACCCCCTTCCCACTAGCATTCACTATGTTAGGCATTCCTTCATAAGACTTCTTCATGAAGACTGAAACAAAGAAGTCATTAAGCATCTCTGCCATTTCCAAATTTCCTGTTACTGTTTCTCCCTCCTCACTGAACAGTGGGCGTACCCTGTTCTTGGTCTTCCTCTTCCTTCTAATATATTTATAGAATATCTTCTTATTTCCTTTTATATAGGAAATATATAAAACGTCTGTAGCTAGTCTGAGATCGTTTTATGCCTTTGCCTTTCTAATATTGCCCCTGCATGCTTGTATCAGAGGGTTTGCTTCCTTATGCTTTAAAAGTCCTAGTGTAGACACTGATACCCCTGCAAAAAAATTCTTTTGCCACTACAGCTTGTTTTATTGGGGGAACTGAAGAAAGGTGGGCCAGCAAAAGACCTTTCTGCTGGTATCAGCTGCAGCTCTACTAGGAAGGTTGTTGGTATAATTATGCTGGCAAATTCTCTCCAGACACCAGACATTGTAGCCACAGGTCTTTCTTTACAGTCTTGTGAGATTTATTCTTGACTAATATGTTTGTAATTTATGGTGGAAAACATGAAAATTGTCCAAACAAACAAACAAAAAAATGAAAAGCAGAGAAACTCTGTGTTGGGATTTTCAAAACTGACAGACAAAATTGTTCTGGATTTTTGGTTTATTTCCCCTTTTCTTTTTTACTTCCCCCCCCCCACTTTTTTTTGTCCCTTTTCTCATTTAGTCTTAGAGGCAGGAGGCAAGGGATAGAAGGGAGAGACAGAAAAGAAAAGGATGGGTGGGATAGAAAAACTCAAGAAAAGCTGAAATCTTTTTCATTTTTAAGCAGACTCACTGTTTTCATCCAGCTTGGCCTGTTTGCTTCGTGCATTTCAGCATTGAGTTAGAAGGGCTTCAGACACAGAGGCTGTGTCTACATTGGCAAGATTTAGCGCAAAAGCAGGTGCTTTTGCGCAAAATCTTGCCGTTTGTCTACACTGGCCGCGAGTATTTGCACAAGAACACTGATGTTCTACTGTATGAAATCAGTGCTTCTTGTGCAAATACTCTGATGCTCCCGCTCAGGGATAAGTCCTCTTGCGCAAATGTTCTTGTGCAAGAGGCCAATGTAGACAGGTAATATCAATTTCTTGCGCAAGAAAGCCCGATGGTTAAAATGGCCATCGGAGCTTCCTTGCGCAAGAGAGCGTCTACACTGGCACGGATGCTTTTGCGCAAAAGCAAATCTTTTGCGCAAAGGCACATGCCAGTATAGACGCTCTCTTACTCAAATACTCTGACGCAAAAACTCTTGTGTTTAGATTATTTTCGCTAAATCTTGCCAGTCTAGATGTAGCCAGAAAGTTTATAATCTAAATAATGAAATGTATACCTCTGGCCGTCAGGCCTTTACGGGTATGTCTATACAGTAAAGTTATTTCGGGATACCAGAGGTATTCCGAAATAGCTACCCAGTGACTTTTGAATGCATCCACTATTTCAAAATATAGCAGACGTGCTATTTCGCCATCCCGGTAAACTTCATTCTATGAGGAGTAGGTCTCTTTCCCATCTAATAGCCGATCCCACGGGTGCCAACAGGTTCCGTGAGTCCTAGGCAAGGTGTGTATGGGGGGGGTGCACTATGCTCCCAGCAGAGGCAGGATCTCAGGCAGAAGGGGCGGGACCAGAGGAGCCAGCCCTGAGCACTGCATGTTTCCCCCCACCCTAGCCCTTTGCACTGCCTGGAGCATGCAGCACGGTGTGTCAGCAGCGATTTGAAGGGCCCAGGTCGCCACCTGCCACAGTAGCAGCCAGGAGCCTCAGAACCCGTTAAATCACCAGACCCTAGGGCAACTGCCCTCTTTGTCCATCCTGTGGGTGGGCCTGGCAGTTGTTCCCTTCTGCGGTAAATTATATCAGGAGATGTCATGAGCCAAACAGGAAAGTGCAAGATTAGGGTTGTTTTCCTCCCCTCTCTTTTTTTCTCCTTTAAAGGCGTTTTTTCCAGTGTAAATGAGGCCCCGTATTTCACACCTTGGTTGCTGATATATGCAAAAGAGCACACAAGAGACCACAGATTCACGAGTTAAGGCAGATCTCTGGTGACAGGCATGCCGGAGGTTCATTAGCGCTCCCAACAGGAGAGGAGCCGTGTCTTTACAAAGCCGTCAGCTTTAATTGTTTGGACTTAACCTGCCAAAAAATCCATAGTGCAGGCAAAGCAAGTGGTCTGCATAATTCCTATGTACCACTCTGCCAAATTTCCTTATTCAACACCTGTGATATTATTGCTGTTTCAGTCCAGGGCCCTTACACATTTCTGACTATATACACACACAAACATATACAGGCAGTCCCCGGGTTACATGGATCCGACTTACATCAGATCCCTACTTACAAACGGGGTGAGGCAACCCCGCACTAGCTGCCTCCCCCCAGCAGACCAGAGAGATATGAAGCTAGCGCCCCCCGCCAGCAGACCAGGGAGACGCGGAGCGGCTTTTCTCAGCAGACACCTCATCTTGAGAATAAAGGACTGAGGGAAGTGAGGTGTGGGAGAATAAAACTGAGCTCTGGAGAAATGTTTGGCTAGAGTTTCCCCTACAATATGTACCAGTTCCGACTTACATACAAATTCAACTTAAGAACAAACCTACAGTCCCTATCTTGTACATAACCCGGGGACTGCCTGTATATACACACACATTGCTGTTATATATCTCTTGGATTCTGTATTTCCACTCCAACGCATCTGATGAAGTAGGTTTTACCCATGAAAGCTCATGATCCTATACCTTTGCTCGTCTCTAAGAAGCCCTGGTCTACACCAGGGAGTTATTTCAAAATATCCCCCCTTATTTTGAAATAATAAGCAGAGCATCCACACTACCAAGCCCCCTATTTCAAAATAAATGGGCTGGTTATTTCAAAATCAGTACTCCTGCTTTCCTCAGGGAATAATGCGTATTCCAAAATAGCTATTTCAAAATAGTGGTATGTGGCTACTCCGCTGCTGCTACTTCAAAATATCTACTCTTCAGAATAATTTGAAGTAATTACCCCCCAGTGCTTTCTGGGGCTATAAGTTGAGGTAATGCATCCATAATAATGACGCTTGCCTCGGACTCATTTTCAGGCTTCCCTGTAGTGGGGATGTGCTATTTCAATTTTGTTATTTCGGGAGTTATTTTGAATTTAGTTATTTTGAAATAATTTTAGACGTGTAGACATGCCCTATGGTGCTACAGGACTACTCATTGTTTTTAAAGTTACAGACTAACACAGCAACCCGTCAGACGTTTCTGACTGTGCACTCAGTTCTGATCTGCAGCCAGCCTACTTATATTCCTTGCTTGGGTCACTCTGCACTGTTCTGCCCATGCAAACCTCAATCCTGCCCATCATATTTCCCCCAAAGGACTGTAAAACAGTAATTCCCCTTCTGGAAAAACAGCGGGCAGAGTCTGACTAAGTTATAAGTCTGACTCGCTTAGCTGTGGAACCTTGTTATTTAGCAAATACACCCAATGAAGTGCAGGAGAGCTAAGAAATATTCATCATGGCAAACCCAAAACATTCAAAAATCATTAGATTGGCTTAAAAATAATGAGATTTTAAAATAACAATTTTAAAAAAATTGTCGTCTGGTTTCTGTTTACATTCAAGTCACTATAGCCCCCAAAACCCAGAGGGCTAAAAAGTGGAGATTCACACATAATCCCAGAACTCCAGGAATTCAGGGCATAAGAGAAAACAATAACTAGCATGAGACTCTCAATAAAATCACAAGAGTTAGCAACCTTGGTTTACATTAAAAACCCTCTTAGCTCATTCAACTGTCAGCAGAGATTTTGATATTTTAAAATCTGCTGCATGTGTTTTATGATTAGCATACAAGGGGGGGAAGCAGGTTATTAGCCCATCTACTTATGTCTTACTAGCAGATTTACCCAGCATTCCTTGGGTCCTTAACTCAATTAAGGGTGGGTTTTTTTTTGGGGGGGGGGGAGTTGGAAAATAAAAGGAAAATATACATGTTTAATTAAAATTATTGTATTTTTCAAAAATAAAATGTTATTTTTATGATGATAATTTTTATTTCAGATTTCTTTAAAAAAGGGATTGGTAAAATTTGTCCAAGTAATTTTTTTAATAGGAATTCCATCAAATGTATTTTTCTACATTCCTATAAACTCTGATTTGCCATGTTTTAACAAAAAAGGGCTGTTGTCAATTTGGTTTCCAATAACACTGTATTCTAGTTTTCAAACCCTAAGCATTGGTTTAGCTGTGCCAACACAGAGCACTACTCCAAATGTCTCTGTTTTATCCCTTTTCTGTAAGGTTTATTGAGAAGCAATCCTATTCCAGATTCGTCCTATGTTTCTTGATCATCTTGGTTTAGTCTCTTTCAACATTCGCTCAATTGTGTTAGGTTTGAAGACTGTACTTGCTTCGGTGATTTTGTCTTTTTTCTGTTTGGTTTTATGAGAAGCAATCCCATTCCGGTCACAGCCCATTTTCCCAGCACAACCAAACCCTGACCTTGCTTTAAGTTACGATAAGAGGAAACTGCATGCCAAGTTTGGTGGTCCTAGCTCTTACCATTTAGGAGAAGTTCTTGAACAAATAGACAGATGTACTGACAGACACACAGACAAACTCTCTTGACTACGTAGTAGAATAGTGTTGGCTTATTGGGTTGTTTAAATGTTCAAATTTATAGTATAGGTAGTTCCTATACATCTATTATAAGACTTTTAAATGACAACACGCAGGCTGTGATACTCAACAACGGCAACACAACTCACAACTGAACCAGTTGATGTAAGGACCGGGGTCAAACAAGGGTGTGTGATAGCACCTATGCTATTTAATATCATTTTGACAGCCATGCTACAGGTTATTGGAGATGACCTCCCAGGCAAAGTCATAACAACCTACAGGATGGATGGTAGCCTCTTCAATCTGGGCCACTTCAGAGCCAAGACCAAGACCACAATAATGCCAATGGTAGAACTTCAGTACGCTGACAATGTCCAGGTCAGTGCCACCTCGGAAGATGGTCTCCAAGCAATCATTGACATTTTCGCTGCAGCCTTCTGCAGGTTGGGACTGACTCTCAGTTCACGAAAGATCAAGGTTCTCTTTCAGCCAAAAACTGCCATACCGTTATCCAAACCAACCATCACTGCGGACAACCAAGTGCTGGAGAATGTCAACAGCTTCCCCTGTCTCAGAAGCTATCTGTCCAGCAATGCTGATTTTGACAATGAAATCCACCACCAAATCTCCAGTGTGAGTGTCACTTATGGATGTTTACGGAGGCGAGTCTTTGATGACAGTGCCATTAAGATACAGACCAACATCGACGTCTATAATGCCGTACTTATTCCAACATTGCTGTATGGAGCTGATGCCTGGACTCCCTATAGATGTCATATTAAAGATCAGGAGAAATTCCGCCAAAGGAACCTGAGGTGAATATTGGACATCATGTGGCAGGACAGACAGACCAACATTAGTGTCCTCGCAGAGGCTGATTCCTGCAGCATAGAGGCAATAAACACTCACAGGCAGCAATGATGGTCTGGTCACATGGTCAGGATGCCTGACACATGTTTGCCTAAACAGGTTTTCGATGCTCAGCTGAGAACCGGGGCGAGATCTCGTGGCGGGCAGAGGAAGTGCTCCAGATACGTCCTTAAGAACACCTTGGTTTAATGCAACATTGACACTGACACCTGGGAGAGGCAGATGAAGGATCGGGTACCCTGGAGGACCACCATCAAGAATGGTGCCTCTGTGCCTGACATTTTGAGATCAAGCGTCATCTCCATGAAGAAGATCAGAGAGCCCAACGTAAGGAGTGTGCCTGGACTCACATTGGGGCCACTGATGTTGGCACTGATGGAGATAGAGACATGCTGCCACTGCCAGAGAGTGTCCCTTGCCAGAATTGGCCTAATTTCTCATCTACGCAATCATCAGTTAAAGGCGTCTAAGGAGAAATCTTACTCGATTCGAGGGATCCCAGAGAGGAGAGAGATAAGTAGTTCCTGATAGCACCAGTAGAGGGACCCCTCTATCCTTTTGTTAGACTTCAGCAAGTTAAGTTGTCTCCCTTCAAGGCAGTAAGTGATGGAACAATAGTAGCAGCTCTGAGTGCTGTGTGGAGTTTGGGCAGTACCCAGAGGTGCCCACAGTCTCCATGGGCCCCTGGGCAAGGTGGGGGGGCCAGCTCCATGCTTTTGGAAGGGCGAAGCCTTGGACGGAAGGGACGGGGATGGGAGCTGCCACCCTGCCACGCTGCTCAGAGCAAGCTGCCCCCCTCCAGTACTGAGAGCCACAGACTCACATGGGATTGCAGAGAAACTGAAATCTACCGGAGAGAGGGAGGATGGGTCAATGTTTTAGATGCCAGCCTGGGGCTTGTGACACTTCCGTAAGCATCATGGTGCTGGTCTGTAATGTTTCCCTACTACTCTAGTCTTATCATTAGAGCCATGGAATTACTATCCAGAGACACTCTGTGTTACTGGTTAGCTCATGTTAAGATGTTTTATCTCATTTGATTCCAAACTTTCTTTCACTGATGGTGCCACTCCCTGTCCAGCACGACCTCTTCTGTCCTTCCGATATATTTGAATTCCCCCATTATTACTGAGGGGTGGTTTTCTTTATTATTTAATAGCCTCTCTGATCTCCATGAGCATTGCTTAGAAAATAACTTAGAAAAGTCAAAACAAAAAACAGGGCTATGTAGCACTTTAAAGACTAACAAGATGGTTTATTAGGTGATGAGCTTTCATGGGCCAGACCCACTTCCTCAGATCAAATAGTGGAAGAAAATTGGCACAACCATATATACCAAAGGATACAATTAAAAAAAATGAACACGTATGAAAAGGACAAATCAAATTTCAGAACAGAAGCGGGATGGGGGGGGGAGGGGGGGAGTAAATGTCTGTGAGCTAATGATATTAGAGGTGATAATTAGGGAAGCTATCTTTGTAATGGGTAAGATAATTAATGTCTTTGTTTAGACCGAGATGTAAAGTAATATCATTAGCTCACAGACATTTACCTCCTCCCCACATCTCCCTTCTGTTCTGAAATTTGATTTGTCCTTTATATATGGTTGTGACAATTTTCTTCCACTGTTTGATCTGAAGAAGTGGGTCTGGCCCACGAAAGCTCATCACCTAATAAACCATCTTGTTAGTCTTTAAAGTGCTACATAGTCCTGTTTTTTGTTTCAGCTACACCAGACTAACACAGCTTCATTTCTATCCTTAGAAAAGACAGATGTCTTCAAGTCACCATGGCCTGATGGAATGCATCCTAGAATACTCAAGGAACTGATAGAGGAGGTATCTGAGCCTTTAGCTATCATTTTTGAAATGTCATGGAAGTTGGGAAAGATACCAGAAGTCTGGAAAAGGGCAAATCTAGTGCCCATCTATAAAAAGGGAAATGAGAACAACCCAGGGAATTACAGATCAGTCAGTTTCTCTGTGCCAGGAAAGATAATGGAACAAATAATTAAGGAATTCATCTGCAAACACCTGGAAGATAATAAGGTGATAGGTCATAGCTAGCATGGATTTGTAAAGAACAAATCATGTCAAACCAATCTGATAGCTTTCTTTGATAGGATAATGAGTCTTGTGGATAACGGAGAAGTGGTAGACATGGTATACCTAGACTTTAGAAAGGCATTTGATACGGTCTCGCATGACCTTCTTATCAATAAACTAGGGAAATTTAACCTAGATGAGGCTACTATCATGTGGGTGCATAACTGGTTGGATAACCGTTTAAAGAGAATACTGTAGTTAATAACTGTTCACAATCCTTCTGGAAGGGCATAACAAGTGGGGTTCCACAGGGGTCTGTTTTGGGACCAGTTCTGTTCAATATCTTCATCAATGATTTAGATATTGGCATAGAGAGTACGCTTATGAAGTTTGCAGATGATACCAAGCTGGGAGGCATTGAGAGTGCTTTGGAGGATGGGGTCATAATACAAAATGATCTGCACAAACTGGAGAAATGGTCTGAGGTAAATAGGATGAAGTTTAATAAGGACAAATGCAAAGTATTGACTTAGGAAGGGACAACCAGCTTCACGCATAGGCTATGTCTACACTACAGGGTTTTTGTGCAAACCCAACCGTTTTTGTGCAAAAACCCTCAGAGCATACACACCTCAAGTGCATTTTTGCGCAAGAAAATTTACAGTAAAATGGCAGAACAGAGGGATTTTTGCGGTGTAGATATACCTCTTTCTATGAGGACTAATTCCTTTTTGTGCAAGAGTTCTTGCGTAAAAAGGTGTGTGTGGATGCTCAGCAGGGGTTTCTTGTGCAAAAAGAGCCTATCAAAAGAAGCACAACTGCTCTAATGGCCATTTTATTAATGGCAATCAGAACTTTCTTGTGCAAGAGTGTCCATGCAGTGTGGACACTCTCTTGCACAAAAGCACATCACTTTTGCAATGCGCTTTTGAGGTATGGACACGTTTTTGTGCAAGAAGTTTTTGCAGAAGATCTCCTCCGCAAAAAGCTTCTTGTGCTAAAACCCTGCAGTGTAGACAAAGCCATTCAGAATGGGAAGCGACTGTCTAGGAAGGAGTCAGCAGAAAGGGATCTAGATCTAGGTCATAGTGGACCACAAGCTAAATATGAGTCAACAATGTGACACTGTTAGAAAAAAAGAAAACATGATTCTGGGATGCATTAACAGGAGTGTTGTGAACAAGACACGAGAAGTCATTCTTCCACTCTACTCTGCCCTTATTAGGCCTTAACTGGAGTATTGTGTCCAGTTCTGGTTATCACATTTCAGGAAAGATGTGGAGAAATTGGAGAAGGTCCAGAGGAGAGCAACAAAAATGATTAAAATTTGACCTATGAGGGAAGACGAAAGAATTGGGCTTGTTTAGTTTAGAAAAGAGAAGTCTGAGAGCGGACATGATCTCTAAAAGGGTGGTACAAGTAGGAGGGAGAAAAATGGTTCTCTTTGGCCTCTGATGATAGAACAAGAAGCATTACATTGCAGCAAGGGAGGTTTAGGTTGGACATTAGGAAAAACTTCCGCACGCCTCAGATGGCCAAACACTGGAATAGATTGCTTAGGGAGATTGTGGAATCTCCATCTCTGGAGATATTTAAGAGCAGGTGTCATGACCATGAGGGTTAGCCAGCAGCCTGGGGACTAAGGGGTTAACTATGTCGCTTACCTAAGCCAGGTAGATTCAGCCAATAGGAATCTGTGTGGCAGTTTGGCTGCTGGGAGGGGCAGTATGCCTGAGGGAGAAGGGTTTCTTCCCAGTTCTTTGTCTCCTGGGGAGAGTGGTGCTGTAACTGGAGTGGGTCTAGTAAGTATCATGTCAGTATCCCAGGTGTAAGGGGACTGCTACCCCTTACTAAAACTCTGTGGGAGTTTTTGGTTTGCCAGCTCGCAGTATCTGAAGGGGAAGATTTCATGAGACTGACAGACCCCAGAGACAATGGAAAGCAGCCAACACTCCAGCTCAGCCTGATTGACAGGTTGGACAGGCCAGTGAGGAAGGGGAGAGGCCAGGCCCCGTCCCTGTGATCTGGGATTGTTCTGGCTCTCTCTCTGAACAAACAAGCTGTGTGCAGAAGAGGTCCTGCAAAGACAGAGAGCTGAAATAGGAGTACAAGCTGTGTGAAGAAGTCCTGCAAAAACAGAGAGCTGAGAGACTGCTAAGAGGAGCAAGCTGTGCTGAGGGGCAGTTTTTGCAGCAGCAGAGCCAGGCATACACAGCTCAAGGAGAGCAGACCCTGTGTTGAGCAGCAGACTGGCAGTGCTCAGAGAGCCAAAAGGAACAGAGAAGCCACACAAGGAGCTGGAACTGGCCAAGCAGCACAGCCTGCAGCTGGATGTGGTGAGCACCTGGGACCAGCAAAGTGTGGGGAAAGGCTCTGGACTGGGAGAGGGGTCTGGCCACTTCGAGCTTGAGACTGTGTGGTCACTACCAGAGCTAGCGTGTCCTGCCTGTAGCCCCCCTGCAGCATATCCAGGGCCTCTAAGAAAGAGACTGTGGACTGTCCTTACACTCTGCAGACTGCTGTTTTGATGTCCCTGTGCTACAGAGCAGGGCTGTGTGTTCTCATTTAACCATTCTCGCTTTTTCTTATTCTTTTCTCTTTAATCAGTTGTTGTTTAATAAATTGTATTTGCTTTGAACCTTATGAAGTGATCACTGGGCCAAGAAGGCCTGCAGTGTAAAGAGAGCACCTCGGAGTGGGGACACCCTAACTCCTGCCCCTAGTGACTACAAGGTCAGGGATTAAGCCCCAGGAAACCTGGGCCCTGCCTTGTTGGGGTTTCAAGGGCTCTGCTACTCCGGAGAGTGGAAGGGGAGCCCTCAGGATCAGGAAGCCTTGGGGTAAAGGAAGTGGGAGTGGGGACTCAGATCCTTTCGCTGGTTCATTTCACCGGGGTGTATAGAAGCCAGGAAAGTTCCCCACAATAGCGGGATCATTCCCTCGCTTACACAAGGATCAAACAAGTCTGGTGTTTGTGTGTTACCTGTTGCTGGTGTGTTGCTGGGAGGGAGGAGAGTGACTCTGTGTGATCAGGGTACTAACCTAGCCAGGACACCTGGGGAGCAGGAGGGTGTGGTAAGTGTGATACCTACAGACAATATGGAAGTGTGTAGCAGTCTAGAGAGCTGCAAGGGGGAGGGAGATGTCTCTGATCTCCCCCAGATGAGTCTGTGTTTTCCTGAAGGGGGGTTGTGTGGAGACCTGCCTGTTCAGGGGGTTAAGGAAACTCCAGGGGAGTTGACGATGGCTCAGCAGGGCGATGCTTCTGTAGGGCCAGGGGAAAGTGAGCTTTTGCTCACAGAAAGCCATAGGGAAAAGAATCCTTATAGTAATGTTGGCTAGCAGTTTGCTGTGCCTGAAGGGGGTCAAGGTGACATGGAGTTAGAAAGATCCAGTGTGGACAAGGGTAAGGAAGTTGCAGAGGGATGGAGGGTGTTTCAGATGGAGTGGAAGAAGCCAGGGAGATGAAACAGCCCTCTGGTGACCATGTGACTGTGTTTGCTGGGAAGTGTGGGTGACTGAAACAAAAGTGTTTCCAGTCTGATTCTGTGAAGAGACCAGAGATCCATAAGTCTATCAGACCAGTATACCCAGGCCCTGTCTCTGTAAGGCAGTGACCCACTTAGAAAACTAGCTGGAAAACTAGATTGAAAACAGCAGGGTGCCAGATTAGTATCTGGATTGCTTGCTTCATGATTAGCTGTGGGGAGCAAAGGGATTCCATAGCCATTGTGAGCAGGGGAGACACACCCAGCCAGCCCTTTGTCTTTAGGAGAGGGCGGGGCAAGACTTGTGTTTGCCCAGGAAGGCTGCAGCTTTTTAAATCAAAAAGCCCAAAACTGTCAGGGTACACTTGCTATGGGTTTGATCCTATTGCTGACGTCAACTTTTGTAACCACTGTACTGCTGTTACTAAGAATTGTAACCATGTCCACTGTGCAGGATCTTGTGCCAAAATGCTGGAAACTGTTAAGAAATGTACCCAAGGACACACTGTATGTTAAAAAACCTTGTGATACTGATATTTCACTGTTGATGCCTGTAATTGAGTTTGGAGCTTCTCACCTGAGAAGGGGCATCCCAGGACTGGTGTGCTGTGTGAAAAGGGAAACTGAGGCACAACTATATTTTTGTTTTCATGGCTAAGTGCCAAGATGCCTACACTATGGGGAATGAGGATACATACATTGTACCAGTGTTAATTGGATTTCAGACCACTGCTAAAGCTGGCATGGATAAATTTAATTTCTTTAGCTCTGAGCAAGGGCATTGCTGTACCCACTAATGGGTGTTGGATCCAAATTTTGTGAAAAGGGGCCCATGAAAGGTGCCTACAGAAAGCTTGTTCTCTGCTGATTCTATGTATGATACTTGTGTACGTGTGTGATGTTTGTATATGGAGTTATGGAATGGACTCTGTTCTTGTATTTTTAAAATGTTTTCTGTCTGGAAGGAAGCAATGGAAATGGACTGCTTGCATGTGACCAGTTCCAACTGGAAGACGCAAGGAACATCAAAGGGCCCTCTGATACTAAGGACTGTTAAGCTAGCAGTTTGTACTATCTGTGCTAACCACCTGCATCCAGCACTCGGTGATCGATGTATAACAAGTGTTCTTGTTAACAATCATACTCTCAACTTTTTCTTTCTTTTATTAATATACCTTTAGAGTTTAGATGCTAAAGGATTGGCCCAGGGATCTTGTGGGTAAGATCTAAAGGAAAATTGGCCTGGAACTGTGGCTGAGTCCTTTGGTTCAGGAGGATCTGTCTGGAGTTGGTGAGTGTGGGTTTTATAACCTCTCACCTGTGTGTGAGGCCTAAGTCTGATGATGGCACAGGGAAGCTGTGGTGTCCGAGGGGTTTTGCTGGTGAGGCTTCCTGCTGGCCAGAGTGGCAGCTGAAGTGCTCGGTGTAACTGGCCGGGTGCCTTGGAAAGGACCCCAGTTGAGGGCAGTAAGTAGCCCAGGTTTTAAGCAATTAACCCTAAGCAGATGCCCTCAGCAGTGCAAAGACCTGGCCTGGTGTATGACAGTGTTGTATTCATCAGGATGCACAAAACCTGGTCAACTGAGCTTTGGATCAGGACCCTACACAATTCTAAATTTGATTTGAGACTGAGGGTACGTCTATATTAGCCCCCGTTCGAACTAGGGAGGCTAATGAGGGCGACCGAAATTGCAAATGAAGCGCAGGATTTAAATATCCCGCGCTTCATTAGCATGTTCCTGGCCAGTCACCATTTTGGAAATTGATTAGCCCGGAATAACTGCCCACGACTACACGTGGCAGAGAAGTGCAATTCCGAGATAAACCCGTTAGTTCGAATCAACAGTTAAACATCATGGAATGAGGTTTCCAAAATGGCAACCAGCTGGGAACATGCTAATGAAGCACGGGATATTTAAATCCTGCACTTCATTTGCAATTTCGGTCGCCCTCATTAGCCTCCCTAGTTCTAACCAGGGGGCTAGTGTAGACATATCTTGAGAGTTTGGTTGGTTAAAGGGACAGTTGAAATGAGACAACAACATGGGGCCTTGGCAAAAACGCCCTGCAAAAGTAATGCTCTACAAGAAATATACTTAGGACTCTCTGTATATCTGTCATGGTACTCCACGGATATGGAACCGTTGTGTTTACTTTCCATGTATTTCAATAGTCTAGTAAGGTGTGCATGTACTTATTCACTATGTTTTATCCCAGACCTCCCAGAAGAAATCACAGCCAGTGTGGCCAGAAGCTGTCCAGCACTGTCTGCGATTTGGGGGGCGTGTCATGACCATGAGGGTTAGCCAACAGCCTGGGGACTAAAAGGTTAACTATGTCCCTTACCTAAGCCAGGTAGATTCATCCAATAGGAATGCAGGTAGGAATTTCAAACTAGGACAAAGGAATTTTTGGGTTTTTCTCTTCTTTGTCCCTGAGCAGTTTGCTCTCCAGCTAGTGAGGGGGACAGACAGAATGTCTCCCTCCAAGAAGAGACTCTTTACTATCTGTAGGTAGGGTAAGGTTTAGATAAATCCGTTAGGTTTTATTGTTTTATGGTTCGGAAAATGGGATCTGATGTCTGTGCATTTTTAAAAATGGGTTTTGCTCTCCTTTGAAATTAAGTCTTGGCCCATGGTGGGGTTCCCCAATGAGTATATTAATTTGTGACTTTTCCATCTAATCATTATGCTTGCAACAGGAATATTGTGGTGATAATAAAAGTTCTTTCTCTTTTCTTTTATTAACCTGGTATTGGTTAATTTTTGTGTCCTGGTTTTTACATTAGGGGTGAGACTTCCCAAGTGATCTTTCCCCTGATTTTCTTATCCTTACTTGGGTGGTGGCAGTGGATTTTATCCCCGAAATCTAGGTTTTTAAGATTTTGGGGGGAAGTTTTATACCAAAGCCTGGAAAGATAAGGTTTTGGGGTACTTTTGCGGGCCCCCACTTATGCATTCATCGTGCCAGAGTGGGGAAGAAGCCTTGACAGCAGGTCAGACAGACATCTATCAGGGGTGATCTAGACGGTGCTTGGTCCTGCCGTGGCAGGAGACTGGACTTGATGACCTCTCAGGGTCCCTTCCCGTTCTCGTGTTCGATGATTCTATGATTTCACAGTATCTGTCACATTTCTGGTAATAGATTTCAAGGCCAGAAATGATACCAGCTTAATATCACCTAGAGATTTCCCCCCAGTTATCTCAGTGTCGAGCCCAATAATGTGTCTGGCTCAAGAATCTTCCAGAAAAGCATCTAGTCTGGATCGGATGACTTCAAAATATGAAGATTCCAGCACTTCCCTGTTAGTTTATCCCCAAGGGTGGTGGCTGAACGGCTGATTTGGGGAGGCAAGCTTCCCAGCCCCACCCCTTCCGTGCCCTCTGGAGCCCTTCCAGCCCCTACTGCAGCCATTGGCTCCTGCCCCACACCTCCAGATCTCCTCATTGTGACTGCTGGTGGGACCCAGCCCTAGGCTCATACTCCCTGGAGCATTAAGTTGCCAGACACCACAACCCCCCCTGCCACCCCCCTGACCAGGCAGCCACATGGCCCCAGCTTTCCTGGCTTGTCAGCTGGCTGGGCAGCAATGAGGCTATGGAGCAGTGGCCGAGACAGCCACACCCATGAGTGTAGGAGGGCCATGAAGCGCAGGCCACGCTCCCAGACATGGCTCCTGGCTGCCCTTTTCCCTCCAGCTGCTAGCCCCAGCGCCAGGCCAAGAACAGCCTTCTGCATGCAGGAGGCGGGGGGACCTGACCAAGGATGGAGCATGGACAAGGCCACCCCTGTCTGTTTGGGAAGGCAACACTCCCCTTGCCTTCATTACCCAACAGCCATGTTTATCCCATTGGTTCCCCACCCTAAAAATATGTCTCATTTCTAATTTGAATGTGTACGGCTCTAACCTCTGTAACTGATGAGCCTTCTGCTTTGTTCTGCTAAATTAAAGCCCTGCCGTGCCTGGTAGCTCTCTCCCCGAAGGTGCTGACACACTGTAATCCAGTCACCTCTCAATCTTTTTGATAAACTCAGGCCCGCTCATAGGAGGTGGGGGCAAAGAGAGCAGTTGCCAGAGGGCCCAGTGGTTCAAAGTGGCCTGGGGCTCCTAGCTGCCATTGGAGCACTGTGCTCCACACACCTCTGAGGGCTGAAAGGGCATCATGACGCACTCCGGGACGCACTCCAAGGTGGCTGTTCCCAGTTCAGACCCTTCCACCCAAAGCCCCAACCCCTTTTGGGAGCACAGAGCCAGCCCCACACATACCTTGTCCAGGGGCCTACAGAGGCTGTTGGTTCCCGTGGATGCATTCAGTCTATCACTGTTCGCTTTTTTTTTTTCTAGCCCTCAAAAATTTTTGGTGGTTCATTCCTGCATCGGCTCCAGTTTTTTCAGCATCCTTGCTAACGTGTGCAGTATTCCACGTCTACTAGACACGATACCCATTCTTAGTCTCACTGGTGCCATATTGGCAAAGTCCAGAGGCCTTTCTCTTGGACTGTTTTTTTTTTTCTTATATCGATTTAGCAGAGCAGAAATTGACGGACATAAGGACATACAACTTCCTCTCCAGACTGGGTCTGTGGCTCTTCCAGGTTGAAATCCTGCTCCTGTTGATACCTTAATAGCAGCTAACCCTGTTCTTATTGGCAGGTCCAGTGAACTTGGATTTCCTCGCTTCTTCTCACCCTCTGAAAGAAACTAAGTTTGAATTCCTTGTTTCATTGAAATGAAACGGATTTTGGCCATTGACTTCAATAGAGCCAGAATTTTGCCCTAGATGTCTAATGCAACAACTCTTTACCACTGGAGATATGGGTTTGAATAAAATTGCTGCACACTATTCATCTCCTACTGTAGCTCTGTCTGTGTGGGAGAGGCCTTGGAGGGGAATAGCATGCCTGGTTGGAACAGAGGTGTAGTTGAAGAGCTGTGTGGGATCCGGGGTTGGAAGAGCAAATCAGGACTGAGGTGCAGTGGTAGAGCTGTGTCAAACCTACAGCTGGAACCACACAGGACATTCTCTGGATCAGAAATAACATAAGAACTAGGGGTCACCAAATGAAATTAATAGATAGCAGGTTTAAAACAAACCAAAGGAAGTTTTTCTTCATGCAGTGCACAGTCAACCTGTGGAACTCCTTGCCAGAGGATGTTGTGAAGACCAGGACTTTAATAGGGTTCAAAAAAGAACTAGATAAATTCCTGGAGGTTAGGTCCATCAATACTTATTAGCCAGGATGAGTAGGATTTGTGTCGCTCGCCTCTGTTTGTCAGAGGCTGGGAACAGATGACAGGAGAGGAATCATTTGATGATTACCTGTTCTGTTCACTCCCTCTGGGGCATCTGGCATTGGTCACTGTTGGCAGACAGGATACTGGGCTAAATGGACCTTTGGTCTGACCCAGTATGGCCGTTCTTATGTTCCTATGTTAAACGAGGTCCAATGGCAGAGCTATATGCAGGTGTGGAAAGATCCTGGGGGCTGGAATGGCAGGGGGTGTTGTGCGCTAGGGATCAGGTACATTGGCAGAATGTATGTTATTCTTTAGACAATAATCACAGGGGATTAACACACTTGCAAAGTTGCACAGCAAGGTAAACTGCCTAGTGACTAGCCAGGTTTATTAGTCCTTTAGCATTTCTGAGCAGCTTTTGTGATCTAACACAGCCCTAACCTACCTCTAGGAACTGTACTGAGGTTGCTTCTTTGATCGTGCGCTGATCTCTACATCAGCAGGTTTTAACCAAGGCTTCTCTCTCATTTTATCATTCGTTGTCATCACAGGTTTTAAAAAGATGGTCACAGTTTTACCACTTGGTGTTCATTTCTAGCCTACCATTACTGTGCGTAACCACAACAGGTGTGAGATGTGCAATTTGCAGGAACTAATCACTCAGGGTTCATTTCCATTACGCATAAAAATACTTCAGCACCTCAGCAGATTTGTAGCGCGGGCGAGAAGATTTCTGTGAAGTGGGGCTGGTGATGTGTGTGGGGCTGGTGATGTGTGTGGAAATGGGCAAGAGCTGGCTGGAGAACGAGATCAGTAAAGCTACACTCTCCGCGCCAAAGACTATCAGCCCAATCTGTTTATTTAATCCAGTGGTCTCCAACCTTTTTAAGCACAAGATCACTTTCTGAATTTGTCACCTCAGGATCTATTTCACACCTGAATACCCCTGCCCTGCCTCCTTGCCCGTTCTTTCCCCTATCCCACTTCTTGCCCAAGACCCTGTTCTGCTCACTCCATGGGGATGGGGTACAGGAGCAGAAGAAAGGGGACACCCTGATGTTAGCACTCCCCTCTTCTGCCTCCCCCACCCTGTACTATGAGCTGGAGGCTTCCAGGGGTCAACTTCAAGGCAGAGGGTAGGAGCAGTGTGGCAGTGCAGGGGAGGGCAACTGCAGTGCTGGCATTTGATAGCCTCATGACCAAACCAGTCTGGATCATCTGTCAGAGGCTCCAAGATCTACCAGTAGATCTTGATCTACTGGCTGGTGACCACTGATTTAATCTAATGATTTTTATCTTGGATTCTGGTCCACGGCTATTACAATGCTAGGAGCCCCTCATGGTCCAAAATGCCCTGTAATGTATATTTTTCTATAGTCAATGACCAATCACAGAGCTCAATGCATTGCTTCAACCTTAGCTCGACCCCACTTCTTGATGTTTAAAAGTCTCAGAAGGGTAGCTGTATTAGGCTGTAACTTTAAAAACAAGTAGTCCTGTGGCACCTTGCAGTCTGTCTATCTATCTATCTATCTATCTATCTATCTATCTACCTATCTACCTACCTACCTACCTACCTACCTACCTACCTACCTACCTACCTACCTATCTACACACCTACACACCTACACAGCATCATGAGCTTTGGGGGCAAAATCCACTTCTTCAGGTGAGATGATCTTGAGTGGAGTCTCAAGATCAGCTCATCTGAAGAAGTGGGTTTTGCCCATGAAAGCTCAGGATACTATATATATATATTTGTGAGGTTCTAAGGTGCCACAGGACCGCTCCCACGTCTTGAGTTATGCGACTAGAAGAAGCATGAGCAAGGATGTGTGGAAAAGATACCTCTCTGGGAGCACTGAGGCAGACTTTGGAAGGCTAATCTGTCCTGTGTGACTGGATATATTTGGGGATTCCATCACCATCCAGTTCTGCATGAAAAAAGTGGAAGAAACCACATCATCCCTGGAGTTGCTGACATACTGTGGCAAGAAGGTTCCCCATCGCTTGGAAATGAAGCACTACGGGACAAAACAGCATCAAGCAAGGCTGTGAGGTACAAACAAAGCCACGAGGGCTAACACCAATGTTCCCTCTAATCTGTGCCATCAATATGGGGATTTTTCCATCCATGTGCAGAAAAATTATACATGCACTGAGGTATGTATGAATGTGCACCACCAGTAGAAACAGAGACCAAGCTGTGAGTGTTCTGGTAATCAGCTGGGCAGCACTGGAATCTCCTGAGTAGCCACATAAGCACACAGTATATAGGCAGTGTTCCCTTTAAGCTGCACAGCATGGAGCCCTGAGCCTCTGATTGGGCAGGGCTGATTAATTGCCGATGAAGCTGGGCTGCTGTGCAGCTTGCAGGGAACACTGGCTAACACTAGAGCCATACGCATGGCATCAGCACCAAACCAGCATATTATACCATTCTCATGGCTCTGCAGTAAAAGTTTCATTCGAAGCCCTAGTTGAGATTTTCAGAGCTGATTCGATTGGGGTGCCAGATTCCCATTCATTTTAATAGGAGCTGGGCACTGAAATCCCATAGGCCTCTTGTAAGCACTTCACTCCTATTTCTTTCTTTGTCTTGGTCAGGGAACTGGGAACTGTCAGGTTTTATTCTTGAGACTAAGGAGAAGTCCCTGGGAACTTCATGGCTTGGAGTGCCTCTGAAAATCAGGAACCTGATGTTAGTCAACTGGTTTTGAAAATGGTCGGACATGACCTACTGCAAAGAACCAAAGCCAGTATTTGAACCCAGGTATTCCGCTCTTCCTTACTGTTGCTTTCTAAGGGTATGTCTACACTACAGCACTAATTCGAACTAACTTGAACTAGTGCATCTAGACCTCAAAAGTAGTTCGAATTAGCATTTTGCTAATTTGAACTAGCATGTCCACATTGAGTGGACCCTGAACCGAGGTTAAGGCTGGCTGGAACAGGTGCCGGCAGGGCATCAGGTTAGGACTTAGAGGTGGAGCTGCTGCCTCAGGCTAGCCGAGGGCTGTGCTTAAAGGGACCTGACCCCCACCCCGGACAGACAGTTCTCAGGGTTCCCCGCTTGCTTGTCTACCTCGATGAGGGACAGCAAAGCATTTGTGTCTCGGAGTGCTCTGCTTGCCCTCACCTGGGGCACCACGGCACTCTGCAACATGGAACCAGACCTGCCCCCGGGGACTCTGCTGCATCTTGTGGACATATTGCCGGCAGCCTGGCTGCACTGTCTGCAGGCTGCCATCCGGGAGGACCATCGAGGGGCAGTCAGGATCCAGGGGGCCCTGTGGGAGAGCTTCCACCCTGAGGAGTGCTAATAGTCTCCCCGGTCTGCCCCACCGGGGGCTCGTGCCCCATTCCTCCCTCTCCTCCTTCCACTTCCCTAACCCCCCTTACTGATGTCAAATAAAAGACTCGTATTTTCAAAAAAACAACTCTGTTTATTGAACACAACTGGGGAGCAGGAATGAACCTGTGGGGAGACGGAGGAAAGGAGGTGGGAGAGGGCAGGAGAGAGGGTGGGAGAGGGGAGGGGGAAAACTGGGAGGAGGGAGCTGGAAGGGGGAAGCAAGGGGACGGAGGGGGAGCGGAAGCTCAGGGATCAGGGTTGTGGGTCTCGCTGGGCCAACCGCCTCCCAGCACGACGAGGGAGGGGGGCCTCAGTGTCCCCGGGAGGATGGGGTGGAGGGTGCGGAGGTTGAGGTGGGGGGTGTGGACATTGAGGAGGAGGGTGTGGAGGTTGAGGAGGAAGAGGTGGGAGGGGGTCAGGAGTGGGAGGAGGGACAGTTGTTGGGGGGGCAGCAGGTGCCGGATGGGCACGGGGCGCCATGCTCTGCAGCAGGGCCTGCAGGGTAGCAATCCTGGCTCGCTCCTCAGCCAAGTGTTCCTGGCAGAGCTGCAGGTCTGCCCGCATCCAGACCTCCACTGTGTGGTGCAGGGCTCGCAAGGACCCCAGATGCTGGTCCCAGTACTCCTGCTCCGTGGTGGTGGTGCAGGAGCATGTCCTGGGTGGGGTGGTGGACCCTGCACGAGCAGCTGGTGCAGCTGTAGAGAAAGGAGAGAAGTGGTCAGTTCTCCCTGGGGACACAGTGGATGATGCCCAGCACCCCCCTGCGACGTGAGGGCAACCGTGCCCTGCACCGTCAGAGCCGTTGTGTTTGTACAGAGGCCGTTGTCAGGATGTCTGGCTCTCCCCGGGACTGGGAGCTGCCCCAAGACCACACCCATGTCCCTGTGCCGTGTATAGTGTGGCTGGGGCCGGGGATAGGTGTTCCCTGCCTCTGTGTAGAGGGGGCGTGTGAAGGGAGAGCGTCCTGCTGGGTCCTGCCCCGGGGTCGGGAGCGTGTCAGGTCTCTTCACACATGCATGTGCCTATTGTGCCATGGCCCCTGGATGTCACGCAGCTGGAGCCACCTGCCCAAGGGTGGCATGGCACGTGCTTGCATGTGCACAGGTGCCTGTATGATCCATGGGAGGCATGGCCCACACGCACGGTCCCTGGTCTTTCTCCCCACCTCCCCCTCCCCCGGGCAGGGGACACTTACCCGGTATGGTCTCCCTGGCTGACCCTGCTGACTCCGGTGCTGGAACACTTGGCGGTGGCCCCTCTGGTGTGCCCAGGTCAGGGCCCTCCGGTCCCGGCTCGCTGCCTCCCGGGCTGGCGCGGACCGCCCCGCCCCCCAGGAGTCGATCAAGGGCGGGGAAGTAGGGGCAGGTGTCAGCCCCTGCTGCGGCACCACACCTGGTGGATCTGGCGTACGCCTGACGCAGCTGCTTCACTTTCCGGCGCACCTGTTCTTGCATGCGCCTGTGTCCCTTGCGGGCCACGGCAGCCGCTATGCGGCCATAGATGGCCGCGTTCCTCCTCCTAGTGCGGAGATCATGGAGATTGGGGGCCTGCCCCCAAACCTCAATGAGGTCCATGACCTCTGCATCAGTCCAGTTGGCCGCGCGCATTGTTCTGAAGGAAGGAAGACTGGATTTTGTTTTTAAGATCTTCAGCATGTAGTGTCTAATTCCCCATCAAATGAAGACCTATTTAACCCCTGAACTGCTGCTGAATATCCTCAGCGTGCTACACCAGACAGCCTGGCCTGGATAGCAGTGAACACACGGTGCTGTCTCGAAATGGCACTGGGGGTTAATGGGATTTGAGGGTGGTTGGCAGCACCTTGCTGGTCCAGGGTGGCTCTGGCAGCTGTCCCAGGCTGGGGCAAACAAGGCAAGAGGCCAAAGTCAGCGGCTGCTGGGTGAAATGTCATTCGTTCTGAGATCAATACAAGCACTTTGAAAAAAGCCCCATTGATCTCACACCCAGATACAGGCCCTGAAAAGGTCACAGCTGATCATTGCAATTTTGGCCCCAGATGTGCTGCTGCTGCTCTCCGTGCTTTTCTTGGACGTGTTCCACCCTTGGCAGGGGGATACCAGAGCATAAGTGCGTCACTTGCCGCAAAACCTGCGAGAAAGATGAGAGGAGATGACATCAGGAGGAAACAAAGTGAACCGAGAGAGCAGGTGGCGGGGAAATCATAGAATCATAGGACTGGAAGGGACCTCGAGAGGTCATCGAGTCCAGCCCCCCGCCCTCAAGGCAGGACCAAGCTCCGTCTACACCATCCCTGACAGATGTCTATCTAACCTGTTCTTAAATATCTCCAGAGAGGGAGATTCCACCACCTCCCTTGGCAATTTATTCCAATATTTGACCACCCTGACAGTTAGGAATTTTTTCCTAATGTCCAATCTAAACCTCCCCTGCTGCACTTTAAGCCCATTACTCCTTGTCCTGTCCTCAGAAACCAAGAGGAACAAATTTTCTCCTTCCTCCTTGTGACACCCTTTTAGATATTTGAAAACCGCTATCATGCCCCCCCCTTAATCTTCTTTTTTCCAAACTAAACAAGCCCAGTTCGTGAAGCCTGGCTTCATAGGTCATGTTCTCTAAACCTTTAATCATTCTTGTCGCTCTTCTCTGTACCCTTTCCAATTTCTCCACCTCTTTCTTGAAATGTGGCGCCCAGAACTGGACACAGTACTCCAGCTGAGGCCTAACTAGCGCAGAGTAGAGCGGCAGAATGACTTCACGAGTTTTGCTTACAACACACCTGTTGATACAACCTAGAATCGTATTTGCTTTTTTTGCAACAGCATCACACTGTTGACTCATATTCAACTTGTGGTCCACTATGACCCCTAGATCCCTTTCCGCCATGCTCCTTCCTAGACAGTCAGTGCAGGCTCCCGTGGCACCTGGTCCGCACCAGTTGTGACACTGGAACTGCTGCTCTCCACCTCATTCCTGCCCCATAGGAATGTCCACTGCCCCTCATCCCTTGTGTGCCAATCTCTAGCACAGGCCTGAGCAACCCACTGACTCCCTGTTCCTCTGCACTCCACTCCCCAGCTCAGCCCTTTCTGTGGGCATTACAGGAGCCCCCTCAGAGCCCTCTCCCATACCCATTCACTCTCATTTCCTGGCTCAGATCTACCCTCCAACTCTCTCCTTGCCTTTCTCTCCTGTAGCGTATTGTACTTTGAATGGCTGTCTCCCATCTCCTGTAGTAGTGAGGGGCAACCGAGGCTAGTGAGGGGCCCTCCTTCATTCCAGTGGGCCACAAGATTGTCGTAACCCAACAGCCACGTCCTCTTTCCCCTCTCCTTCTCCTCAGGCACCAGGGCGCACCCACATTCCACTCTTACCCTCAGCTCTCCACAGCAGCAGCCTCCCCGAAACTGCTTGTTATTCTTGCCCAGCTCAGCTCAGCTCCCAGCTTCAGAATTACGCCGCGTCCTTACTGAGTTCTTTCCACTGTGTGTGCGCTCTCTGCTTTCCTGGGATCAGGGTGTACAGTTTGTGTCACCGAAGTGGGGGGAGTCACCGGGCCCTGCACCCCCATCCACAGCCAGACGTGACACTCAGCCGGCAGGTAGAACTGAAGGTTTGTTAGCTGACGGAGACACAGCGTAGAAAAGACTTGTGAGCGCAGAAACCAGAAACAGTAGGTACAAGCCAGCACGCGGAGAGGTGGGGCCCAGAGCCAAGGCCCTGGTCCCCCTCCCTGTACCCTAAGCCAGCTGAGACTCACTCACACACTCAGCAACTGGTCCCAGCCTTGCGGGCAGCCCTACCTCCTACTTTGTCCCATTTCCTAGGCAAAAGGTGTCATCTGGTTGCACCCCTCTTCCAGGCTCAGGTTAAAGAAAGCCTGGGCCACTGTGTATGTGCTGGCCTCGGCAGCCTCCTTCAGTGAGTCACACCTGATATTCCCATCCCCATCTAGGTATTGGTGCAGTGTCCAGGGAAACTGAGGCACACACACGGGGCTATTACAAGACAGCAGAAATCACATGCGATTCAACAAAGCGAGCAGAGCAAAGACCGTCCCCACTTCATCTCAGCTCAGGGCTGCACTTCCTCACAGGGGACTGCTAGTTTCCAGAAGGGCTGATTTGGAGCAAGGAATTTGGAGATGTGCAGGAGCTGCAAAGTCTGGATGGGCTGAAGGGTCCAGTGCACATGTGAGACAGAGATTGGGTCAGTGGTTCTGGTAGCATTTGGAGCCAATATGGCATTGCCCACCGCCGGCATGCAAAAATCCCCAGAGCAGTGCGAAAAATCACGAGATTTCCTTTTTTTTTTAAATAACACATTTTGGGTTCTTTTTATTTAGCATCTGCCTGGAGGGCGAGGACACCCACTCTTTTGTGTGCCTGCATGCTGCGAGTCTCAGGAGAGCACAGGACTCCCAGAGCCAAGCATCACGGGACCTGGGATAAAATGGCAAGTTGGCAACTTTGTGAGTATATCGTGTGTTTGCAACATACTGGGAAATCCATTTCCACCGGGAAAGAGCAGGCACGTGTTTCTCTCTAGGAAGCTGACAGATGGGGAAACTGAGGCACAGAGCGGTGCCTGCCTGGCCTAAGTGTCAGAACCTGGAAAAGGGCCCTTCCTTCCGGACTGCTAGTTCCGTGTCTTAGCCCCAAAACCAACTGCCCTTGTTACCTTACCTGCCCCTCCGGCAGAGTGTAAAGCTGCTTGTGAGGGTGTGCCAGCTTCTCCAGAAGGAGAGTGGCCTTGTGGTGTGGCTTCCCGGGTCTGCTGCTAAGAGAGGCGGCGCACTTTGCAACTCCAATGGACTTCAGCTTGGGGAGGGCTGCCCAGAACCTCTCAGGGCTCCTCTAGGGACTGGTAAGCGGCGTGTCTGCGATGGTAGAGTGGGCCAAGGAATGCAGAGCCACAGAGGCGTGGCTGGTAGGCAGGCTGGCAGCAAGCCCAGTGGGCCCGACAGCCACCGCAGGCTCCAGGCAAGTAGGGTTGCCAGGTAGACCACACTCGATCGTGGGGGGGGGGGGGGAGGAGGGGGAACCAGCCGGGACGGGGGCAGGGCGGGAAGAAAAGCTGGGGGGACTCCGGGGGCCACGGGGCTAGATGGGAGGGGGGGCAGGGGCTGCAGGGCTGGACCGGAGGAGAGGGGGGCTCGGAGGAAGGGGGGCGGGAAGCAGACCTCGCTGGGAGGGGGGGAAGTAGCCACTGGCCACAGCTGGGGTCCTTCGGGCCGTGCCCCCAGCAGGCACTCCCTTTACTTGTGAGCAGAAGTCAGGTGGGGGCGGGGAGGGGCTGGGAGTCACTCCCCCCCACCCGGCTTCTGCACCCAACCAGAGGCTCTGGGAGTGGCTGGGACATTGCATGTGTCCGGTATTTTCTGAATTTTTCTACTGGACAGACGGTGCAGATACCGGACTGTTCAGTAGAAAATCGGACACCTGGCAACCCTAAGGACAAGGTGTGTGTGGGGGGTTGGAGGGGGGAGTTGGTTCTGCACCCCTCGGAAAGGGCAGGACCTCAAGTGGAAGGGGTGAGGCTCGTGACAGATTGCGGACCCACACCCCTGCAAGCTCTCAAAGCCGTGCAGAGAGCCCGGGGCGGGGGGGGGGGGTTGCTCCAACGCTGCTGCAGTAATTCAAAGGGGCCAGGACCTCCAGTCAGCCCTGCTGCTACTGCAACATTGGTGGCAGTCGGAGCCTGAGGCCCCTTGAATTGCTGGTTCCGGGGGGCGGAGGGGGAGGGCTGCTCCCTCCTCCTGCCCCTCCCATTCTCTCAGCTGTCAGGAAAGGTTCTCTCCTCCTTGCTGCTGGCTCCCGCCCACCCACCTACATGTGGCTCCTTCTAGTGAAGCCGGTTGCTGACGTCAGCCTGCAGTGCTGCTGGCAATGTAGCCTATTGCTATAGCATCTGTGGCCTTTTAGCTCACAGCCGGCCACGTACTGTTGCTTGAGGTCTGCTGCTCTCAGTTTCACTTCTCAGGGCTGCCGTGCTGCTGGGAGGGATGAGGGCGGCTGGAAGATTTTTTACTTTCCATGATGAGACTTCGGCTCCCCCTCCCGCTCCGCCTCCCGACCAGAGGTGAGAGATGCCCTCTGCGGGGCCATGGGCAAAGAGGAAGCCCACGGATGCAAGCTGATACCCAGCTCAGGGCTGCAAGGGAAGGGAAAGGCAGGAGCTCTCAAAAAGAGTAAGGCACAGCCTCGGCCAGAGATCGGCCCCTGCTCTCCTCCCCACTGAACACCCATCCAAAGGGCAAAGGTGCCGCTGCACCCGGTGCTGCCAGCGACTAGGGAGGGCTTGCTTGGGAGCACCCTGGCACGTTGTGAGTGCAGGCGTGTGCTTCTTGGTTACCGATGCGGAGTGCAATGATGGGGTATCCCAGCCACAGCAGCTGGAGTAAGGTACTGGCATCGTAAGGACTTCTCCAGGAGCAGCACTGACTGAGCATGGCCATGCCCTGCTCGGATCCTCACTCTGCTCCTGACCAGGATTTCGGAACAACCCAAGAAGAGACTCCCCCCTCCTCAGTCCTCTCCAGATGATCCATCCCGGGTTTATGGTGAGCTCTAGGGAGCAGTGGGCATAGGCAGGGCTTTGTGCCACGTGTGCAGTGACCAGTGAAGCTGATGTTTGCACAGCACCTCGCTGGGGCGTCCCTGGGCCTTTGCTGAAGAAGTCTTGCAGGATGGCCATTGGACTTCCCTGCATGTCGCTGAGATTGTTAAGCTCCTTAGGGCAATGACTGGTTATGTTCTGCGTTTGTACAGCTCCTAGCGCAGTGCTGCGGCTGTTCAGCGCTCTGGTGCGAACAGGAATAATAAATGAGGCAGCTCCCGTAAGACAGTGGCACAGTGGGCTCCCTTTCTGCCATGAGATTGTTTCTCTGAGGGATTCCCCACGCCTGTAACACAGGAAGAACCCATTATGGTGCACATGGGGTGTTTGCTCCCTGTTAACCACAGTTTTTCTGCTCTCTGGGGATGCCAGCATGAGAGGGCTGCCTACCTGGCACCTTTCACTCACACCAACACCTTCTGCGGGCCCTGGCTTCTGCGGGACCTGAGGTTGGTGTCGTCATTGACACCCTGTGAAGCTGTGGGTGTAAAATGCTATTTCCCCCCAAATTCTCCTCTCCCTGGTCTGGGGAAAGCATTTGAAAAGCCACCGTAGTGCACATATGAAAACGACTACACAAAGCACCAGGCTGAGGGTGCCCGAGCCCAGGAGAGAAACTGCCATGGGCAGAGAGCGGCCGAGGGAGAGAAAGGAAGCTCCGGTCTACCCCTGTGGATAACAATCGAAACCACGTGGGCCAGTGGTTAGCATGAACTCACATTTGGCATGACTTCCCCGGGTTGGGGCTGCAAAGCTGTGGTGCTGCAAGAGGCTGCTAAGACTCATTCTCATAGCACAGGAGGGATGGGCAGATGGTTGTGGCCAGAGCTTGGCTTCATCCCTTGCTCTTCCTTTCTGGGACATTCAGAGCAAGTTTCTCTTTTCCTTTGTCTCCCTGGGCCTCAGCGCCTCCTCTGCGAAGTGGGGATATTAGCACTGTGGGGTTGCAAGGCTAACTACAGAAAGAGGGCGAGGAGCGGAGATAATGGGGCTCTTGTGGTATCCTAGGCAGACACGTTGTTCTATTTGAATCTGGGTGCGTCTAGACTGGCATGATTTTGCGCAAAAGCAACAGCCTGTGTATACTGGCCGCGAGTATTTGCACAAGAACACTGACTTTGTAATGTACAAAATCAGTGGTTCTTGCGCAAATACTCTGACGCGCCCGCTCAGGGATAAGCCCTCTTGCGCAAGTATTCTTGCGCAGGAGGGCCAGTGTAGACAGCAACGTTAATTTCTTGCGCAAGAAAGCCCGATGGTTAAAATGGCCATCGGAGCTTTCTTGCGCAAGAGAGTGTCTACACTGGCATGGATGCTTTTGCGCTAAAGCAAATCTTTTGCGCAAAGGCACATGCCAGTATAGACAATCTCTTGCACAAATACTTTTAAACTTTTCTGTTAAAAGTATTTGCGCAAAATCATGCCAGTCTAAACGCAGCCTCTTGTGTTTTCCGTGGCATCTGCATAGAACAGCAAATCATAGGAAAGGAGGGCTGGAAAGCACCTCATGGAGTCACCACGTCCAGTGCCTGCACTGAAGCAGGACCCAATCAGCCTAGACAGATGTTTAGGGACAGATGTTTTAGGACAGATGTTCCTAAAAACATCCAGCGAGGGGGTTCTACAATCTTCCTTGAAAACTGATGCCAGAGCCTAATTACCCCGAGAGTTGCAAAGCTTTTCCTAATGCCTAACCTAAATCCTTATTGCTGCAGATTAATCCCAGTACTTCTTGTCCTACCTTCAGTGGACGCAGGGAATAACAGGTCACCGTCCTGAGCTGCTCCTTCACTGTTCGTTTCTCAAGACTAGACATGCCCCGTTTTTTTCACCTTTCCTCATAGGTCAGGTTTTCTAACCCTTTTAGCATCATTATTGTTCTTCCATGGACTCGCTCCAATTTATCCACATGGGGCACCCAGAATTGGACTCCAGGGGATGCCTCACCAGTGCTAGATAAAGCCGGGCAGTCACCACCCATGCCTTACATAGGACCACTTGTTAACACACCCCAGAATGATACTAGCCTTTTTCACAGCTGCGTCCGATTGTTGGCTCCTATTCACTTTGGCTGTGTCCAGACTCAGGGGTTTTTTCGGGAAAAGTAGCCTTTTCCCGAAAAAACTTCCCCTGCGTCCAGACTCAAGCTGCGTTCTTTCGAAATTATTTCGAAAGAACACGGCTTTTCTTTCGATGGCGGTAAACCTCGTTTCACGAGGAAGAACGCCTTCTTTCGAAAGTTCCTCTTTCGAAAGAAGGCGTTCTTCAATGTAAATAGGGCTTCCTCGAAAGAGAGCATCCAGACTCGCTGGGTGCTCTCTTTCGAAAAAGCGGCTTGCTCTTTCGAAAGATCCGCCTGCAGTCTAGACATAGCCTTTGGGACTTAATCTTCAGCAGGGGAGCCACCAGCCTGTGTTGGCCCCTGGGCAAGGTGTGGGAGCTGTCTCTGTGCTCCTGGAAGGGACGGGGCCTTGGGTGGAAAGAGCAGGGCGTGTCCCCAGCCCTCAGAGCCGCACAGAGGGGGCGGCGTGGTGTGCCAGTATCAACTGAAAGAACCTTGGGTTCCAGCTACCGCTGAGGCTGCAGTCACCAGGAATCCCAGGCCCCTTTGAATTGCCTGGGCCCGGGGCAACTGTCCCTTTTACCCCTGCCCCATGCAGGCCTGATATTCAGATCCTTTTCAGCAGTAGTACAGTCGAGCCAGTGACTCCCCATTTTTTAGTAATGCATTTGCTCTTATCTTCCTAAGCATGGGTGGCTGGTAATGTAGGCAAGGGAAGGTACAGCCTTCCCAAAACTGCCTACATGCCCAGCCACTGAGGAAGGCTGGGGCAACCACCGGGGAAGGCTGCAGCCCAACTTCCCCAGACACAAGGGTGGGCTGGGGCCGCGGCGTAACCACACTGCTCTGTGGGCACTACGGAGGGCTAGGCCAAGGCCGCCGCAGAGCAGCCCTGGCCCTCCAGGTGGCCAGCAAGGATTATGGTGAGGGCAGGAAGGGATTGGCTCCAGGGGCGGGGCCTCGGGCAAAAGGGGCGGGGTGAAGCTGTGGCTTGCCTTCCCTAACTGGGCTTTCACCCACCGCCCATGTTCCTAAGCAACATACTTTCCCCACAGGACTCCTCGTCGCTTTCCCCATGTCTTTATTCAATTTCTCCTTCTTGATTTCAGCCCCAATTTTCTAATTTGTCAATTTTAATTTTAATGCTGTCCTACAAACTACTTGCCAGCCTTCCAATTTGACAGTGAACCACTTCTCTTGGAGTATGTGAAACAAAATACAGGACTATGTAGCATTTTGTTTCAGCTACACCAGACTAACACGGCTACATTTCTATCACTATTCTTGGAGTATGGTCTTTCAACCAGTGCTGCACCCATTTCATAATAATTTTATCTAGACTACAACTCCCTAGTTTGCTTATGAGAATGCTATGTAGGATTGTGTCAAAAGCTTTACCAAAATCAAGATAAATCTTATCTATTGCTTCCCATCTATCCACTAGGCCAGTAACTCCACCTAAGATGGAAATTAGGTTGGTTTGACATGCTTTGTTCTTGACAAATCCATGCTGGCTGTTCCTTAAAACTATTATCTTCTGCTGTTTACAAATTGATGTTTAATACTTTATTCCAGTATCTTTCAAGATACCACAATTAGGACGACTGGTCTATAATCTCCTGGGTCCTCTTTGTTCCCTCTTTAAAGATAAGTACTATGTTTGTCCTGCACTTCTCACCCCTTCTTCATGATTTCTTGAAAATAATTGCTAATGGTTCAGAGACTGCTTTAGCTGAAGCAAAATGCAGGACAATGTAGCACTTTAAAGACTAACAAGATGGTTTATTAGATGATGAGCTTTCGTGGGCCAGACCCACTTCCTCAGATCAAATAGCTGGTTCCTTAAATGCCTTAGGACAAATGTCATCAGGCCCTGCTGACGAAAGTAATCCAAATCCTCTTTAATTTGTTCTTTCCCTGTTTTGTCTTGTGTCCCTCCCCCCTTTGTTCATATTAATTGTGTTAATTAACTGGGCACTATTAACCTTTTCAGTAAAGACTGAAGCAAAATAGTCATTAAACACAGCAGTCTGCTTGATGTCATCAGCAATTAGTTCTCCTTTCCAGAGAAGTGGAGTTCATATAACTTATTTTTTCTTTCTCTCTTGACCCTAAAGAACCTCTTCTTATTGTCTTTTATGTCCCTTACGAAGCATAACTCATTTTGTGATGGAGCCATTCTGCTTTTGTTCGTACGTGCATGTGCTATTCTTTTGCATTCCTCCGTTGCAATTTGTCCATATTTCCACTTTTTGTAGGATTCCTTTTTACTATTCAGGTCCTTAGAGAGTTCCCGTTGGAGCCATACTGGCCTCTTATTATTATTCCTGTATTCTCTTTGTATTGGGTTACCTTGTAGTTAAGCCTGTAATATTGTCTCCTTGTGAAAGTGCCAGTTCTCCTGAACTCCTTTTTCCCTTTCATAATCACTTTCCCCCAAATTGCCTGCCACCATCAAATTCACAACCCATTCCTCCCTTCTGCTCAGAATCCACTGTAGATTGGCTGTCCCCCTCATTACTTCTTCCATGTTTGATGCAAATTGTGTATCTTATTTTGATGCTTTTTCAAAATTGCTTATTTTGTCATAACCCGCTATTCCGAAACGTCCCTTACTCCTCGTAGAATGAGAGTTACAGGGACATCAGAATAGCGAGCCCGAAATAACGGGTTTGCCATGAAGACATGGGATAGTTATTTCAGGATACTCTGGTATCCTGAAATAGCATTGTAATGTAGACAGTCTAACAAAGCAATTAACCCTGTTTGGTGTAAATGAGGGAGCTGTGTATTAAGAGATAAGTGTGAAAGCCACCAGAGCAGATGTTCTAGGGAAGTACCAGGGACTGACTAGAGGCACCAAAGATTACTGCATATCAAAAGAGGGCAGATTGGCAACCCCAGACACTGAGGGAAAGAGCAAGTTTGTCCCCTATTGGGACAAGATATTCTTGATTAAAACCAGCTTAGCATGGCAGAACAAAGAAGATAAGGAACAAGAAAAACAACTGGAGATAACAGATATCTGTCAGAAAACCAGAAAGGAGATGCAAAACGTACTGATCCCAATTAAAGATAACTGCTATAAAAAAGAGCTGCTTTGCCATAATTTTGGGGGACATTCTGCCAAGACTGGCGCTTTGGTCAAGACTGATAGACCCCTCCCTCCCACTCCTCTCCCCATGATCAGTCTGGTTGGCCACGGACCATGGACTGATAAATATAACATCAATTGGTGGGATTCTGTGTCTGTCTGCCTATGTAAGCAGATGCTAACTGCTTTGCCATTGTATTCTCAGTAAACGTGGCATAGTGCCTTTCCCCCCTATAAAGATCCCTGTGCTTCTTATAAGCACAACATCTGAAACAAAAAGTGGTCTCATGCTCTCTGGAGCACTCCACATAGCTTATAGTGGAGCACTTTTTAAGTGGGAGGCATCTCACAGATATTGCACTGATCAGCGGTTGTGTTGAAAGTTAAATGGGAGGTATTGAGTTCATTGGTTTCATTGGGTTCACTGGGGCCACACTCAGGACTGGCCCGAGCCATTTTGGTGCCCCAGGCACACGGCGCATGCGCGAGCCTCCCCCTGGGGCATGAGCCCCCCTCCCCCCCAGGGCACCTGGGCCCGTCCCGGGGTGCACAGTGCATGCACTGCCCAGCCATGGCTGCTAGCGTGCAGCCTGAGGCCCGCCCCTGGGGCGCATTGTGCATACGCTGCCCAGCCCGGCCCGGCCACCACTGCTGGCGCGCAGCCCGGGGTGGGCTGCACCTGGCTGTGCAGGGTCCCGTGGCCGTGAGGGAAAGGGTGCTGCTGGCTGGCGCCCAGGGGATGGGGGGGGCCTGCACTGCAGGATCTGGGCACACGGCGCCTGATGGCAGCTATAAGGGATGTCACGCGCACCTTACAGCTGCCATCAGGTGCCCCCCATCAGTTGGCGCCCCGGGCAACTGCCCGGCTCACCCACCCCTTAGTCTGGCCCTGGCCACACTGATTTGCACCAGCTCAGGATGTGGCTATTGGTTGCTAAGCAAGTGGATGGTAATTCAAGAATTTTACAGTCCAGCGTTTGCAAACGGTTGTAACACTCAGCACCACCAGATTTGGAAAAGATGTGTGATTGAGTTTGGTCTGCGGTGGTTAGGAATGCGAGGGTCAGACAGTCTCTGAAGCCTTTTATGGGAGCTTCGAAGCAGGTATGATAATGATTTAGAGATTGCGTGGAAACAAAGGGAATTTCTAGACTGAGAGGCTATGTCTACACTGGCACCCTTTTCTGGAAATGCTTAAAACGGAACAGTTTTCCGTTATAAGTATTTCTGAGAAAAGCGCGTCTACATTGGCAGGATGCTTTTCCGGAAAAGCACTTTTCCGGAAAAGCGTCCGTGGCCAATGTAGATGCGCTTTTCCGGAAAAAAGGCCCGATCGTCATTTTCGCAATCGGGGCTTTTTTGCGGAAAAGAAATCTGTGCTGTCTACACTGGCCCTTTTCCGGAACAGTTTTTCCGGAAAAGGACTTTTGCCCAAATGGGAGCAGCATAGTTTTTCCGGAAAAGCACTGACAATTTTACAGTAGATGGTTATTGCTTTTCCGGAAAAGCAAGCGGCCAGTGTAGACAGCTGGCAAGTTATTCCAGAAAAGCGGCTGCTTTTCCAGAATAAGTGGCCCAGTGTAGACACAGCCAGAATGTCTTGGGATAACTTTGCTCAATGTGTTAACATTTATTTATCAGACTTAGGGTATGTCTACACTACCCCGCTAGTTCGAACTAGCGGGGTAATGTAGACATACCGCACTTGCAAATGAAGCCCGGGATTTGAATTTCCCGGGCTTCATTTGCATAAGCGGGGCGCCGCCATTTTTAAAACCCCGCTGGTTCGAACCCCGTGCAGCGCGGCTACACGGGGCACGAACTAGGTAGTTCAAACTAGGCTTCCTAGTTCGAATTACCGTTACTCTTCATTTCACGAGGAGTAACGGTAGTTCGAACTAGGAAACCTAGTCCGAACTACCTAGTTCGTGCCCCGTGTAGCCGCGCTGCACGGGGTTCGAACCAGCGGGGTTTTAAAATGGCGGTGCCCCGCTTATGCAAATGAAGCCCGGGAAATTCAAATCCCGGGCTTCATTTGCAAGTGCGGTATGCCTACATTACCCCGCTAGTTCGAACTAGGAGGGTAGTGTAGACATACCCCTAGGGATTTGTAGTCTATGCCTCTGTGCAGTAAATAAATAGATTCCAAGTTAGAGCTCCTTAACTAGTTCAAAAACATGTTAGTCAGATAAGTGATTCAATACATCTTTCAACTCTCTTTATTCTATGAATAATAGATCATCAACGGGCAACCTAAGCTAGGGAGTAGGCTGCATGAGTGGTCCTCCTACATCTCAGTGGGCCACAAGATTGTTGTAACCAAGATGGTTTTCTGGGATAGAGTAGTTTTGCTCACTGCGCTGGCGTACCTAGAATTTGCGGGAGGTGCCGACTGAACGGTAGTAGCGCTTTGCTTGGCTGCGGAGGGAGCGCACGACTCTCAGAGTCAGTGTGATGTGCAATCGGCACTCCCCTCACTTCACACGTCCTGGTTTTACGCGTGTGACATTTTAGCAACACCGGTAGGGAAAAAACTACATCCTGTGCATGGGCAACAGTAAACAAAATGTCTGGTGGGCCACACACAGAACCCCAATGGGCCGTATGAAGCCCACAAGTTGCCCACTATTGATACAGAACTTCACATCCTCAGGAAGCGAGGTCGGCAGACCTATGGGATTATAGGGATGGGAAAGTGGTGACAATCCAGGCCCAGAGAATTTAGCCCCAAGCTGCCCTGGGAAGGATTCCATTTCCACAGAAAGCGTCTGACTGGAGCCGCTGAAAATTCTCTCTCTGGATAATATGGCGGGATTCACACATCAGCGATTCCTTTGAGGAGATGAGCAGGGGAGAGATAGCCCAAAGACTGGGTTACCCTCCCCAACAGAAATCCATGCTGGTGTTCAGAGCGACATCAAGCTCTCCTGGCATTAAATACAGGACACAAGACATAACGGGCCACATCAGACCCATGAGTTCAGCTAGCACAGTATCCCCCCACCCCCAAATCAATGGGCCCATCTGAATGCTAACACATCTCTTCTATCCTGGTGTGACAATTAGAGTCCAGACACCCCAGTGAGAGAAGAGGAGGTCTGCACCCCAGAGAGTACGCAATCAAACCTACTGGCTGAATGCAATGTTGCTATGTTTACAACAATGTCGAGTGAAGTCTTTTGGAAAGCTTGTAAGGTTCTCAACTCGATGGTTATTATGAAAGGTGTAGCCAGGCTGTGGTTGTAAACTGACGTAGGGATAAAACTGTGCTCATAATTCGTATTGCCTCCTGCAGCTCCACCTTGCAACGGGCAGGTTTGCCAGGCAGGGGCATAGTCAGCCTGCCTCCTCAGCCAGAGAAGACTAGCTCTAAGCACCTAGCATTGTACAACATAAAGCAAGGCAAGTGAAGGGCCATTCAGGTTATTGGGAAAACATTGCAACAGCTTGAAAACAAAAAGAAATCACAGTCTTCAAAAGGAAGTTCCTTCCTTCCTTCCTTCCTTCCTTCCTTCCTTCCTTCCTTCCTTCCTTCCATCCATCCATCTGTAAGGGGACTGTTACCCCTTACTAAAACTCTGTGGGAGTTTTTTGGTTTGCCAGCTCCCAGCTTCAGAAGGGGAAGGGTTCATGAGACTGACAGACCCCAGAGACAATGGAAAGCAGTCAACACTCTAGCTCAGCCTGACTGACAGGTTGTAAGCGGGGATTGTTCTGGCTCTCTCTGAGCAAACAGAGAGCTGAAAGAGTAGTGCAAGCTCTGTGAAGAAGTCCTGAAGCGACAGAACCAGACACAGACAGCCCGAGCAGTGCAAGCTGTGTGCAGAAGAAGTCCTGCCAAAGGAACAGAGAGCTGAGAGACTGCTAAGAGGAGCAAGCTGTGCTGAGGGGCAGTTTTTGCAGCAGCAGAGCCAGGCATACACAACTCAAGGAGTGCAGACCCTGTGTTGAGCAGCAGATTGGCAGTGCTCAGAGAGCCAAAAGGAACAGAGAAGCCACACAAGGAGCTGGAACTGGCCAAGCAGCACAGCCTGCAGCTGGATGTGGTGAGCACCTGGGACCAGCAAAGTGTGGGGAAAGGCTCTGGACTGGGAGAGGGGTCTGGCCACTTCGAGCTTGAGACTGTGTGGTCACTACCAGAGCTAGCGTGTCCTGCCTGTAGGCCCCCTGCAGCATATCCAGGGCCTCTAAGAAAGAGACTGTGGACTGTCCTTACACTCTGCAGACTGCTGTTTTGATGTCCCTGTGCTACAGAGCAGGGCTGTGTGTTCTCATTTAACCATTCTCATTTTTTCTTATTCTTTTCTCTTTAATCAGTTGATGTTTAATAAATTGTATTTGCTTTGAACCTTATGAAGTGATCACTGGGCCAAGAAGGCCTGCAGTGTAAAGAGAGCACCTCGGAGTGGGGACACCCTAACTCCTGCCCCTAGTGACTACAAGGTCAGGGATTAAGCCCCAGGAAACCTGGGCCCAGCCTTGTTGGGGTTTCAAGGGCTCTGCTACTCAGGAGAGTGGAGGGGGAGCCCTCAGGATCAGGGAGGCTGTGGGGTAAAGGAAGTGGGAGCGGGGACTCAGATCCTTTCGCTGGTTCATTTCACCGGGGTGTATAGAAGCCAGGAAAGTTCCCCACAATAGCGGGATCATTCCCCCGCTTACACATCCATCCAAAGTTCCCAGGTAGGTGGTGAAAGTACATCTTATTGGTCCTAATGATCCCCAAAACTTCAACAACTAAATGCAGTGGAGGCTGAAAACCTGGACTCCCCAGCATTGTCTACACAAGGAAGGATTCCAGAATAACTCCACATTCAACCCCTTTTTAAAATCCAAATTACCTTGCAAGTGTAGACAAAACCCTTTGAAAATCCAAGTCTGCATTGCTTATTTCAGGATGCTCCATCCTTACTGATGTCCTTTGTGAGTGGCCCCTTAACTCAGTCTGCGGTTGGAATTCCAGCTAGTTTGTATTGTGTTAAAATAACGAAGCCCTGCTCTTCCCCCCCCCCCCCCCGCCCCTCTTTGAAACAGAAACTGCGTACAGGAAGAAAACCACGTGTGTGCGGTAGCCACTTGCTACAAAAAGTGCTCTACCAGAGCAGAATGCATCAGAGAGACGGAAGACACTTGGCTGGGGCAGTGTTAAAGTAAACCCAGCCGCAGTGCCTGAGTGGCAGCCACCCACAGGGAAACCAGCTTGAGACATGACCAGGCAAAGAAGACTTCATCTCTCCAGTCAGGGCATCAGCTTGATTTTGTTGATGAACCTGTGGTTGCGGGTGGAGCTGGCTTTGGCGATCCAGGACCCGGTTACAAACTGTCTCCAGAGCAGCTCAGGTAAGAGAGGAGGGCAAGTGTCTTCTGTCTTGTCCCCATATTGCATGTTGACCACAGAATCAATGAGGCAAATTACAGAGTGACAGGAGCAGCAGTGTATTCAAAGGAAAATAGCAACAGAGGATTTCCTCCTTCTCATTATCAGACAGGGGCTTGAATGGCAAAATTCAGACTAAATGTAGCTTCTAGTTTTTGAACCTGCCTTAACTCAAAGGTTGCCGGTGGGGAGCTATGGGATTTGGAATTGCCTTTTTGGAGGCACAGGAGCAAGCTGCAAAATCCCAATCTGACGTTGCAGGTGGAACCCTCCCCAAGCTGAATCATGGTTTGTGTCTAGCATGTTGGGCCTCGCCCAGCTCTCCTTAGGATCGCAATGGAAAGGAAACCTGCTGCCTTGGGGAAGCTGCCCCTCAGGGTGGTAGCAGCCTCTGCATTTGGGCTAGATATGCTCCCATCTGTGGGACCAAAAGTGGGAGTGCTGGCTTCTCCCCCAGCCTTGCCATGGTGTTGCCAGTCACACCTTTGCCAAGTGGCCATTAAATGCCACAAAATCCCTGCTTCGCACAGGACTAAATGACAACCAAAGGTGCGAGATAATAGGAACCCAGGCCTGGAGGCTGGGGATCATTGCAAACGGTGCGCAGGTCTTAGGATGTTCATGGAAGAAGGTAACTAGGGCGTGGTGGATTCTCCATCCCTGAAGTCAAGACGGAGATGTCTTTCTAAAAGTTCTGGTGTAGCTCATTCAGCAGGTAGGGGTGGGATGCAGGAATTACAGGGTGACGTTCTTGGGCTTGGTTTATGCAGGAGGTCAGAGCAGATGCTCCTAATGGTCCCTTCTAGCTTTAGTATCTATAAACTGCCCCACCAGCATAGATCTAAGTGTAACCCACTAAGTGGCACTAAGACCACTGAGAAGGGAGAGCAAAGTTTGCTCTCTACAGCCCTAGCAAAGAGCCAGCTGGCTTTTAGCTCATGCTGTAGAGGCTCATGGCTTTAGCCCCTAAGGTCTCAGCTTCAATCCCACCTGCCGACGACCCAGGTCTGACAAGTTTTCATAAGGTACTTCTCATCTGGTCTCATGTCCTTAACAGTGGCCAGTGTTGGACTCCCCAGGAGCTGATGCTTGGCAGCAAGGGGACTGGGAGCCAAAGTAAATTTTACCCTGGAGAGTGTAACAGCCAATGTTGTTCTCATACAGAAATGGCAACTTCATGTAGGTGTGGTGCTCCAGTTTTTCCGCAGGCAGTTTTGCTGCCTAGATGAGGGTTTTGTTGCAGTCTGTGAAGGTGACCTCAGATTCCAGACAAGTGTAAAGGAGTGATGCTCTCACCCTGCCTGTCTCCTCCCAGCCTACACTTAAAGAGGCTTTTTAGTGCTAGGGGACAAAATTCAGTCATTTGGGGGCATGAATTGTAGTTGGTGAAGGGCTATGGAGTCTGCCCCTCCAAATTCATCAGTTTAAACCCCAGCAGAGGCGAACGGTCATTGGAACTCAAGTGAGCTCAGTAGCCTTTTGTGTAGGTGCATCTCGGCCCATTTTTCCAGTCTCACACATCCCCCTCAGCCAAACCATGTCTTTCAGCTGGCTGTCTCAACAAAAAGGCCACAGAGTGAAAGGACCATGGGGATGAAATTCCCCTTCAGCTACCAGCCAGCACACCAGTGGGGCAGCGTGGGAGGAGATGGCTTCACTGCTGCTGTTGATGCTGTGTGCACAGAGGGTTTCGGATTCCCAGGGCTGTGCCACTCCAGCACCGTTCACCAAAATGAACCTCCAGAAGAAAGAGGAGGGCAATCTCAGGTCAGCCAATGGCAGCTCAGCAAACCCTCAGGCCTTTCTCCTCGACTGAGTAACTGGACTTGGCTACCAATGGAGGGTCATCAGGACTGGCTCATTATTAGCCTGTCATTCACAGGCTTTTAATGCACGGAGCAAAGAATTATAATCTCTCTTGTCTCCTGCTGTCTGCTTCCTTTAATTGCCAAAGTCATTCCATTACTCTGTCTCCAAACCATCCCAGAATGGAAAAAAATACAAGGGGCCAATGTGTGACAGGTAGACTGGTGAAAGGCCCAGGGGAAAGGCCCAGCCCCCTGGTACATACCAGCATCAGCTCAGGAAATTGCTCTGGGTTGACCACTGCCACACACTTTTTCATTTGACGTCCTACTGCACTAACCTGTACTTTCCCTGTATCGCTCTCAATATCATCCAAGTGCTAGGTGACCACACCGCTCTCTTTCCTCTAAACAGCCCCCCAGGAGCTGGTATCACAAGCTCTGGCCCTGACTCATGTGGTCAGGGCTTCATGTTCACGACCTCCGGTGTTGCTCACTGTTAGCTTTTCTGTTCTGTTCTGTTCTGTTTTTTTTTTTTTAAAAGAGTATGTCAGAAATAGACGTGGGCTGAGTTCAGCTCTGGGATTGGAGCTGGGCTTCTCCAGATTCGGAAAGGGGGAGGGGTTGGCTCCATGGTTTTGATTTGGAGCCAGCTCTTTCTCTCTCAATATATTTTGGGAGCAAGTGTCTGAATGCAAGGGAGAGAATGAGAACCGGGCCCTGGTGGCCTGGAATCCTGTGAGCAGCCCTCAGACGCGGGGGCTTTGCCTCGCAGTGCCATGCATTGCCACCTGACTGGAAGCCCGAGGGCTAAAGGGAGGGTCTGTTCCTGGGTGGCGCTCCTTGTGGGAGCTGGGGTTGTTCAGCGCCCATTACCTCAGAGTACCAAGGCCTGACATTTGCCCTGAGTACCAGCGGATTGCAACTGTCTGCATGTTTCGTATGAAACATTGTGTGCTGAGACCTACAGGCCTCATTGGCAGCATTTTCCCATTAAATGTGGGGACAATCACAGACTTCTGGCCCACAGGCTGCACATGCGTTTACCTGTCCGGACAATACACTTGGTTCCAGGCACCCCAATATGCTGGAGGAGTCACAGTGGCTCAGATCCTCCACATTTTACCTCAGTGTCACCCCTCTGACTGAAAGAGAGTCCTCCTGGATTTCACCCAGTGTTGCTGAGAGCATATTTGGCTCTGTGCCTTTATAGCTTTCCCAGAGTCACCCTCCTGCCTAGAAGGAGATTCTCCAGAATCATCCAGTAACACTCATGGTTAAATAACATGCACCAGTTTTTGGTCTCCGTCATTCCAGGCAAATCTCACCCTTTGCTTTTAGTGACATGTGGCCTTTCGGATCTATGCCCCAACATCCTGAAGCTGACCGGGAATTGTAAACCTGGGGAGCTGTGTGGTAATCTTCCGTGTACAATCTGCACTCCACTGCCGCAGTGCAAGGCCGGGATGGAGCTGAACAAATCAGGTAACTTTTGGAACACAAACAGACCCGCCAAGTTGAGTGCTGTAAAGGTGGCGAGGGGAGGGAGTTAGTGGCCACTGCATATACATCTGCTACATGGGCGCATTCTGGAAGCCTTGTGGTGGTAAGGGGGAGACGTGGGGTAGCAGGCCAAGCATCTGCTTGGAAGTGGCTCAAGTTCATGAAAAGAATTGTTCATATCTTGGGGGAGGAAAGCCCATTCATTAGCTCTTTCTGAGCTATTTTGCAGCTTTAAAACACTGGCGGTGGCAGGGGAGGAAGGGAGTTGTGAAATGCTTACTCCAAACAGGCAAAATGTCAAAATTCTTCACGTTGCACTGCAAAATGTGTGTCTAGTATTTTACTCGATAATGAGACCATTTGGGGGCATTCAGGAAGTACAGTGGGAGGGGAGCAACTGCCCATGGCCCAGTCATTCAAAGGAGCCCTTTAAATCGCTGCCAGAGTGCCACACGCCATGCTCCAGTGCCCTCTGGACAGCGCTGAGGGCTGGCTGCCCTGGCCCCACCCCTTCTGCCTGAGGCTCCACCTCTTCAGAAGTGCAGAGTCTCCCCCCCTGCTCCCCCCAGCTCCTGCAACTTGCCCCGGGGCCTGGTAGGTCTGTCGGATCCCCAGCTGAGGAGTGTGATATAAAAATGATTGATGGACAGAGTGAAAATTAGGCCAGATTTTACTCCAAGAGTCCACTTTCTGAGTATCAGAGGGGTAGCCGTGTTAGTCTGAATCTGCAAAAGCGACGAGGAGTTCTGTGGCACCTTATAGACTAACTGAAGTGTAAGAGCATAAGCTTTCGTGGGCAAAGACCCACTTCGTCAGATGCATGCATGTGACGAAGTGGGTCTTTGCCCACGAAAGCTTATGTTCCTACACTTCAGTTAGTTTATAAGGTGCCACAGGACTCCTCGGCACTTTCTGAGTGTAAACCAAAATGGCTCACAGGGGAGGGGAGGGGAGAGTTCATGACACTGAGCCGCTTTCATGAAGTACTAGGTTTCTCATCTGATTGCAAATACTTTGCACCACTCAGGAGTATAACAGTGAGCACCCAACAAAGGGGAAATGAAAAGGGAACTAAAAGAACCAGTCTAGAGGAAAAGCGGTTGGAATAGCACATTTTAATTTACCAACGAATCCCAGTTTGACATTGTTTTTTAGCACTGAGGAGGAAGGGCGGAGTTGCGGCTGGGGCCTAGAAGATGTGGACTCATGCTGCAGCCCAGCAACATGCAGGCTTCTTGTGAGACTTTGGCGGGAAAGACTAATCTCTCACTGCCTTGTTTCTTATGTATCAAAGAGAGAGAATGAGGGTATGTTTACACTACTCCGCTAGTTCGAACTAGCGGGGTAATGTAGGCATACCGGAGTTGCAAATGAAGCCCGGGATTTGAATTTCCCGGGCTTCATTTGCATAAGCAGGGCGCCGCCATTTTTGAACCCCGTGCCGTTCGAACCCCGTGCTCGTTCGAACTCCACGAGGAGTAACGGTAGTTCGAACTAGGAAGCCTAGTTCGAACTACCTAGTTCGTGCCGTGTGTAGCCGCGTGGCACAGGGTTCGAACGAGCGGGGATTTAAAAATGGCGGCGCCCGCTTATGCAAATGAAGCCCGGGAAATTCAAATCCCGGGCTTCATTTGCAATTGCGGTATGCCTACATTACCCTCCTATTTCGAAATAGCAGGGTAGTGTAGACATACCCTGAGACTTCCCTACCTTGTAGGGTGACTCAAGGTGATAGCTCCATACATGTGGAAGGTGTGCTCAGATATTACAGTGGGGCCCAAACCAAGAGGTGGATTTTTAAGGATCGGGCTGATTCAAAACCCATTAAATTCAATTGGAAGAGGCCCATTGGTTTCATTGTGACGTTTTCAAAATGCCCTGTTTGATTTCTTGAGACAAAAGGACCTTTTGTTTTGAAATTTTAGAATGTTTAGACCAGAGGTGAGAAACCATTTTTCTATCAGGGCCGCTGATCCACAGAAAAAAATCAGTCAGGGCCCACACAGAGCCCCATGAGTCAGAAATCTTGGGGCTTCTCTTTGGCTCTAGGGGTGGGTCCAGAAATGAGAAGTTCAGAGTGTGGAGTGGGGCTCCAGGCTGGGGTAGGGAGTTGAGGTGTGAGAGGAGGTAAGGGCTCTGGCTGGAGTTGCGGGCTGTGGGGTGGGGCCAGGAATGAGATAGGGGGCTGGAGTATAGGGAGAGGTTCAGGGTGCAGGCTCTGGGAGGCAGCTTGGGTGCAGGAGGGGGCTCAGGGTTGGTGGGGGTGAGGTCTGCTAGGGAGTGGGAGAGGGTTCCAACCTGGGGCATGGAAGTTGGGGTGCGAGCTCCAGTCGAGCAGTGCTTACCTCAGACAGCTCCCAGTCAGTGGCGCAGTAGAAGTAAGGTGGAGTTCCTGCCTGCCCACCTTGGTTCCACGCTGCTTCCCAAAGCAGCTGCCACGTCCATTCCTTATCTGGGAGAGACAGGCAGCTCTGTGCAGTACGTGCTACCATGCCCTCAGATACCGCCCCTGCAGCTCTCTTTGGCCACAGTTCCTGGCCAATGGGAGCTATGGAGCTGTTGCTGCGGGTGGGGACAGTACACAGAGCATCCCTGATTGCTCCTCTGACAAGGGGATGCAGGGACATGCCACTGAGCCGGTGTTCATGGCTCTGGCCCTGCCGGGGGTCCCAAGGCTGGGGCTTCTGGCCCACAGTGTGGAGTCTTGCCACCTGCCACATGAAATGAACCAGTAGGCCAGTTCCCACCCCTGATTTAGACTAAAAAAAGGGTGGAGGGCAAGGTCAAAATCAAAATGGGACATTTTGAAATGATGGAAACAAAACATTTTGTTTGACCCGAACCAAACGTTATTTCATTTTCTCTCTGTGGCATCCCAGACAAGAATGCTCCTGCCACCTCCTCGTAGGGGACCAATCTCCAATCTAAGGGAACCTCCCTCTTCAGGGAAATGAGTGGTCCTGTAGCACCTTAGGGTATGTCTAGACTACATGGCTTTGTCGCCAGAGCCATGTAGATTAGTTTATTAGACATACCCAAATGAAGTGGTGATTTAAATAATTGCTGCTTCATTTAAATTAAAATGGCTGCCGCGCTGAGCCGATCAGCTGTTTGGCGGCACAGCACTGTAGTCTGGATGCTCCGTAGTCGACATCAAAGGCATTTGTCGACCTCCCTGGTAAATCTCATCCCATGAGGCATAACGGGGAGGTTGACAAATGCCTTTGATGTCGACCGCGGAGCGTTCAGACTACAGCGCTGTGCCGCCAAACAGCGCGGCACAGCGCAGCAGCCATTTTAATTTAAATGAAGCGGTGATTATTTAAATGGCTCTGGAGACAGAGCTTTTATCAAGAGCTTTTGTGGGCACAACCCACTTCTTCAGATGAGTGGAGCAAAAGCAAGTCACATAGAAAGGCTTATGGGGGAATGCATAGGGCCCCGTGCATTCTAAGGATGGCCCTGCCTGACAGGTGTTGGTCCAATCAATGATCACAAATCTCCAGTTATGGAGATTCCTTAAAACACCCTTGGAAGGCTAGTCCGAGCATTTTTCTACCTTCAGAATTTGTAAAGGTGTCCTGATATCTAATTGAAATCTCCCTTGCTGCAGATTAAGCCCATTACTTCTTGTCCAGCTTTCATTGGACATGGAGAACAAGTGTTGAGATATTCATGAGATATTGAGAGATTGCTTTCAGGCCCCCCTCAGTTCTCATTTATCTAGACTTGCCTCATTTTGTTAACCTTTCCTCATAGATCCAGTTTTCTCACCCTTTTCTCATCTCTGTTGCTCTCCTCTGGACTCTGACCAGTTTGTTCACATCCTTCCAAACATGTGGCACTCACAACTGGACAGGGCATGCCAACTGAGGTCTGAACAAATAGAGGGTTGAGTATAATGAGACAATTATTTTGGATGTCTGACATACCATCTGGTTAATATACCTTGTGACCCCAGAATACTGCCTCTTTTCACATCTGCATTACGTGGTTGGCTCATATTCAATTTGTGACCCCGTATAATCCCCAGTTCCTTTTCAGCAGAGCTAATACCTAGTCAAATTGTTCCCCATTTTGTAGTTGCACGTTTTATTTTTCTTTCCTAAATGAAATACATTCCCCTTGTCTTCACTGAATTTAATCTTGTTGATTTTAGGTCAGTTCTCTTAATTTGTCATGGTCATTTTGAATTCTTATCCTGGCCTCCAAAGTATTTGCAGCCTCTCCTAGTTTGGTGTCATCTGCATTCTTTATAAGCATACTCTCCACTCCATTATCTGAGCTATTAATGAAAATATTGAATAAATCTCTGGATCTCTGTAGAACACCTTTCCAATCTGGCAGTGAGCCACTGATAACTTCTCTTTCAGTATGGTCCTTCAACCAGTTGTGTTGATGCTTTATAGTCATTTCATCTAAACCACATTTCACAGGTTTGCTTGTGAGCATATTATGTGGGACTGTGTCAAAACAACAGTGTGCTTTACTACAATCAAGATATATCATGTCTACTGCTTCCCACCTGTGCACTAGGTCTGGACAAAGAAGAAAATGAATTGATTAGTCATGATTTATTCTTGACAAATCTATTCTGGTCCTTCCTTATAACCTTTCTATTTTCCAGGTGCTTACAAACTGGCTGCTTATTTATTCTTTCCAGTACCTTTCCAGGTACTGAAGTTAAGAAGGCCAGTCTATAATTTCCTAGGTAGCTTTGTTTCCTTATTTAAAGACAGGTGCTGCGTTTGCCCTTTTCTAGTCTTCTGGCACCTCACCTTTCTTCCATGAGTTTTGAAAGATAACTGCTAATGGCTCTGAGATTGCTTCAGATAGTTGTTTATATACCCTAGAATGAGTTTCATCAGCCCCTGCCAGCTAAATACATTTAATTTATGTAAATATTCTTTAACCTATTCTTTCCCTATTTTGACTTGAATGCCTTCCTTCTTGTTAATATTAATTGTGTTGAATATTTGGTCTCCATTAAACTCCTCAACTTTCTTGATGTCATCAGTTATTAGCTCTCCTCTTCATTCTCCATGTTGATGCTCAAATTCTTGAAGATAGACCCTATTTGTCATCCTAGGCTCCCCAGAAGTAACCTTCTTTCTTTTGTCTCCTAGGCACTGATCACTTCAAATTCACCTGTGAACCATGTAAAAAAGGAACTTATTCTGACACTGTGAACAGCTGTTGCAAGCCTTGGACTAAGTATGTATTTATGGATAGATCTCTTTTTTGGGGCATTCATGATACATACTCCATGTGGCTAATTTTTAATTTTTCTAAAAATTGAAAGCCACCGTAATGAATTATCTAAGAGTCTGCTGTGTTAGGATTACGGGAGTTTTTCCTTGGCAGGTTACCACATAAATCTTTTCTTTGGTTTTATACCTAACCAATCTTAAAGTGAAACTCAATGAAGACAAAAAACCTCTGTGTTTCACCTCCTTTCAGGTCAAAGCCACAAACTTACGCAAGTGTGGATATGGTTTGAAAGTCGGCCTGGGTGGGATTAAAGATCAATTAACTTCTCAGCAGAACCTGTCCAGTGTATCCGATGGGGGCAGGTGTACTTTGGCCACCTGTAAACTAAGCAAATAAAAAAGTAAAGGAAAGAGAGATGGGGGATGGGGAGAGAAGGAGGAAGTGGGCGGAGGGCGGCAAAAACAGGTAGAGAGTTGTTCTGAACAATGCTTTCTCTTTTTCTTAGATGTGAGAATTCTGGATTACGAACAATCATACCAGGAAATTTTACCCATAATGTAGAATGTGGAATTTCCAGAGATGTGCCCCTACCTGGGGAGCAAGGTATATCCTGGGTGATGGACCGTTTACTTCAAACTCTTCCTTTCCTCGAGGCATTTAAGAACGTGACCAATGTTTCCTCAGTGTTCCTAAACTGCATGATAGCACAGCCCCACATCTGCTTAATCAGCTCCACCCAGTCAGGGGCTCAGGGTTTAAGCAGCTGCAGGGCTTTGCTGCCTTGTGGTTTAGAGGGAACACTGACTGTGACCCTCAGACAAAAGCATGATCCTGGGTTTGTGCCATCATGGTTTCTTGGCATGGAAATAACCCTTGAATTTTCTGCAGTATTTCTGAAGCAGCACAACTTGCTGAGCAGGGCAGATTTGAACATCAAGGGAACATTATTGATAACAACCCTCAAAGGGCCAGGAGGAGAAATGCAGGGGTGGTAAGAGAATGGTTCCTTAGCAAACAGCTGCGCAGAGTTTTCCATCCGGCATCTGCTGCTCTTTAATTGGGCTTTCTCAAGAGACACAATTTAGCAGTTAGTCACCCACGTTTAAACTTCCTTCTGTCTCTGGCTCCCCACCACGTGCCCCTTGTGGGCCCCACTCACCGAGATGTGAATGAGCAGCAGAACCTGGAAATTCAAGTTCCAGATAGAAAAAAATAGTGGGCCTCATCCTGACAGGTACCAGGCATCTCTGGTGAGGTACTCAGAATCCTCAACTGTCATAGGTCATTGGAGCTGAGGGAACTCTGGCACCCAGCCTCTCGACTGCAGATATCTTTCATTATATTGGACCAGATTACCTCGTTGACTTCACTAGAGCTGCAACTGGGGTGAATGTTTGATCCATTGTATGTTGTCTTCCTTCAGGGAAACCTTGGGCGGGCTTTGACTTGCACCTATTGAAGTCAAAGGTAAATGGATGAGGCGGAAGTGCTGTAGACATACTAGGTCATCGTTATGGAAAGAGATGGATGCCTTGTGGTTAAGCAATGTAGCGATCATGCATGCTATTCGTGTTTAAAGAATGCAGAGATCATGCATGCTATTTATGTTTAAAGAATGCAGAGATCATGCATGCTATCCGTGTTTAAGCAATGTAGGAATCATGCATGCTATCCATGTTTAAGCAAGGTAGCGATCATCATGCTATCCATAAACAATGATCTCCTGCACACACGATCACTGGCCAGTTCTGTGCTTAATAACCTGTTCTGTGGTTTTCCCTGCTTAATGGCTTTGCCAGTTTCGTGGTTCCCTGTCTGACTTAAGCACCTCTCTTTCATTTCCTTGGAAGCTGTGGTTTCACTGTTATCTGTGGTCATGTATTTCATTTCACTCCCCCTCCTCCTCAGATCCCAAGTACACCACCATCCTGGCAATACTGGCTGCACTGGGCATATTCATTCTCATCCTGATGACCTTCTTCCTCCACCTTTGCTTATGGACCCTGAAGAAAGAGAAACTCCTCATAATCGAAGGTCAGTGCAGCTGAAGGGAGGAAGGGATGGGTCAGAGGGCAAGGTCCTAGCCTAGGGCTTGGTAGACTTGGCTCAAATCCCTGCTTCACCACTGACTTCAGATGTGACCTTGGGTGAGCAGCTTCAGTTTATGTCTACACTGCAGTCAGAGGTGTGATTGTCACTTTGGTAGTAAGGCTTAAAATAGCATTCAGTATGGCAGCATGCACTTCCATGCAGGCTGTGCAAGTGGATATGTACTTGCACTGCAAGCTCGTGCTGTTGAGTCTTCCTTGCTATTTTTAGCTATGCTGGCTGGATTAAAGCTCACATGCGTATGTCTACTGGAGTCGCATGTCTGAGTGCAGTGTAGACCTCGCCTAAACCTGTCTGTGCATTTGTCTTCCCCTCCCTTCTGCAGAGGGCTATTGCAAAGGGAGATATGCTTAGGACAGAGAGCTGCTCAGAGTTATAGAAAGCTAGGGTTGCCAGGTGTCCGGTATTGACCCGGACACCTAAAATGTCCGGTATTTTCTGATTTTTTCCCAGCCAGGAGGCGAAAATCCCGGGTGCTTATCGGGTTCCGCAGGGGAGCTGTCCAGCCCGGAGCAGGGAGACAAGATGGCGGACGGCCGCTGGCAGCCTGTTAGGGCAAAAAGCCTCAAAAGCATTTCTTAAAGGGGCAATGCTGGGTTTTTTTTAAAAAAAAAAATTAATTTTTTGTTTTGTTTTACAGTTCTCGGGTCCCCCCCCCCCCCTTTTTCTTTTCTTTTCTTTTTGGCTCAACAATTTTGGTCTCCTCCCTTTTTTTTCTCAACAGAATTTTTTCCCCAGTGGTTTTTTTTGGAGGGGAGGGTGTTCGGTATTTTTTGCTAAATCATCTGGCAACCCTTTGGAGAGTAATGGGGGCTGTGTGGCTACAGATGCAATGTGTGTCAATGAAGCAGACTCTCTGGAGGTAGAGGTGCTGCTTCTCGGTTTGCTTACATAGCAGCAAGCGGCGGGGGAGCTGGTTTTGTGTGATCAGACTGTGTGCACAAGTATTTGTGGCCTGCAGAGTGAGTGTGTGTGCGAGGAAGGAACAAGCAGAGATTATATGGCCAGGACTTGGAAAAGTATAATCTAGTTCAGAATCTTGGTCTCTATATAGAACAGAGCCCCCCTCCCACCACCGAGGGTCAAATTTTCATTTGCACTAAGTGCAATGACACCCTGGCAGAAGTGCAGTGAGGCTTGTAAGTGGGAGTAACCACATTCACACATAGTCGAAGACTTCCTCACCCTGTCTGAGCAAAGCAAAGGGACCTTAGGGTATGTCTACACTGCAAGAAAAAGCCCCTTGGCAAAGTGTGTCACAGCCTGGGTCAACTGCTGGACTTGCGGGACTCCCGCTGCCGGGCGAAGAGGACCAGGGTAGAGTTAGGGCTCAGCCTGGGCTCCAAAAGCCAGTGTGGGGGGAGGGAGTCAGAGCCCGAATGTATACACTGCTACTTTATCACCCAGGCTCTGAGACTCGCTGCCACAAAGGGGCTCCCTGCAGTGTAGACACACCCTGAGTGTCAATCTGCCCCAGTGTTATTTACAACGTGCCAGACATGTCCTTCCAGGCTGATGATTCAGCCATTTGAAGGCAGAAATGAGGCAATCCCTGGCAGAGTGCCTGGCCTGTGGGTTCCCTATGTGTTCTACTTCCGGGCAGGCACTTCAAAGCAGGTGGTACTAGCCACTGGGTTGAGGTGTTCACATGGATTTTCCACATGGGTTGCCGCAGCTCAGATGTTTGTGGACGTCACCTGGACTCATTCCAAGCTCTGAGGTGATACAAAACCCTAACTCCTCAGGCTGAGCAGCAAGTGTGGGCTCATTCATCGCCACATGTGGGGCACCTGTCAGGCCTCCCCATGAAATGTTGCTTCCTCGGTGCACGGCTTTGTTCCTTACAACCGCAACCCTAACATCTGCTCATTCCCTGGGCAGAGCCTGACCATGCCAACCTGATGCCTGCATGCACCCTGGTCGAAGACTCCTACAGCTGCCAGTACCCAGAGGAAGAACATGGAGGCAAAACCGTGGACGGAAAACCCTCCTATTGCTCCTCTGTGGAGCCACACTGAAGCTGCAAGGTGGTGTGCGAGCTGCTACAAGCAGAGCAGAGCCGGGCTTGTCTTTTTAAACATAGAAATGGAAAGGGGGCAAAGGTGCAATTTTAAACCTAGCGCTGAAAAGCGGGCTTTGGGAACCGACTTTGTGTTAGAAATTGAGGAAGAACCAGCGCAAGGTGACATTTCATGCAGCCAGAGCCCCAGCGGCATGTTCCCCCTTCTCTGAGTCAAGGGTCTTTTGGACTCAGTCTGGGACCAGTGTATCCAGATCTGATTATTTCCCTAGGCATCACTTGCTCATGACCCTGAGGTTCCTCCCTTCTCAAGTTACATTTCCATGGAGTGTCAGGGTCCCTGTAGGAGGCCTCTGTCCTGGACATGACAATATGTCCCTGGGGAACTTCATTGTAGTTTTCATCATTTGCATTGCCAGTCTGGCAGATGTGCCTGCTGGGTTTACATGAAGTGTGGCTGAAGGGCCATATAGAGTGTGCAATACAGCGCTCGACCATACTTTCATTCCTCTCGTGCTGAATTGCCTTCCATCTGTAGGTGGAAAGGGGAGTTCCATCTGACTGTGTGAAGTGCTTTGCTCTCTGTGGTGGAAACAGGATTTCCTGGATGCTTGTGTGGAAGGTGCGAATTTCTTCACAAACCTCCTGTCCCTGTATCGTTTCCAGTCGGAGACTGGTGCTGCGCGTCAGTGTCTCTGAGCCCCGCTGTGGGGACAATCAAAGAAAGGCCCTTGCAGAGAGTTGTTCAGCAGAGCAAGAGCTGTGGGTTAGCTAGGGGAAAACACGGGGGCATCTCACCTCAGAGAATATTTGTTTCCATGGAGGATTTTCTCCCGTGAAGCCATTTTTATTTGAGGGATAGTCAATTAAAAACAGAAACTCTCACCTGAGGTCTGGGCAATCCCAACTGTGAAGCTATTGCTTTGTAAATTATCCTCCCCAGCTTCTGCAGCAACCAGAAGAAGAATAGGGAAAACCCAACAAAGCCAGGACTTGTATTCTGGGGCAAAGCCAAGAGAAAATTGTGCCTCCAAGTTTATCTCTTCATCTAGTATAAGTTGGCAAAGTGCAATGGATGTGACCAGTGATTTCTGTGGGGCCACGCTGATGTACCCCAGCTGATGCTCTTGCCCCAGAAGTTTTATGAGAAATTATATTAAGCTAGAACCTCAGATTTTCACAGGGAACCAACACTGGTAGCATGAGTGCCCCTCCCCCCCCATCATTTAATTCAATTTAAAAGGCCAACTCCTAATCTTTGGGAGTCTCCTCCTCTTTCTACCGAGCTACCTTGATTTGTGTCAGCTGAAGATGTGGGTCTCTGGCTAAGACTCGGTGTCAACCATCAGATGGCTATGTAGTTTCCCACTCTGCCTCCACCTCCCCCGTCTGCTTCCAGGAAAGAACAATAACCTTGGAGCGAAATCTCTTGATGACTAAAAGCTCCCTGAACCTGAGCTTCTGAGTCAGACTTCATATAAAGAAAATGCAAATACCACCTACCTCAAACCAGGATGTCAGTTTCCTCCTCTGATGTCTGGGGAGATAAGGAAGTGACGCTGATAAGACAAGCACTGGAAATTTGAATGCGTGGTAAAGAGAAATTTCATTTTTCTTATTAAATGATAATAACATTTGTTATATTTAGCTGTCCAGACAAGTAAAAATAAATGAATGAAGTCCCAGTGATGAGGCCTGCTCAACAGAGGACTCTCCTCAGCTGGGAAGTATTTTCAAAGCAGTTCTATTTGTCTCTACAGGTTGAACCTCTTTAGGCGGTACAATTCCTGGCTGGACTTATCCATTTGTGCACAGATTAGCTGCTGTTCCCCACAGCCTGTTGGAATCCCATGGACATCATCCCAGGGGGGAGAAAGCCTTCCTGGTTTGATCACTTTATTTATTGGCTGCTGCTTCTTGGAGAGAGAAATAATCTAAGGGATTGGGTAAAGATGAGGAATAAAACCCTTAAGCCCAAGCCTCAGCCTTCTGCAGGAAAGAGCATTCATGATAGAGAGTCAGAGTGTTTCAGGCTAGAAGGGCCGAATCATTGAGGACAGTGGCTCTCAAATCCACTCAAGGCAGACCTTTCTGTGGACCACCAGGCAACCACTGATGATGACAAAATGGGTGCAGGAGCAGGCTGGGTGGTCTGGCTGGGAGGGAGGGTGCAGAAGCAGGGTGGGAGTAGGGGAGGGTCTAACCAGGAGACAGGTTGGGTGCAGGAGCAGGGTGGAGCATCTGGGTGAAAGGGAGTGTGCAGGAGTGTCCTGAAAGTGTGGGGGTCTCGGTGAGAGGGGGTGAGTGTGAGGGCAATGGGGGTGATGGGGCTGGGCATGAGGGGGATGGGATGCGCTTACCTGGCTTTATGCCACCTCCTGCATCCAGGCACAGCTCCCCACTACTCCCATTGGCTGTGATTCTGGCCAATGGGAGCAGCAGAGAAAGCCTCCAGATGAGCAGTTTCCTGCGCTGCCATTCCCCCAGCTGGCCCGTTCCCTCCCCCCACAGCAAGAAGCGCTGGTGCTCTAACTTCGTGGGCATTGGGGGAAACATGCCAATGCAGGCTCCCTGCTGCAGAGGGGGTGAGGCCCTAGCCCACAGCCCGCCTGCAAGATGGTGGCAGACCACACTTTGAGACCCTAGGCTGGCCTATAGCATGGGCTATCCACACCAGCACACTAAACCCAGCACGCAGAATGAGACCAGCATATCACAGCCCATAGGAGACTAGACTAGTGTGTGTCACAGGCAGCGGCTAGGGGGAACTCCAGTGCCTGAGATCCCCAGAACTGACAGGGAAATAATGAAATGTGATAGTAAGATAATCCTAGTGACCCACATGCTGCTGAGGAAGGTGAAACCTCCCCACAGACATTGCGAATCTGACCCGGGGGGGAATTCCTTCCTGACCCTACAAAAGGTGATCAGATAGACCAGGCCTAGGCAAAATATCCGGCCTGCCAAGCCGCCCGATCCAGCTCATGGACACAGCAGGGAGCCTCATGCCCCCTGCTGTAAAGCTGCTGCCCCCCTCCCAAGTAGGGGATGGAGGGTGCAGATTCTCAGGCTTTGTGGGGCACCAGATTTCACAAGGACGATGCTTTTCTTCTCCTCAGGTCACTTCTAGCACTGCCTTAGGGTACGTCTAGACTACATGCCTCTGGCGACAGAGGCATGTAGATTAGGCTACCGGACATAGTAAAATGAAGCAGCGATTTAAATAATCGCCGCTTCATTTAAATTTACATGGCTGCCGCGCTGAGCCGACAAACAGCTGATCAGCTGTTTGTCGGCTCAGCAAGATAGTCTGGACGCTCCCCTGCCAACATCAAAGGTATTTGTCGACCACCCAGGTATGCCTCATCCCAGGAGGCATACCTGGGTGGTCGACAAATACCTTTAATGTCGGCAGGAGAGCGTCCAGACTATCGCGCTGAGCCAACAAACAGCTGATTAGCTGTTTGTCGGCTCAGCGCGGCAGCCATGTAAATTTAAATGAAGCGGCGATTATTTAAATCGCCGTTTCATTTTACTATGTCCGGTAGCCTAATCTACATGCCTCTGTCGCCAGAGGCATGTAGTCTAGACGTACCCTTAGTAGCCATCATCTTCTGTTCCTAGACACCCACGGAAACACTGATCTCCACTGTTAGCAGCTAGCTGAATACCCACAGCTACCATGGGACAACTCTCATGAGTCATGTAAGAGCTGCAGGACTGGCCCCTTCATTGTTTTTGCAAAAGCAACTCACAATGTTTCCAGAACCCAGCAAAACCATAAGCCATTGGTCTGGGCTATTGTCTAGAATGTTAACTCAAAGTTTTGTTTCCTGTCAAGAGAACTTCAGGTAGCTCAGGAAATGGTGTCTGTTTCTAAGAAATCTGCCTTTTGGTCATTGTCTAACCAAACTTGTGGTCTTTTAATGGCATCTTGTATATTTTACTGTAAACAGTAAAATCGGCCATGAGGAACTGACCCATGACAGGTGTTTGACAGAGATGGTTCTTCTGATAACCCTATTGCATTCAGTTCTTTTTTGAGACAAACAAAGGGTCACTCTAGGCCAGGTCTACACTAAAAGGGAATGTCAAATCAAGATACGCAACTCCAGATACATTAATTATGCAGCTGGACTTGACGTATCTTGATTCGAGTTTCCCTGCTGTCCACTCAATGGGAGACCAATGGGAGCAAATATTTATTTATTTATTTAGATATTTTTACCCCGCCTTTCTATTTAAAATATTCAAGGCGGCTTACAAGAACAAACAAAAAAAATACGAATATATATACAAATTTAAAATATGAGAATTTAAAATATGAGACCTCAGAGGGACATAACCAGCTAAAAACATATAGAGAGGAGGAACACACACATACAGACTCAAACATTAATAAAAGCACGAGTAAAAAGGGTGGCTTTAGCCTGACACTGAAACAACGCTAGCGTTGGTGCCATGTGAATATCCCAAGGAAGAGAATTCCATAGCCTGGGAGCAAAAGGTGAGAATGCCCTGTTCTGCGTAGATGTTAATCTTATCTCCACAAGTGGGGGAACACGAAGCAAAGCCTCCCCAGCTGACCTCAATCCCCGAGCAGGTTCATATGGGAGAAGACGGTCCCCTTCAGATACCCTGGACACAACTCATTTAAGGCTTTATAGGTCATAACTAAAACCTTAAATTGTGCCCGGAAACATACTGGAAGCCAGTGCAGCTGCCGAAGCACTGGCATAATATGCTCTGTATAACTAGTGTTAGTTAAAACTCGAGCAGCCGAATTCTGGACCAGCTGAAGTTTCCGAAGGTTCTTTAGAGGCAGCCCTACATGAAGTGCATGACAGTAATCTAGTCGGGATGTAACAAGAGCATGGATCACTGTGGCCAAGTCATGTTTGTTCAGGAAGGGTCGCAGCTGGCAGATCAAATGAAGTTGCCCAAAGGCACTCCTGGCCACCAACGAAATCTGATTTTCAAATGTTAAAAAAGGTTCCAGGAGGACTCCCAAGTTACATACCTGTCTAGAACAGGTGCCATGCCACATTCACAAACAGATGGCCTCCTGATCCACAGGACCTCACTCTTATCTGGGTTCAACTTCAGCTTATTTGACTTCATCCAAACCATCACTGCCTCCAGACACCAATTTAGATCAGTCGCTGCCACACCTGGTTCTAATGTCACAGGGAAATAGAGTTGGGTGTCATCTGCATATTGATGACACTGTCCTCCAAAACTCCTTATGACCTCTCCCAGCGGCTTCCTGTAGATATTAAACATCATAGGGGACAAGATGGAACCTTGTGGGACCCCATAGCACAATCGCCACGGGGTCGAATGGCAGCCCCCTAGCTCCACCTTCTGAAAGCGTCCTGACAGGTAGGACCGGAACCATTGCAAAACAGTGCCTCCAATACCCAACTCTGCCAGGTGTCCCAGAAGGATATCATGGTCAATGGTATCAAAAGCCACTGAGAGGTGTAGGAGAATCAACAGGGTTGCACTCCCCTTGTCTATCTCCTGGCGTAAATCGTCTACCAGGGCAACTAAGGCTGTTTCAGTTCCAAAACCCGGCCTAAAGCCAGACTGAAATGGATCTAAGTAGTCTGTTTCTTCCAAGAAGGCTTGGAGTTACAGTGCCACCGCTCGAGTACCTTGCCCAAGAAGGGAATATTAGCAATTGTGCGATAGTTATTTAAATCATGTGGGCCCAGGGAGGTCTTCTTGAGTAACGGTTTTATCAAGGCAGCAGGAACCATACCAGTTCTAAAAGACGCATTAATAATCCCCTGGACCCAGCCAGTTATCCTTTCCTGGCAAGATTTAATAAGCCATGAAGGGCAGGGGTCAAGTGAGCATGTGGTCGGTCGCACTCCTCCAAGCACCTTGTCCACATCCTCAGTCTGCAATAGCTGAAACTGATTCAGAGAAAAAAGACTGGGTGGTACACTCAACACATACTATGCCGCACTTGCACAGCAACCAGAGTCTAAATCCAACCGGATGCGGGCGATCTTATTTGCAAAATGCTTTGCAAACAGATTGCAGCAGGGGGCCAAAGGCTCCTCTATTTCGTCATGAGTGCCGGACTGCAACAGGCCCCGCACTACTTGAAACAATTCTGCTGGATGGCATTGTGCAGATGCGATATGGGTGGAGAAGTAGCTTTTCTTCGCTGTCAGCACCACCACAGAGTAAGCTCGCAGTTCAGCTCTAACCCGCAGTCGATCAGACTCAGCTCTAGTTCTCCTCCAACGGCGTTCTAGCCATCGCACAGACTGTTTTGCTGCCATCAGCTCCCCAGAAAACCAGGGAGCAAACTTGGCTCGACTGGTCCAAAGCGGGCACTTAGGAGCAATCATATCAACTGCCCGGGCTACCTCGGTGTTCCAAGTATCAACTAGGGTATCTACAGGACCATTCGCCATAATGGCTGAACAATCCTTCGGGGACCTCAGAAAACCCTCCGCCTCTGTGGAGGGGAATATCAGCAGATAGTCTAAACTTGACCAGGTAGTGATCAGTCCATGACAAAGGGAGTGTAGCCACATCCCTTATCCCAAGAATTCTAACACCCGCAGTCCAAAAAATCAAATCGAGGGTATGACCTGCAACATGTGTTATACTCTCATCCACATCCCTTACTCACAGAAGCACGCATACCAGATGTTAACTGGGGCACCCTCTGAGTTTGATTTAGCGGGTCTTAATTAGACTTGCTAAATCGAACTTTGAAAGATTGATCGCAGCAGTGCTGATCTTCCATTTAGGGTTAAGATGTTTTCCAAGAAGGGTGGCATCTTGTATCGTTTTCATTGTGTATAGAACAGAGATAAAGTGTGTGTGTGTGTGTGTGTGCATGCATGTGTGTGTGCATGTGCGCACACACACACACACATGCACACACACATGCTTTGGGTGGATTGGGACTGACATGTAGACCTGAACTCAGGTTCAAATTTAGCAGTGACACAAGCACAGATCCAAATAAAGCAATGGAGCTCTCTGAATGGAAACTGTAATTTATGACAGTTCCATTGCCTAGGGACTCTGAACTGGGAACATTTGTTTTCTCTGAACCATGTCTCAACCACCGGTGGCTGAAATGTCTCCAGAGTTACAATCACTCACAGTTATGAATTTTCCCCCTGATCAGAACCATGAAACCCCAAGCCTGGAATTGATTTTTTCCATCAATAATAAGTCCTTAGGTGAGCTGTTAGATTCGCCAGAAGTGGAAGTGTTTCTTGAACCAGATATAAAGTAAATGGGCCACTATGCAAACTTCTCCCATGTCCTATAGCTGTGTTCAAAGCTGCTGGTTTGGACTGAAATGTATTGGTGGAGCCAGATGTATAAGGAAGAGCCACGTGGAGAAAACTTATTCAGGCCAGGTTTACACTAGGGCTATGTCTAGACTGCAAGCCTCTTTCGAAAGAGAGCGTCTAGACTGCACGCGGAACTTTCGAAAGAGCAAGCCGCTTTTTCGAAAGAAAGCACCCAGTGAGTCTGGATGCTCTCTTTCGAAGAAGCCCTATTTACATTCAAGAACGCCTTCTTTCGAAAGAAGCACTTTCGAAGGAAGGCGTTCTTCCTCGTGAAATGAGGTTTACCGCCGTCGAAAGAAAAGCCGCGTTCTTTCAATTTAATTTCGAAAGAACGCGGCTGCAGTCTAGACGCAGGTGAAGTTTTTTCGGAAAAAGGCTACTTTTCCCGAAAAAAACCCTGAGTCTGGACACAGCCTAGGGGATAAGTCCAAATTAAGATACACAACTCCAGCTACATTAATTGGGTAGCTGGAGTCAACATTCCTTGATTCCAGCTTTGGCGCCATCCCCACAGAAGAAGGGAGAAACACTCCTGCTGACTTACTCCTTGCAGAGAGTAGGAGTACCGACAGGGGTACCCTCAGCATTAAATTTAGCAGGCCCTTACTAGACCCGCTAAATCGAATGCCAGAAGATCGATTTCCAGAGCCTGGATCCACAGGTAAGTATAGACATGGGTCCAATCAAGAGCACTGAGATAAAGCCACCAAAATAAGATAATTTAAAAAGAAACAGAAAACAGCCCCACAATTGTTCTCAATCTCTGCTAAATTCGTCAGCTTTATTGATATATTAATCTGAGCGAATGTTTATTTTACCTTTACAAAAGGTCACAGTAAGATTTTTTTTAAAAATACAGAGCGAAAAGGTAAATGCAATGCACAGAATGACAGCTTCCAAGCACTCCCACCGCAGGGAGCAGCAACAGCCTTTGCTTTGCTGGCAAGTTGGAACAGGGAGGATATCTACTTTAACCGGATCCAGGGAACTCCCATGAGAGCCCAGAGCAGTAACTGTGCCAGAAAACCATCCTTTTGGGCCCATTCCCTCTGGCATCTCTATTTCACCCACCTCCCACCCTCACTATGGATCTCTGCATTCCCCAGAAGGAGCAGAACAAGCCCCCGTCTCTTCCTCATTTTTATAATTGTGCTGATGTGTTTTAGCCCTGCCAGGGCAAGTCATGTTAAATGTAACAGAATTAATGGGGAACTGATCAAATGTCACATGGTGGAGGGTGAAGGAAGCAAGACTGTATTGGTTTTCCTGAGCAAGAATGACACTTTGAATCTTGGTCTGAAAGGCATTTGGAAAGCATCAAATGCTGTACAGAAACCAGCCACACAATGCCTCTATTACAGATAGGGAAACAGGGACATTGATTAAGTGACTTGCCCGAGGTCATGCAGAAAAACAGTTGCAGCATTAGGAGTCTGGACTCCTCATCCTGCGCAGTGTGATAACTCTACAGTCCTTTCCACTTGGGCTCAGTCTACACTGGCACTTTATTACGCTGTAAGGCTATGTCTACACTGCACCCCTTTTCCGGAAAAGGGATGCAGATTAGACACTTTGGAATAGGCAAATCCGCGGGGGATTTAAATATCCCCCATGGTATTTGCATTAACACGGCTGCTGCTTTTTTCCGGCTTGGGGATACGCCGGAGAAAAGCACCAGTTAACGTGATTCTCCAGAAAATAAACCCTTTTCCGGAGGATCTCTTATTCCTAATTGAAAGTAGGAATAAAAGATCCTCCGGAAAAGGCTTTATTTTCCAGAGAATCATGTCTAGACTGGCGCTTTTCTCCGGCTTATCCCCAAGCCGGAAAAAAGCGGCAGCCATGTTCATGCAAATCCCGCGGGGGATATTTAAATCCCCCACGGAATTTGCAATTGCGATGTGCTACCTTAGCATCCCTTTTCCGGAAGGGATGCCAGTGTAGACACAGCCTAACTTTCTACCTCAGGAGTATGGAACTCCGCCCCACCCCACAAATGCAGCAAGTTACAGCGCTGTAAAGCATCAATGTGAACCAGGTTCTGGTGCTGGGAGCCGTGCTCTCAACCTTGTTAGCTCCTCCCCTTATGGATGCGTTTTACATAAAGTTTACACTCAGTGCTCCAGCCATGGCCACTGCCATCGCTGTGCTTTAAACTATTAGACAAAGCCTTGATCTCACCCTTAGAAATCACAGAATTCGGTAGTACACATGGAACGTTCAAACAATATACCCCGGGGGCAGTATGATAGTGGCACACTGAAATATGGGAAAGTGCCGGTGTGAGGAACTCAACAATCAGCCTGAATGATTATTGAATGTGCGGTCAGGAATTGTACAGGTTGAACCTCTTTAGTCTGGCACTCTCTAGTCCATCAACATCCATGGTCCAGCATGATTTCAGCTAGCCGGCAGTCCACTTATTGTGGGTGTGGCCAAGATTCCCACAGTCCCATAAAGTTTGTTTGCAGCCACCAGTCCTGGTTCTCAGTGTTCTGTGCTGTTATTTAGCTCTAATATACCCCTTAATGTCTTCTAAGAGCCCAGGAAGCAATGGAAGTGCTGGTAATGCTGCTAGACAATATTGACCTCCTACGGTCCAGCACATTCTCTGGTTCACAGGGCAAGTTCAGACCAAAGTCTCCCAAATCAGCTTGCACAGTCCGAAGGTCCATTTCTAATTTTGCCAGTGGTGGGCTCCTTCCTGCAGCATGCTTAGACCATGCTTAGTTCAGCCTCCCCCACCAGCGCTGTCACCGGGTGCGAGCCTTTTCCAGAGGCTCTACAGCTCTAACGCTTCTGCGATTTCTTCGGTACCATGGGAGGTGGCTGGACAGTCACAGTGTCGAGGTTTTCCTCGGGCTGGAACAGATCAACGTCAGCAGATTAATGTCATGCTTCTGGGAAGACTTAAGGCACTTTTAAGATTCTAAGCATTCGGAAAAGGTTCAGCCAAGTTCTCAAGGGGCTCAGAGTGTTTCTACTTTTAAAACGTTGCCTCCCCCACATCAACTTTTTGTGAACCCCAAATATGTTCAGTGTATGCCAGGTGTCCCCCTCACATGCTCCACAGAGCGTAGGATGCTCTTAGTTGCTAGTGGTCTCTGCTCTTGAGGGCCAGCTGGAGAGGCTGATGTTAAACACACTGTCTAGTTAGACAAAGGTATTGTGATACCCCAGTGATGAATCCTTTGGGGAGAGGCTGAGTTCCAAGGAACTGAATGGTCACTCTGAGTGGTAAGTAGTTTTGAATCATGAGGGGGAAGGAGGTATAGGAGGCAGATAAGCCATAGAGAGCAGGGGTGCATAAGTTGGGAAAGACCCAGGTTAGAAAAGCAACAGCCACTTGAAGAAGGTATATGGAAATTAGGGAGGAGGAGAGTGGGGATGCTTCAGCCCAGATAGTCTGGATCTGCCTCCCCCTGCCCACCATAGCTGGGTTGAAGTGGTCCCCTGGAGCAACACCTGCCTCTGATGCACCCAGGCCTGCTGCGGACAGGGGCTGCTCCGGCTGAGCTAGAGTGCCCCGTCTGTGGCAGGCCCCGTGGGGCTGGAGCAACCCCCTGCTTGTGGTGGGCAGTGGGCTGCTCCAGTCCCCACCCAGTTAACTGGTTAACCTTTTGCATGCCTAATGGAACCATGTCTGACGAGTACCTTTTGCAGGTGGAAGAGGCATTTTTCATAATCTTCTGCAGTGGAGCAGGTGACCAGGATTGGCTCCATCAGGCTTCCTGCCAAGAGAGCGGTGAGGGATGTGGGAATGGTTTGGTGCAGGAATGCACTCTTCTTGGCCCACCTACTCGCGTACGCTGGGAGAGGGCACAGGGATTCCAACTGCATCCCAGCAGCCAAAGAATTAACTTTCCCTTCTCTTCTCCCCTCCTCCCACCTGCTCAGACCCCTCACAGCAGCTGTACAGGGTGGAGTAATGAGACAGGGCTGGAGAGCAGATGGGCCAATCAGGGAACACACCAGGCCATAAAAGGCTGATAGCCAGAAGTAGGGGGAGTGCATTATGGGGGCAGAGGTGTGTGTGCATGCATGTGTGCTAGAGTGCTCCAGGGAATTGGGTGTAGCCTGAGCAGAGGGTATAGATAGGAGAGGAGGCTGATTTGCAATCTCTTGTGGTGGATTTATGCACAGGCTAAGCAAGATAGAGCTTAGGGCCTCAGATTATGAGGAGCTTGGGGCCCCTAAATTAAAAAAAAAAAAAAAACCTTAGTTTTTAGTTGCATCCATGCCTCTGTACCAGTATATATGCAAATATAAAACTTGATTCTTTCTATTTTCATTCCCCTTTCTGTTAGAAGAACACACATTTTTTTGGTAATGCTGAGGGGTAATTTTAGGGCCTCAGCACATCTTAAGCTGGTCCTGGGTGGAGAAGAGGCAGGGCTCAGTTAATGATGAGGAAGAGGATTCTTTAGTGAAGCCAGCTGTAGCTCCACTTGCTCACCACAGCCTGGCCTGCCTAGTGTCCTCACCCAGGGCCATGTTAGCGAAGGCCTGGACCAACAGCCCAGGACTCCACTGCAATGTAAGGATCCTTCTAGCACAGGCTGTCTTCCCATATCTCCCCCCAATCAACAACTGGACATAGCTGTGATTTCATCTCTCTCCTCAATCAACAACTGGACATACCTGTGATTTCAAATTCTAGCCTTCCCAGCAGAGCAGACTTCTCCTTTGCCTGGATCCCGGCTAGAGGGAGTTTACCCTTCAATGAGAAAAGGAAAGAGGAAAATCCCTTCAGTGGACTGTCACAGGGCAGCTTCCCTCAATGAGCTCTCGAATGGAGAGCCTGCTGTACTATGTTATAGAAGTTGCTAGCACCCAGTAAGAGTAGCAGCCTGTATGTAGCTAGGCCTCGCGTGTTTGTGTCTGTTTAACAAATATGGATGTTTTGGACCCTGCTCTGTCCTTGTGGTCCCTCCATGTTGTTTTTATTGCACAAAATGACAAAGATGCAGCAATGTTCTTATAATTGCATGCAGTTCCTTGGAACGTAGCTACCTTGGTTTCTGCAGTGCTGTTGTAGTGGGGTTGGTCCCAGGATATTAGAGAGAGACAAGATGGGGGAGAAGTGGATCCAAAAAAACCCTACAGACCCCTACTAGCTGACCCACCTTGTCCTGTGCGTTCCCTGAAGGCTGAGCTCTTGGGCAGCCACCCAGGAGCAATTCAAATGCTGATTAGCAGAGCACCCACAGCTAGGTATTTTTGTTTCTGCTGGTGGTGCACATTCACAAATGCCTCGGTGCACATAGAAAAACATTATTCTGCACATGGATGGAAACATTAGAGGGAACACTGATGTTAACCCAGGTTTGAAGTTTAGGAGTTGAAGTTGCCTCGAGCTTCCTGGGGGTTAGCTCTGAACCATGACAGAAATGGAGATCGGAGGCTGTTTGATACAATACCACACTGATTTTTTAAAAAGCGATGAGGAGTCCTGAGGCACCTGATAGACTAACAGATGTATTGAAGCATAAGCTTTTGTGGGCAAAGACCCACTTGACATTGATTTTTAAGGATTCTAACAGCTTGACTAGGAATTGCCAAGCCCTGAAGTCAAAGAAGAGAATGGGCTCTGAAGTAACCACGTCCATCTCCTCAGACTAGTGCAGGATTTCCTAATTGACTATTAAATATCCCAAGCACAGGGATTTCCACATCTGGGAGAAGATTCCACCACCCTCCTTATTAGGACACATTTCCTGATAGTTCAAGTTTTCCTTAGCTCAGCTGCATCCCATAACTCCTTGTTTGTCCTCCCTGGGCCACATAATCAACCCCTCTCCTTCCTTGGTGCTGACACCCCTCCACCACCTGTCGGGTGCTTCTTGGATTCCCCTCTCTCAGCTCTCATTGAACTGTGCTATGGCCTCAGTCAGTACTCTCTTTTCTGCAGCCGACCCCCCTCCTGCTTCATTGTTTACCTCATACGCAATGCCTGCTCTCTCACTGTCTATGGAGAGGAAAACCAGATCTTCTGCAAACAGCACCAGCAGCCTTTCTACAAAGTTCTGCAGAGAGAAGCACATAGCTCAGTTTGGAGACAGCTCAGTTTGGAGACAGCAAAGTCACTAACTTTTGCCTAACAGCAACAGGCAATCTTAGCTTGAAGGCAGAATGTGTAGTAATATCAGATGGGTATGAACAGAGACCCTACATCACAGGGTCGCTTCAAGCACTCAGTCGTCCTAATCACACACTCCACAAGCAAGTATTTTCCCTTTGTTTTGCAATAGCTACAATATAATATAATGGTGGAAGGTAATCTGTCGTGGTATGCTGAAGTGCATGATACGCTTCAGCCACTAGGTGGCAGAATGTGCCAAATACCTTATTAAGGCTATCTTTAGCCATACCAGGCAGAGCATTAAAGGATCCTAAGAACAACCCATCTGGTGTGTGTACGCAAGCTCTTTAACAATGGTCCCAAATCATCTGAATTTGATACTGTGGGGTCCTTTTTCACTAGCCTATTTGGCTGACACTTGCTTCTTTCCTAATGATTCATTTAGGGTGCCCCGGCCCATGAGAATTCTTGAGATTTAAGAAAAGTTTTGCCATTTAAAATTGGGGTGAATCATTGACATGTGAAAATGTCTTGTGAACCAACAACCAGTGAAAACCATTTCCATTTGGGTCACTCCAATAATTTTGTTTTGACCATTTTGAAACCGTTCTTTTAATTTTGACATTTTCCCCTTTTATAAAATTGTGTTGTGATCTAAATTTACTAAAATTTTGAACTCAAAAGTCAATTAGGCTAAACCCCCCACTACCACCACCATCCTTTTTCATTTCAGAAATTTATGCTTCTCAAACAGTTTTGGTTTTTACACATTGGCACTTTATGATGAAAAACTGGCAGGCTGAAAAATGCCTGACCAGCTGTTGTCTCCATATGCACGTATCTAGTGAGGACACTAGGCCAGCTCAGTCCAGGGACTCAATGTGAACCCACACTCCAGATGCTTCCAGTCTTTTTATAGGGATCCCCATGTTTAGAGCAATAGATGCTATACGTTACCCCTGTGCTGACATAAGCCACTTGCACCATGGCAAGGTAGTGTATCGGTCCTAGGTGCTGGATGGGTTTCCCTTCCCACTTCAGAATGGTGCTGTAAGACAGATACTTCATCAGCTTCCGTTTCTTCCATGGCTCATCGCATGGGACCTTTACCGAGAAAGATCGGAATGCAATTCAGAAAGTAATAAAAATACAAGTATGATGTTGGTTAGAGGTCTGCGGGTGTTAGGAGAAAATGTCAGTGACTAAGTCTGTAGCATGGGACTTAAGAGAGCTGGACTCAAGTCTCTGCCCTGCTCCAGACTTAGCCATATAGCCACTCTGTACCTCAGTTCCCATCTGTAAAATGGGGCTTTTAACACTACTTTGCCTCACTGGGATGTCATGAGGCTAAAGATACAGTTTGAAAAGTGCTTGGATACTTACAGGAATGGGGTCCATACAAGTATCTGAGATAAATTTGCATCTGAAGCGAAACTTCCCCCAGGTTTGAGAGGGGACATTTTGTATGATGCGAGATTCTGTTTGGGGCCAGTGATAAAAATGGGTCTAATCTACGTGAGAATTTCCCTCCAATTCAAAGCGGTTTGGGTCTGGGGTTCTGATTCAGGCCTGTCTCTAAATGACATAAAAATAACTCTGAACACACACACCCCTGTTCATGGGGAGACTTGGAAGAAAAAAAATGTAGTCAAGATCGTTCTCATCAACCAACCACCCCGGCCTCTCCTCTCCCCATGCCTGAGATCTTACATACTCCAAGTTGTCCAGTCTCCATTGCATTCTGTAAGCCAGAGGTTGGGAACCTTTTTTGGGTCAGGGGCCGCTGACCCACAGAAATAAATCAGTCAGCACCACACACAAGTGAGAAGCAAAGTGAGAAAGTCTCTCCCCACATTCCCTTGCACACCAGGGCCTGGGGGGTCCAGGTTGGTAGATTTTGTGTGCTCCAGCCCTGAGGGTGGGTGGCAGGGGGACTGGAACACTAGAACAGGCTCCCCAATACTGAGCCTCAGGGACCAGATCCAGGCAAGCCGGGGGCTGCATCCAGCACCTGGGCCTGAGGTTCTCCACCCCTGCTGTAAGCCCTCAAGCACAGCTACATTGTGAGCCACAGAAGCAAGGGGGACAATCAAGTGGTGCCTTGGTTTTCCTGCACAGGCAGGGAGTGAGCTTCCATCTGAAAGGGGGGACCGAGTGACAACCAGTTTGGGGGCAAAACAGCCACTCTCTGACCCTTTCCTGGAAGGGGAATAAATTGGTAAAGGTAAGGGAGTTACTCATTGGTTAGGTGGGCTTCCTGCATCTCACACACTAAAGACCTAGTGGATCATTGATTAGCAGTGTATTAATAGATGTACAGTATATGCAATAGAGATGCCAGTTTTGTAGGCCTGTGTGGGTGTAATAACCTTTGTATAACCTGTTACAAGTGGAAAAGTGTGAACAAAGGATCCTGGCAAAGAATAAGATCCAAACACCCTGTTATTGTGTTTTTGCCATGTTTAGTGAAAGCAAGGAAAGTCCCTTCCCCATAATAGGACTGCTAGGTTGTTATTGCTACGTAGGGGAATAAGCTCTAAACACGGCTGCGTCTAGACTGGCATGATTTTCTGCAAATGCTTTTAACAGAAAAGTTTTTCCATTAAAAGCATTTGTGGAAAAGAGCGTCTAGATTTGCGCAAAAGCACTTTTTGCAGAAAAGCGTCCGTGCCAATCTAGACGCGGTTTTGCGCAAGAAAGCCCCGATCGCCATTTTCGCCATCGGGGCTTTTTTGCGCAAAACAGTTTTTACCTGTCTACACTGGCTCTCTTGCGCAAAAGCATTTGTGCAAGAGGGCTTTTTCCCGAGCGGGAGCAGCATAGTATTTGCGGAAGAACACTGACAATCTTACATTAGATCATCAGTGTTCTTGCACAAATTCAAGCAGCCAGTCTAGACGCAGCCTCAGGGTATGTCTGGGTAGATGAGGGTTGTAGACATAGTAAAATGAAGCGGCGATTTAAATAATCGCCACTTCATTTACATCAAAATGGCTGCTGCACTGTGCCGATCAGCTGTTTGTCATCACAGCGCGGGAGTCTGAACGCTCCACGGTCGACATCAGAAGCCTTTGTCGACCACCCCCATAAACCTCATCCCACGAGGCATAACGGGGCAGTCGATAGAGCCATGTAGGGTAGACATACCCTCAGTGTGAGCAATTTGTTTGGAATCCTTGGGTGTGTGAGGTAACTTGCGGGCCTGCTTGAATTGGTCACGAAATATCCTTATGTTACGTGGGTGTTTGGAAGAGAGGAGCCTTCACTGAACTTTCAGATGGTCACCCTGAGAAAGGAGTGAGGGACTAGGTTGGTCTGGGTTTATTGGAACCTTTTGTATTTAGAAACATGAAGACAGACTTTGTAGAGGAGAACAGGATGGAAAGCCCCTCTGCTTCTGGCCTCTGGGCTCTCTCAGGGGGACTGCCAGCCTCCTGGCTGGGCTTACCTTCTGGCTGCTGGCCCCAGATCCCAGGCACCCCTCCTGGCCACTGACCCCACTGCTGGCCCTGGTCACCAGGCTCTGCTGCTGGCTTGAGCTGGGCTCCCTGCCACCGTGCTGCTGGTTCAGCTCCATTCCCGCTCCTGGCGGATGGCCCCTCAGCCACTGGCCTGGCTCCACTCCCAGCCCTGGTTGGGCTCCTGCCTATTGATTGGCTCAACTCCCGGCCACCAGCCCATCTGCTGCTGGGCTCTCTGATCCAGGGGACCATGGATATTGCCGGAGCAGAGAATCCCAGACTAGAGAGGTTCAATCTGTAGTGTGTTTAGGTTTCCACAGCCTGTAATGGATTTGCGGTGCCCCCAGGGAGTACACTAATGTATTGCATGGGATTGTGTCTTCCTCTAGTCTAAGGCAGTGGTTCTCAAACTTCAATGCTTTGTGACCCTCTTCTAAAAACAAAAATTACTACACAATCTACGGGTGTGTGTGTGTGTGTGTGGGGAGATTTCAAAATCCAAAATCCAAGGGATTCAGCCTCAGATGGGGGAGACGGGGCAGGGGAGGGTCTGTAACCTCAGGCTTCTGGGACTCCAGCTTCAGCCTTGTCCCTAGAAAGTCTAATGCCAGTCCTGGCAACCCCATGAAAATGGGGCAAGATATAGTTTAAGAACCGCTGGTGATTCAGGTAGCACGAGGCAGCAGAGGTCACTGTAGCTGAGGGGCATGGTGTCCATAGCTCTGGCATTTTGCTGCTGGCCTCGGGGTGTTGCATCCTCACCTGGGGTCCCTTCATACGCAGGAGCCACTAACATTACTTGGCCCCCATCTCATGCCCTCTGAATCGCCTCCGGGCTTTACCCACCACCACCAGGAAGGCAGCCTCACCAGAAATTTAAGGATATTGCTGGGACAGGCTGAGCAGTGAGCATTGGCCATCTTGATATGATGCCGGGTGCTGAGAACCCAGATGTGGAACTCATCTGGACTCAGGCATGAGATGATCCTGGATTCTATCATGGACCCTGTGGAAGGAAACACACAGCTCTGGAATCCAAGAATGAAGACAGAACCGCCTCTGATGGGTAAATTCCTCCCAGCACCCTACAGATTCACAAGCTGGTAGCCAGCCTTCCAAGCATTTCCTGTGGGACCAGCTCTACTGCTGATGCTGAGGCCAGTCCATCCACCTCTCATGGCCAGTGATGGTGGGCTCTGGGCTAGCCCCTGTCAGAACTCGACAGCTGCCCTGCTCTACAGGAAAAGACACTGGCCTCTAAGAGGCGGGCTCACTGCTTTGAGGGAGCAAATTCACGATTTAGGGTGACTTTAGCAGGAAGGGCCAAATGACCTTTGGCTGGCTTGAGAATCAGTGGCTGCTGCATTTATATGTGAAGAATGAGAATCTCAATGTTCCTAGCCCCTAATCCCTATTGCATTCACTCAGCATGGATGCCCCTGTTTATGGGAAGAAGGATGAGGTGGTGTCTGGAATGAATGCAGAAGAGACAAGGTGCCCTCTTCCTTCCCCTCCCCCCCCCCGCCATCAAAATGGGATCTTCCATCCATTTAAGACTCTCATGGGCTTCTAGAGAAAGAAAGCTTACCAGTAATTTCAAACACGCAGCCTGTGTCACTTGGCACCTCCCTCACACTCATCCCTGCGAGAGGAATCAGGCCCTGCAGCAACGGAGAATTACTGGTAGAAAGCAACCATTGTGACTCTCTCCTCTCTGCACTCCCTCAGTGCTCTCTCTCTTGCACTACGCTGGCAAGTGACTGCACAGTAAATCAGCTCCCAGCAGTCTAACTCCCAACATGTCTGCACTGGCAAATGCGTGCTAACGCTGAAGTTGCTGCGCTCTAGGTAAACCACCTCAACAAGAAGCATAGAGCTTGAGGCACTTCAGATATAGCTCAGGGGGGCCAGAGTGGACACTTGATGTGTTGTGACTGGCCTCCGAAAATGGCCCATAATCCCTCAAGTCCCCTCTGCTCTTTGTTTGGAACCTGTCTGTCTGCCCCGCAGGCATGCACATCCCCCCTTTTAGAGCTCTGTTTTGGGAAGCTGGCAGGCTGTGCTGATTGGCTCCGAGACACTGAGCAAACCACCCAGGTGGAATGTTCCTGCTGTTGAACACAGAGGCAGGTGTGTGTGTGTGTGTGTGTGTGTGTGTGTGTGTGTGTGTGACTGACTGACTGACTGACTGAGCCAGGGAAGGGGTGGGGATGAGATATCAGGGTTTGACGCTCCCCTGCTTCAGGGGGGTTGTTTTCTGTTGCTGTCTGAATTTACAAGACATCATGCTGACATCCCCCAAAAAACTCTTGTATCCCTCTGCCCCTCCCCCCTCACACATTCCACATCACACTCTTCTCCTTTCCCTGGACTTCTGCTGAAAAGCAGCTGTCCATGTAGCAGGATGAACACGTGATACTGACTACCCCATGTGGCATTGCAAACCCTTCCCAAAGCACTCTGGCCAGTTGCACAGTGGGACAGCTCCCACGATGCACTGCTCTCTGTGGCATTGCAAGAGTTGCTAAAGTGGACGTGCTCCCCCATCACAAGGAGCACCGTGTGGACATACAAGAGCAATTACAATGTGAGTAGCACTATAACTACCAACGCTTTACATCTGCCAGTGCAGAAATAGCCTCAGTCTTGCGCTTTCACAGCTAGACTCTACTCCCCTCATAGACAGTGTTTCCCTGCCTCCTGACAGCTGGTTCCCTTCTTCAGGAAAATGAAATGCCCTTTCAGCCTGCCTCTTCCAACGGAGGTGGTGTCACCTTGTTGCTAGAGCACTAGACAGGAATTCGGGAGATCTGGATTTGATTTCTGGTTCTGCTTTGGATGAGGCATCTGTAAAATGGGGGAGATGACACTGGCCTTTGTGGAGGCTCTGTGGATGAAGTCGAGCTATGCTTTGAGATCTAGGGATGGAACGTGCTTGGAAGAATGGGTATTGCTATGATTCAGCTTTGCCGCGAGGTGTTAAAAGGCTCCATTTTCTAACGCATATACCTTCTGTGTCCCTCCCCCAGCTGCCCCTTGCTTTGCTCTACCTACCGGTGTGGCTTATCCCATGTTTTGGGCAATGCGGCCCCACCCCTTTGATTTCTCTGCTGTAGCTTGTATTTGTATACATCTCCAATGTCCTTCTCTCCCTCCTGTCATCTGGTCCCTCCTCACCATGCCCCAGTGATGGTCAGGTCTGGACTCTCTGATTTCCTCTGCTTTGGAGTCCTCTGGCATGGAGCCCTCATTCTGTAGTTAGTTTTCTAGCGGAGCCCTTGTTCTGATATTTAGTTATTTGTGCCACAGATGTGCAGCGAAGGGGTAGCTTGGTGTTGTCTTGGTTGCCAGGGCTCCAATGAATTGGGGCTTTACACCATACAAGGGGGCACCTTGTGCTTTACCTGGTAGGTAAATGTCTTCTGCATGTGATCCACCGATAGAATCAGCAGCTGGAAGGAGAACAGCACGAGGTACCGTTCCGACATCTCCTGCGGAAATAGGGTTTTATTATCACCAGCAGCCAAAAATGTTAAGATATGTTTAAAATAAAATACGACAGAGATTAAATTTCCCCCTGCTCTTCACCTTACTCGTTCTGCACTCCCACCCTATTTCCTGCGTCCCAACATGAGCACAGTTCCAGCAGGTCAGTTTGGGCAAGGGATGGAGAAGGGAGCTTATGAGCTGAGCAGTGTTATATGCTGGGTAGCCCAGGGTGAGTCAAAATTCAGGCAACGCGCTACTATTAATACATTGATTGCCATTCTATAGCATCTTTCCTCTGAGGACCTCAAAGTGCTTTTCAACTACGAATGAGCTAAGCACCATTCCGCGGTGAGACAAGGTATGATTTATCCCCAATGTAGCTGCCTTTGTTCACCTTAACTTCCCTGACAGTGCCTGTGTAGATGTGACCTGAGATATCAGCCTGAGGTTTTCTCAGCTGGCCTTCTTTCAGCAGCCACCCCATGCAAATATTACAGAGAGATAATTTACTTGTCATAGTTATTGGAAGAAGTGGTCCCTTCAGTTCAATACCACAGCAACAGGGAAAAAAGCTCTAAGGTTAGTCTAGAAATGTTTTTTGTTCTTGAAACAATGTAATCCAAAGATGTACCTCTCTCTCTAGCTCTCTCTCTCTCTTTGTGGGTATATCTACACTTGCAGCCTAATTCAAAATAGGGCTGCAAATGTAGGCATTCGAAATTGCAAATCAAGCCCTGGATTTAAATATCCCATGCTTGATTTGCATCTTTTCGGCCGGGCACCATTTTTTGAAATTGACGAGTCTGGAATAACTGTCTGCGTCTACACGCGGCAGTGAAATGGGCGTTTGAAATAAAGCCCTATTTCGAAATACCTGTTATTCCTCCTGCAATGATCTTTAACAGGTATTTCGAAATAGGTCTTTATTTCGAGTGCCCATTTCACTGCCGTGTATAGATGTGGGCAGTTATTCCGGTCTTGTCAATTTAAAAAATGGCACCCAGCCGGGAAGATGGAAATCAAGCGCGGGATATTTAAATCCCAGGCTTGATTTGCAATTTCGAATGCCTACATTTGCAGCCCTATTTTGAATTAGGCTACAAGTGTACCCTGTGTGTGTGTGTGTGTGTGTGTGTGTGTGTGTGTGCGTGTGTACTAGAAAGCACCACCACCTTTTTTTTCTTTTTTCTTAAAATATTTCAAAAAATTCTTTGGGCATGGATATTTCCATTTAAGCACACACAAAAAAAATCAAAATAACATTTTGAATTAAAAATTTCAACCGTTTCTAAAACACTCATGTGAGACCTGCCCACCTCTAGGGGGGTGTGTCTAGACTACATGCCTCCTTCGACGGAGGCATGTAGATTAGCCAGATCGGAAGAGGGAAATGAAGCCGCGATTAAAATAATCGCGGCTTCATTTAAATTTAAATGGCTGCCCCGATCTGCCGATCAGCTGTTTGTCGGCAGATCGGGGGAGTCTGGACGCGATGCCCCGACAAAGAAGCCTTTCTTCATCGACACAGGTAAGCCTGGTTTCACGAGGCTTACCTGTGTCGATGAAGAAAGGCTTCTTTGTCGGGGCATCGCGTCCAGACTCCCCCGATCTGCCGACAAACAGCTGATCGGCAGATCGGGGCAGCCATTTAAATTTAAATGAAGCCGCGATTATTTTAATCGCGGCTTCATTTCCCTCTTCCGATCTGGCTAATCTACATGCCTCCGTCGAAGGAGGCATGTAGTCTAGACACACCCTAGGTGACATCAATGGGAAAAACTGAATTTTTATCCCCCGTTATCAGTCCCAAGCCCCTCCCAGAAAACTATGGCTCCAATCCTGCGCTGGGAGTTATAGATTCCCAGGCCAGAAGGAATGGTTGTGATCATGTAGCCTGGACTCCTGCATAATAAAGGCCAGAGAATGTGTTAGAAAAACATCTAACCTTGATTTAAAAATGGTCCGTGATGGAGAATCTATCACGACCCTTGGGAAATTATTCCAGCAGTTAATAAGTCTCACTGTTAAAAATTTCCATCTTATTTCCTGGGGGAGTTTGTCTAGCTTCAACTTCCAGCTTTTGGATTGTGTTAGAGCTTTCTTTGCTAGAGTGGAGAGCTTGTGATTAAATATTTGTTCCCCACATAGATACTTTTGGATTGTCATCATATCACCCTTTAATCTTCTCTTTGTTCCGATAAATAGATTTAGCTCTTTGAGTCTGTCACCATAAGGTAGGTTTTCTAATCCTTTAATCATTCTTTGGCTTTTCTCTGAGTCTGAACCCTCTATGATTTATCATTTTTCTTGAATAGTAGTCACCAGAACAGGGTATGTCTATATTATAGTGTTTTTTTCAGAAAAACTAACGTTTTTCTGAACAAACTACACTTACGTCCACACTGCAATCGCGTTCTTCCAAAATAAAATGAAAAGAACAGAGGGGTTTGTCCGACATTGGTAAACCTCTTTCTAGGAGGAAGAAGCCTCTGTCTGAAAGAGCTCTTTCAGAAAACAGTGTGTGTGGACGGGGATGAGGCAGTTCTTTCAAAAGAAGAGGAAAGAGGAAAAAGCACAGGTGCCCTGCTGGCCATTCCACTCATAGTAAGCACAGCTTACATGCGAGATAGCATCCACTCAGTCTGGATGCTATTTTTCGAAAAAGCAGATCGCTTTTTCGATGCACTTTTGCATTGTGGACTCTCTTTTGGAAGAAGTTCTTTTTGGAAGATCTCTTCCGAAAAAAGGTTCTTCCGAAAGAAGTCTGCAGTCTAGACATAGCCCCATAGCAGCACTTGCACCCATGCCAAATAGAGGTGAAATAACCTCTCTCCTCTTACTTGAGATTCCCTGTTTAGGTATCCCAGGATCATGTTAGCTCCTTTTGGCCACAGCATCTGGCGCTCATGTTTAGCTAATTATCTACCATGATACCTAAATCTTTTTCAGAGTCCCTGCTTTCCATTCTGGAAGTATGGCCCACAGACTTTGTTTCCAAATACATACGTGTATATTTAGCCATATTAAAATGCATATTGTTTGTTTGCACCCAATTTAGCATGTACTATGGAGCACTCTAGATCCGTGACCTGTCCTCTTTATTATTTATGTCACTGATGATAAAAATGATAAATAGGGCAGGACCAAGAACTGATCCCTCGAGTCCCCATTGGAAACAGATCTGCTCACTGAAAATTCCCCTTTTATGCAATGCTCAGGTCCTTAACTCAAATAAGTTTGGTTTTTCTTCCTTTAAATCATTGCTCTGGGATGGGGCTGGGCATGTAGGTTCATTATACGGGAGAGAGGACAACTCCAGCCCTCCCTCCTGCAGCAGCAAGTTGGGGCCAGGTGAGAAGCACCTCTCCATGGTCGCTGCAGTGGGCCACACCCAAGGGAGGGGTGTATGTTCCCTGGCTGGGAGAAAGACAGACACATAAACAGGCAAACTCTCTCAGATATATAATAGACATTTGTCCCTTTCTCCACCCTTGGCCCCTGCCAGCCCAGTGGGGTTATAGCTGCCCCAATCCCCATCTCTGGCCACTTGCTGCCCCCCTGTGGTCATTCTACAGTATAATGGTCCCTCTTACCAGATCCCTCTATTTTAATTTTATGAGAAACAATCGAATTCCAGGCTCATCTCCTGTCCTGGCACAACCAAACCCTGACCTTGCTTTAAGTTAGGATAAGAGGAAGTTGCCTACCAAATTTGGTGGTCCTAACTCTTACTATTTAGGAGACATTCTTGCACAAACAGACTCACAAATGGACAGACAGACAAGCAGACACACGTTTCTAAAATGTATAGTAACAAGATTTTCAGACCTATCTGCTAGCTCACTTTTAATCCATGTAATGTGTGCCATGTACATTTTACATGATTCTAGTTTTTTTTCATCACAAAATCATGGTAACCATCTGGCAGAAGTCTAAGTATATTACAATAACATTACTGCATTCATCAACCAAGCTTATAATCTCATTAAAAAGATATCACGTTAATATGACAGAATCTATTTTCCACAACAGCATGATAGCAGATCCAGCATGATAGCAGGTCAAAGGCCCAAATTACCCCAGTCTTTCTGCCCCTACCATTTAAAAATACAATGGTTTCTAAATGCATTTTGGAAATCTTTTGCTAAAGAGACTGAAGGTGCAGATAGGGTGAAGATGGTTACCTCCATATGACAGGTGCGCATAAAGACCAGCGAGGACCATACTATTTCCCCAAGGGAGTGGATGCTCTCCCCTTCCCAGCCAGCAATGGGCTGTGCGAATAGGAAGTTCCTTAGTTCTGCCCGTGTTCTCCCCCACAACGCTGCTGCCTGGAAGCAAAAAGAATGACACGCAAGTGTCTGTATTAGCCTGGTGGGAAGTGTCCCGAAAAACACACAGAAACTAGAGTTGGAACCAATTGTGTTTGGATGTAAGGTGGAGGCCCTTTAAATTGCCACTGGAGTGCTGTGCTGCACAGTCCACCTGGCTCTGAAAGCTGGGGAGGGGTGCATGACACGTTCCAGGTGGTGGGGAGGGCTGGCTACCTCTGGCTCCGCCCCTTCTCCCTGAGGCCCCACCCCTTCTGGGAGCACAGAGCTGCCCCCCCCATACCTTGCCCAGGGGCCTGGTGTGGCTGTCAGCTCTCCTTAAAGCATTGAACTGAGACTCGGGACACTTGGACTCAGCTCCATAGGGAGGCGGGGAGCCCAGCTGGGGGAGGCAAGCCCCAGGTCTGCTGCTTCCACCCAAAGCCCTGCCCCTGGAATCAAACCCCACCTACCGCAGCCCAATCCGGGGCTGCCCTGCTGAAGCTCCAGCCCCATCCCTCTCCAGCAGGTAGGGGGCGCCGGGCTGTTCCTCCCCAGGGGCCAGGGGAAGCCAGGCTTCCAGGTCCTGGCCCCATCCCTCCCCAGCAGCCAGGAGAAGCTGGACTGCTGTGCTGTAGCACCAGCTTTCCCCGGTTGCAGCCCCAGCCTTAGGCGGTCAGGCACGTAGGCCATTTTGGGAAGACTGTGCCTTCCCCTACCTACATTACTGACCGCCCATGTTCAGCTCCCAGCTCCCGCCACTCACCTGCAGTGAGATGTCTCTGTGTACAATGGGGCGAAGAGCATTGCGAGGTGCTCCTGCGGAGAACACCTAGCACCTGACTCTGTTTGTGGCCTGCCCCGACACAAATCATAATGGCATTGGACTCACCTGTGGGTTCAGCGCTCTGATCCTCCCCTGAACATCTTCGTCTTCATCTAGTATCAGGTTCTGTGAGAAACAGCACAGGAATGCATGTGACTGTGTACAAATGAAGGAGAAAGTCCTGTCTGCACCCTGCGATAACGAGAACGGTTCATCACTGCTTGGGGCTCAGAGCCTATTAGACTTGCCAATTTGAGTTGGATGTATTCCTGGAGATTTAATCACATGACATAATCTTTAATGGAAGATTAATCTTTCATTCCTGGAGACTCTAGGATAATCCTGGTTGGTTGGCAACACTAGTGCCTATCCATGTCATGGGCTCTAGCACTGTTGTGAGCAAGACACGAGAAGTCATTCCTCCACTCTGCTCTATACTAATTAGGCCTCAACTGGAGTATTGTGTACAGTGTGGTTGCGTATACATGCAAATAAATATGCAACTATATGCAAATAGCTTCTTTCATACTGGTGGGCATGAATACAAAGATTAAGCCTTAAACTGCGGCACTGGACTCAAACGTGGCCAGTGTGAGCCTTTCAGCACTTCTCAGGCGCTGCCCACAAGACTAAGTAGCCAGCACTTCCCACAATGCCCCGACACTCCCAGCACCTAACCCCGGGGGCTAGAAATGCCGATGCCCTGTACCCGTCTCTTCCAGCCAACCCGTTCGCTTGCGTCTTTCAATGCTCACCCCACCTAGGCGATGCCTTGCCATTGTGGAGCGTGTTCCCGGTGGAGGCCGTGTTCAAAAGATCCCACCCAGGGGCCACATGTTGAGCTCTGCATAAAAGCAAACCCCACCGCGGGCTGCAAACCAACAGGCCGCAGGCCGAGTGCTGAATAGCCCTGATCTAGATGGTGCTTGGCCCTGCCGTGAGGGCAGGGGACTGGACTTGATGACCTCTCAAGGTCCCTTCCAATTCCAGTATTCTATGATCCTATGATTTTTCTTGAGTGGCAAAGCCTAAGTGGAAATGGTGCTGTCATGCTCTGCTTAAATAAACAGGCCTAGACTCACCTCCCGGTCTCTACCCAGGCCTTTTGACTTGTGAGACTCTGCTTATACTCACACCTCCTGTCTCTGTTGTGATCACGTGGTCCCTGAGGTGGAGGGAGCTTTCACTCTGAGCTTCTGAGATAGACCATTTTCTGCAGTGAAAGAGGAAGGGAGAAGAAAGTGAAGATGACTAGGAGAGATTCCTTTATTCACTTGTTCTGTGATATTTCTCTATGTTGTCACATGGGCAATAAAGTTAATTGAATGTTCGGGCAGGAGACTCATTTCTGATATGGCTGTTCCAGCTTTTTACTGCTAGAAACAGTCCAACGGGCTCTAGACAGAATGCAAGTTCTGTGCTGTCAAAAGGAATGGAAGCCTACCCAAACTGCTCCGGAATGTACCTGGTCTGTCCCGGTACAATGCACCGGAACTGCTGCTTGTATCTATATAAATATCCCAGACTATGGGGTCTGTGCTAAGACATTTGGTGCGGGCACACCATTTTGTGTAAAAAATGAATCTCCTGCAGAAAAGAGGAAGAGGGAGGAGGAAGTACCTGAAAATCTCCCAGACTGTAGAGAGTTACAGGTTTAAAATACGCCACTTGATTTGTCTGAATATGTTCCCCTCTTCCCATACCACCTTATGGAGCTGTTCTGAATTTTATTTAGGCTATGTCTACATGGCACGAAAAGTTGTTCTTAACTCAAGTTAAAATATTAGTGAAAACACAGCAACTCCACTTTTACCATGGGTTAGCAGCTTGCGGTCAACCCCGCGTTCCCCTCTTGGCTTTAATGTGATCTGCTCCCCTGGGTTAAAAGCCAAATTGCCGCATCTTTGTAGCTTTCGAAGGTGGGTTAGCTACTCTGAATTAAGAACACATCTTTCTTTGTAGTGTAGATGTAGCCTCAGCACCACTGGGCTCCCTCTGAGCTTTGGTGAAAGGGCCATGTGAGATGATGCCCGTTCACCTCTGTGCACCCCGCAAGGAAAACTAGCCCCTTCCAAAGCCCCAGATTCAAAGCCACGCTGCCTACCTGCTGCCACCTATTTCCAGCAGCTCCACTTCATCCTGCCGTGCCCCTGCAGATGCAGCCTGCCGGGCACTCACGCTGCAGCAGCCCATCACTAGCTCCCCACGGCAGGGCACCTTCCCTCAGCTGCTTCCGTCCCCGGAGTCAAGTCCAAAATCCGAAGTTGACGGGCTGACCTGGTCTCTAAGAAATGGTCAGTGAGCAGGAGGAGAATGTACACGTGGCAAGACGGAGAGAGAGCCGAGCTCTTCCGCTTTCTACTGGTTAAGAATGTGCTTGGGTTTAGAGGCAACAACATCTGAGATGTAAAAGTGTTTCCTGTCAGTGGGGTTGCAAGCCTTCCCTCTCCCTTCCCCCAGTGTCACAGTGTGAAGGAGATGCAGGGGGAGATATGCAGCTGTGACAGTTTGGCTGTGAAGCACCACTCAAAATAAAGCAAGAAAGTGATCTTCAGTGGACACCCGGAAAGATGCCAAGGGGCTCAGCAAACCCAGCTGTAGAACTAGGAATCACTTGATGAAATGGAAGATTTGGGGACACGTTTCTGACTAGGGGGGCTGGGACAGGGCTAAAAACCAACACACGAATCCGCTGATCATTGAAGCACCAATTATTCCCCTTTCCTCCCCATCCCCCGCCTGGCTCACCTGGACCTGATTATGCCTAATTAGTGCATAAGAATGGGCTGGGGGAGGACTAAAGATCTAATTAGCCCACTAACACCGAGGGGCAAAGAGGGCACAGGAAGGATATACTGACTAGCAGAGCCAGAACTAAGGCCAGGTCTACACTACTGGAGAAAGCTGACTTAAGATATGCAACTTCAGCGATGAAAATTGTTGTACTTTGAGTCAACTTTCTGCAGAGTCCCAACTTCCCTTACTCCTTGTGACTCCATGGAGAACTGTGGTAGGTAACATCAGCAGTCAATTTAGTAGGTCCTTACTAGACCTGCTAAATCAAACTCCTGAAGGTCCATCTCCGAAGGATCACTCTCCAGGTCAGTGTAGACCTGGCCTTAGAAGGATCTCTTAGAAGGATCTCTCCTCTCCTCTACTTGCAGAGGACTGAAAAATAACTGATAGGGCTGATGTATGGATCAATAAGGTGTTGGGAAGAGCAAAGAAATAAACAGTATCTGCGGTGGGCAACCTGTGGCCCAAGAGCCACATGTGGCTCATTGGGATTCGATGTGTGGCCCACAAGACATTTTATTTACCGTTGCCCACGTGCAGGATTGCCAAATGCTGCTTGGTTTCCATCAGCGTAGCTTTTTTCCAACAGATAGTACTAATGTGACACACATGTAAAGCCAGGCCACGGGAAGGGTTGTGTGTGCTGATTGCACACAACATTGTGAGAGTCCTGTGATCCCTCTGCATCCAATCAAAGCGCTGCTATGATTCAATTGGCACACCCCTAAATTCTAAGTAGGCAAGTGCAGTGAGCAAAACTACCCTATCCCAGGAGATCATCTTGGCTATGAGTAGCTTGTGACCCACCAAGATGAAGGAGAACCACTCAGGCGGCCTACTCACTAGCCTAAGTCACCCATCGCTGAACTATAGGGTGGGCATGTAGCCATAGAAAGGTTCTGGATTGTCTGAGTAGACAGAGCAGAAGGAGGGAGCAAGATGCCACAAGGCTTAGTGTGAAATAGTCTCCCTAGGACAGTGGTTCTCAACTCGTTTCAGTCCACGGCCCACCAGGCCAATCAAAAAATTTTCGGGCACCACCTCCTTTTTGAGGCATGATAAAAAAGAGCAGACAACGAACATTTTGGTTTGAAATTTATTTCTTACTAACAGATTTTTGGTGCCTGCCCATGCCGTGTGACTTTGGACAATGTTCCTGTGGACCACTGAAAAAGTCACCATGGACCACCAGTTGAGAACCACAGCCTTAGGGGATGGTAGGAGAGCTCCATTACTGACCCAATTTGAAATTGGGCTGAGAATGAGGCCACGTAGGGCCAGAGCGGATAGGGGAGCTAGGCCTGCATAAAGGCCCCTTTCCTCAATAAAACAAATGGTTTAGTGTTGTTTGGATGCTGGTTTGCTGGCCAGTCATGTAGTGACTCTTCTAATGCCGGAGGGATTGGCAGGCAAAGCAGGAAGGGGTCTCTTTCGGGACAGTGGAGGGTGTGGACTAGGGAAAGGGCTCGATGAAGAAGGGGGGGGAGGAAGGAGAGCGATGGGAACTGAACTGATTAGATCCTGTGCTGTGAGGTTCTTTCCCAAATCCCAACTCCCTCAATGCTCAGGTGTGAGGCTCTTGGATTTGGTTCGGCCTATTTTAAAGGCAGGGGGTCAGCTGTAAAATTTGGAGCTGGAGCTGAATTCCCTCAGAGTTTGGGGTGATCTTAGGATCTGGGTTTTAGTCCGGGCTCACTGGGTGTCAGAGCGGTAAGCCACTTTGCTAGATGTACCTCAGGCCCTGCATCTGACGGGCAGGAAAGGGTTAACACGAATGGTGGCTTGTTTTTGAACACACAGACACAAATGGAGCAGAAAGGGCCGGAAGCAGCTGTGGAGGCCTGCCTGGTGGATGCTCTGAGATGGCGCCACCAGCCCACAGAATACATCTGGCGTCTCCCCGCTCTCAGAAAGCCATACCCGTTGCTTGTCGCCATGTTTCACAACACTTCCTGAGTGCGTGATGTGTGAGAAATGAGCTGCAGCAGCTGACCTGAGTGTAACGAGTCACTCGGCAGGCTGAGGGTACACAACGTCCCTTTATAACGTGATGGCAGCAAAGCAGAAGCGCTCCACGGTGTGCTGGTTGTTCCTGTGCTGCCCTGCTTTGCCTTAATTAGCCCCGGGCTGTGTCTACACTGGGCCACTTATTCCGGAAAATCAGCCGCTTTTCCGGAATAAGCTGCGAGCTGTCTACACTGGCCCTTGAATTTCCGGAAAAGCTACGATGCTCTACTGTACAAAATCAGCCGCTATTCCGGAAAAACTATTCCGCTCCCGCTCAGGCATAAGTCCTTATTCCGGAACACTGTTCCGGAAAAGGGCCAGTGTAGACAGCCCAGTGTAGATGGCGATCGGGGCTCTTTTCCGGAAAAGCGTCTGTGGCCAATGTAGACGCGCTTTTCCAGAAAAAGGGCTTTTCCGGAAAAGCAGCCTGCCAATGTAGACGCTCCTTTTCCGGAAAAACTGAAAACGGAATAGTATTCCGTTTTAAGCAGTTCCGGAAATTCATGCCAGTGTAGACACAGCCCCGAGGTATTCATTAGGGAAGATCAGTGTATACTCAGCCCTCACCGCCAGGAGACCTGAGCTCAAGAATGAGAGTTTGGCTCCAGATCAAGCCTGGGGGGAAGGTTTGGGACTGACAGAGCTGAAATCTCATGAACTGAAGCTACATGAGGTAATCGGGTTTATGTAAGACGTCTGCCATCTTGAGCCAAAATCTCACGGGAAAAGTGGCTTCTTCCAAGGGTTTGGATTCATACTGATCAGAACCAGAAGGAAGGTTGCTTCTGGGTTAGAACCTAGCCTTAGATGGGAATTTCCAAATTTAATAACTTCAGTCCCTACATTCAAAGGGCCCCGGTTCCCCATTTTAGGTTTCTTTGTCTCCCTCTAATCCCCAGTGTAACTGATCTGCAGTTGTAACCAATGTTCCCTCTAATTTTTCCCATATGTGCACAGAATAAATGTTATGTGCACTGAGGCTTGTGCAGATGTGCACCACCTGTAGAAATATATGCTGCTGGCTGTGGGTGCTGTAGGACCTCTGCTAATCAGCAGGGTGGCATTTGAATCTTTTCTGGGTGGTCGCCCAAGCGCTCAGCTTTCAGGGAGCACTGGCTGTAACCCACCACAGATTTTCAAGCAAGGAAACCACCAGCAATCAAAGGGACAACATCCCCTGGGATGTGACTCCACTGAGTTCTATGGAAACCCACCAGAGAGGCACTGAGGCAAAACTATTTGATTTAGGCGAGGCCAGTTAGCAGCAGTGGAAAAAACCAGGAGAAATGAATGTTTGTATTTGCCCTGTCCCTCACTACAAGGCCCTTGCTCATTGAGGTGTGTCGGGGGGGGGGGGGGGGGTAACTGAGCCTTTCTTTAGGCCCACCAGTGCTAGCTCTGGTGAGAATGCTACCATAGACCAGCCACTGGTGTTTTAACCACCATGGCTCACAGCAAGAAGGTGACTCCCTGCTGGCACCTTGCCGGCACTAGTGATTGAAGCGTGGCTGGAGAGGCAGCCTGGCTCTGGTGTAGCCAGGAAAGCTCATTTTGCCACCTTCTGAGGTGGCTGATGATTCCATAGACAGGCTGCTGCCTCCGCTCAGCTGGAGCTAGCAGGGTGTGTCCTCCTCCTGTGGGGGAAGCCAAGGGAATCCCCTCCCTCTGCCTGGGCACCTTGCACAGGGATTTTTTGCAAGACTCCTTGCCACCAGCTAGAAGAGAACACAAAGGGTGGGGTCAGAGCCCTCTTCTGATGACACCAGGGTTACCTGTGATTTTCTGGGGTTGTGCTGGGATTAGAGGGAGTCACACATGGGCTATGTCTAGACTGGCATGATTTTCCGGAAATGCTTTTAACGGAAACGTTTTCCATTAAGAGCATTTTCGGAAAAGCGCGTCTAGATTGGCACGGACGCTTTTCCGCAAAAGCACTTTTTGCGGAAAAGCGTCCGTGGCCAATCTAGACGTGCTTTTGCGCAAAAAAGCCCCGATCGCCATTTTCACAATCAGGGCTTTTTTGCACAAAACAAATCTCAGCTGTCTACACTGGCCCTTTTGCACAAAAGGGACTTTTGCCCGAATGGGAGCAGCATAGTATTTCTGCAAAAAGCACTGTTTTCTTACAGGAGGAAGTCAGTGCTTTTGCGGAAATTCAAGTGGCCAGTGTAGACAGCTGGCAAGTTTTTCCAAAAAGCGGCTGATTTTCTGGAAAAACTGGCCAGTCTAGACACAGCTATGGTGGCTGGGAAAGTGCAGGCCCTGCTGAATTGTTATGGACCATCTTACGCTCATGCAGAGCCAGGGGAGGTCAGGGGGACGAGGCCTGGAAGGAGAATTACAGAGTGCTGAGAGCCAGGGAAGACAGAGTTGTAACTAGCTAATTTGGCGCCTGAGGCAAGACCATCCTCGTTGCGGGCAGGGGTGCTGACGCGGCACGAGGCACGAGCGAAGACTGCGTAGAGGCTGTCTTTTCTGCGCCCCCTCAGCTATGCGCCTGAGGCAAGTGCCTCACTCGCCTCACCCTTGTTACAGCCCTGAGGGAAGAGGAGGCTCCCGAGCACTGAATGACTCGCTTTGGTAGGATGAGAGGATCCGGCACAGCCTGGGCTGCTCGGTCTCCCTCACCCTCCAGCCTCGCACGTCATTTGGAATGATTCCTGCTGTGGCCAGGGATGGGGTGGGAAGGTGGTTTTCACATGATAGAGAGGCATCACCTCTGGGCGTGGGCGCCTGGAATACAGATCGTTCCTGAGGCTGCATCGACACGACACGCTTGTGTGACCGCTGCTCATGTGCACAGACTCACACGGCTTCCCATCGAGCTCGTATGAGTACAAGTGTCAAGGAAGCCAGCTCAGCATGCGGTATTGGCAGCAGAGGCCTGGCAGAGACAGGCAGAGAGAACCTCCGCCCTGCCCCGGCTTGCAGTGTCAGTGTGGCCTGAATCATTTTAGAAACTGCTGCCTTTTCCGTGGTCCTCTGAAGTTCGAGCAGGCCTGTTCTGAAGCGAGGATTGGGTTGCTCGCTGTTGAATTGTCCTCTCTGCCACTGACTCCCTGTGTGATGCTGGGCAAGTCACTTTCACTTCTGGTGCTAGTTTCCCGCTCTATAAAATGGGGGCTTACTGCGTGGGAAGTGCATGTGGCTGGAAGGAGTATTATGAGATTCTGCCCAGGTTATGATTATTAAATATGTATCACCAGGATTTTACACACAAACGCCACTCGTGTTTCAGTGCAAACAGAAATGCTGTTCAGGAGTCCCGGTTTCATTTGCTGAGCCGCTCAGGTTCCAAGCATCATGGAGGTGACGCACTTGGGACTATTTTGTGGCAGAGGGACCTCTTGAGGACTGTTCTACAGAGCAAAGATTGGCTTGGAAAACACCCCATTTCTGAGTGGTCAGCACTAGAGGACCTGTGCTTCGTTCTCTGCCTTCTAGCACAGCAGTTTTCAAACCTTTTTTCTCATGACCTAGTTGAAGAAAATTGTTGCTGCCACAACCCCACATAATTGGACTGGAGTGTGGACTCCCAGGTGGGGATGAGGATGGGCTGTGGGATGGGGCTCTGGCTTTTGGGGGTCATCGCTGGGGCAGGAGGGGCTTACCATGAGTGGCTCCCTGTCAGCGGTGCAGCAGAAGTGCCTAAGGTGGTTTCCTGCCTCTCCTGGCACCACAGACCTTGCTGCGCCCCAGAAGCAGCTGGCAGCAGGTTCCCAGCCCATGGCTGTGTGGAGCTAGTGCTCGGGGCAGGGGCAGTGTGCGGAGCCCTGTGCACTCTTCCCCCCGCAACTAGGAGCCAGGCCTATTGCCAGCCTCTTCTGGGCACAGAGGTGCAGGAGAGGCAGAAAGCTGCCTGAGCACCACAACGGCTCACCTGATCCCCCTGCAGCACCGAGACCCAGTGCCTGACATTCCACCACCCAGTACTGGGTCGTGAACTGTAGTTTGAAAACCACTGGTCTAGCACATAGTGTGGTGTCCAGAAAGGAGGGTGGGGGAGAGGTGGCAGAACACTGTGCTGCAGATGGGAGGAATGACTTATTCCAGGCGGAAGCAGAATGTACCACTACAGAAAGCGTTATGTCATCTGATCAGACCATCTCTCCGCCGACCATGCAAGAGAGAGCCAGGCCTCTGGCTAGCTTAACTGACAGTGCACGTTAAGAATCAGAACTGTGAATAACAGATCCCTGGATCACCAGTACATGGTGCTTGAACAATAACATATGCACATATCCCTAGAACAATCCCTAGAATGATTAAGAGTGCACAGAACACACACAAGTGCACAAGACACACAATGGCATGCATGGGTATCGCTGAGTCTGCTCAGCTGGAAGAGTACAGCACACACTGAGGTTTCAATCTCATGCCAGGCATTTATAGGATCATGCTGTTCTTAAAAAAAAAAAAAGGGGGGGGGGCAATGGAATTTCTTTCAAAATTGACAGCTGTCGGGAAGGGGTGTACCATCCTGATTGCAGGACACATGTTACATTGCGCATTACACTGATTCCTGACCATCAATCATCTCTCTTTTTCTTTTAAAATAACAAAATCGCTTATGAAAATCAATGAATGTTTCCATACAATGCGTAGATACGTCACAGCTCTATAGAATGTTTTGGCATTATTTTTATGTTTGTTATGGGAAAACATCATGTATTCAACACACAGGGATCTCCAGCTAAGACCCGCGATGAGACACCTTTTTCTGGTCATCTGGAGGCGGTTCGGCGCACTGGGATGCAGCCGTTGCTTTGCTGTCCTTGGTCAATGGGGTCTCCTTGGCTGGTGGGCGGGTCAAGGGTTGTCCGAGTGGCTTAGAGTCTTTCAAGCAGGGTGAGCCATTTGAGACCTTGGACTGGAGGTGAAAAGAGACCATCTGGGAGCTGGTGAAGGCCTGGTCTTCTTTACCAGAAGTGGGAGATTTAATCCCGAAGGTCTTCTGAAACCACACGCCATAGGCCTTCTCTTTTGAAGCAGCAGCCACAGGAACGACAGAGTTGGCCGTGTCCTTCTCTGAACCATTGCCCATGCTGTGCTTGGCCAGGCTACCTTCCTCGAAGAAAACCACAGGCCTGATAATGTACTGGCTGCAAGTACTGCTCACCTGGCCACTTTGAACTGTGGGTTTCAAAGGATGGCTGGCGTGGACTTTGCGTATGTCCATGATCTGCACCTGCGGCATCGTTACAACAGTTTTCTGGGGACCCCCTGGAGGAGGAGAGATGGTGTTTTCCCCCGAGCCGCTTGGTTTCTTTGTAGGCTTCTCTGCTGCTTTGGGAAGAAGCCGAGCAAGGTGACTGGTGTTTTCCGTCAATGGCTTTTGGTTCCTCGAAGTGCCCAGGGAGTATCTTGTCTTTGAGGCTCTCACTACAGTTTCAGACGCACCCCCATTATGGAGCAGCACAAAATGGCACAGGGTCTGCAAAGGTACAATTCTCTGGCCTTTCAAGCTCTTGTTGAAAATCTCAAGGACCAAATCTGTGACAGAAGAATAATTATGACATGACTAAACATCTCTACACCCATTTCTCCTCCTCCCTACCCCCCACAACACTGCATACCACCCAAAACAGCTCAATCACTGAAAGGACACGCACTCAGGATATGCCTACATATTCCACCCCCCCAAAAAAACGTCCCTACACACAACAGGAATATCTATGAAAGGAAACACAGCCAGGACATTACTAACCCACCCTGCACAAACACACACACACACCCTAGTGCTTCAAGTTATGCACCAAGTCACAGAAAATATTAATAACTAACACATTTACTTGGCATTGCTCAGGTCCTTAAGGACTTTAACAGGGTTCAAGAAAGAACTAGATAAATTCATGCAGGGTAGGTCCATCAGTGGCTATTAGCCAGGATGGGCAGGAATGGTGTCCCTAGCCTGTTTGTCAGAGGCTCGAAGTGTGTGACAAGAGAGGAATCACGTGATGATTCTCTGTTCTATTCACTCCCTCTGGGGTATCTGGCATTGGCCACTGTGGCCAGACAGGATACTGGGCTAGACGGACCTTTGGTCTGACTCAGTATGGCCGTTCTTATGTTCCTATGAGGGGCTCAGGGCAGGGAGAGTGGGGGGGTGCAGGAGTCAAAGTTGGGGGACTCTGGGCCGAAGGCCCCCCACCCAAATTCATACCAGGGCTGCTTGTTATTCCCCTTCCTGTCCCTGTCAGGGAACGAGAGCAAAGTGCTCAGTTCGTCTGTCCCCTGCACTCCCCGGCCAGAGTGGACTTTCTCCTCACTCCCTGATGAAGGAGAACAGCCAGCAATGTCCCCATACAAATATGTGTGGGGAGGGGCTTCAGCCCCCCTGCCCTCCTTAAAGGACACCTGGGGGTAGAAGATTGGGGGCTCAAGCAGCCCCTGACAAGCAGAGATCACCCCCCCCCCCCCAGCCAGCCCTTTTCATTTGCCTAGTGATTCTGTCTCTTTTCTGTGTGGTTTTCTGAGAAGCAATCCCTTTCCGGGCACATCCCATTGTCCTGGCACAGCCAAGCCCAGACCTTGCTGTAATTTATGATCAGAGGAAACTGTCTACCTAAGCATCACATCAGTAGGCTAGGGAAGTGGGTCTGAAGAACTCCAGTGGAGCGTGGGTGGGGCCAGGTGAGGCAATTTGGGAAGGCCATGTCTTCCCCTGACCATGATACCCACTGCCACCTGAGCATGTCACATGTGGAGCACTGGGCAACCTTAGGCATGGATTGCAGGGCTGTTTACTTACCAAGAGTCTCATTGACCACGGTGGGGATGACATCCTGCAGGACTGCACAGTTGGTGTGCAGCGCGGGGTTGGCGTTCATCTCCAGCAGCCAGACCTGAAAAGAGATGAGCAGGGTCTGCACAGACAAGAGCTACGTTTATCCCCTCATGGTTTGCATTGATGCTGATTCATGAACGTGAGGTCAGGCAGCATGAAATCAAGCCAAGAAAGTCCAAACGGTGAACATGATGGCTAATCACCTCTTTCCAGTCGGACGGTGGGACCTGACTAGATTAGGGATGTAAAATCCTGTTTAATCAGCCAACAGCTGTTATGACAGGGATGGAGCTGGCTGGTGCATTAGGAAGGCAGGATAAGAGATGCCCTGAAGGGAGGGAGGTGGGATAGGTCCTTGAGTCCCCTGGGGCTAGAGCATTTACCTGGGGAGGGCAGAGTTGCAGGTTCAAAACCCACCCACCTTGGGAGTATCAGAATAGCCAACACACACTGCCCCAGGCATGGACCTAGCTTGGGCAGGATAAGGGACACCCTGAAGGTGGGGAAGTGGGGTGGGCTTTGGACTGGCATTAGGGCATTGGCATTAAACAGCAGCCACCGGGTTGCCAGCTGTTGGCTTAGGTGCTGGGTAAAGTTACCCATTCACAGCCCTAGATTAGAGCAGTGCAAAACTTTCAGAATGAACTCAGCAGTCAGGTGACATTCACTAAATTTGTGGTTTCTTTATAAAACAGACACTCGTGAGCGGTGCTGAAGCTGCTGAATCTGTTGTTAAGAGGTAGCTGTTTGCCAGGTTTAACAGCACCAACTTTTTTGAGCCTGCTAAATTAGGAACAATGCGACATACTTTTGTGTTCTTGATATGAACTATCTACATGCACAAGGGTATACATGTAGGTAGGTATACATGCATCTGTGTCTTTATTATATAGCATTCCCATAACAGCTCTCAGGTATGTTTGGAATGAACCTGGGATAGTTGTGTGGGTAGTTACGAGTGGGTGATGCTTTGACGAACCTGATTTCAAGCCAGCCGGAGATTAAGATTAAGCACACCAAGAGCCTGGTTTCAAGAGAACACAGGGCTTTGACTCCAGGGCTTTCGTTCTGAGCATGCCTTGGGCCACGTGTTGGTTTCAGCTGGAAGTCAGGTGGAACCTTGATTTTGCATGTCTGGGCTAAATTCAGCCGGGTTTCCTTTTCATCGTCAGGCTCTTTCAAATCCGAGGGTGCAGGGGAGACACAGGACAGCGCAGAAACCCCAACGAAAGCTCACAGCAGTCCTTGCTGAACAAAGCACCGGAGTTGTGCACAGTTCCATTAAAATCCCACTAAGCTAAACCCCTCTCCTCAGCCTCCGCTGCCAGCCCACCATTCTCCACTTCATGCTGAGACCCCGCTGGGAAACTTCAGAGCAGTTAGCAGTTTGCAGAGTGGCAGAAAATGGGGCTTCAGGAAATAATTGCCCTGGGACTATTGCTGTTGAAATGCAGTGGAGAAAGTCCTTCATTTGAAGCAGCTAATGTGTCTGCTTCCATGCAAGTTCCTGCCTTCTTCCCTGGAAATCAATCACTTTAATGAGGCCAGGATAGTGCAGTAATTTCCCTTCACCACTCTCCCTCTTTTACTGAGAGGAAAAGTAAAACTCTGAATTCTCAGTTTGTTTAGGAAAACGGAAAGGCTCAAAAAGGGGCTTTGAAATGTGGATTGTCTCCAGAACAGGAGCTATGAAAGCAAAGCTTGTTCTCTTAGAAATGGGAATGTTTTACGGAGACCACTAGAGGGAACCTAAACTCTACTGACGGCTTCAGTGGTGAAATACTCATTCCCATCTTTGAAAACTTTCCTCAGCGCCCCTGATACAAGATCATAAGATTTTGGGAGCAACAGATGAGTCTTTACAAATGACTGGATTCAGTTTTGGTTCCCTTTCATGCTGTCAAGTGAAACAGACAAAGAGACGGAGCAAAGCTCTCCATGCTACAGATCTTAGATGGCTCCCCATCAGAGAAGCGTTTGGGTGTCTCGTATGTTTTCCAGTGTATTTATCCTCCCTGTGGCATAGGGATGTGCTTTTATTTCTGTTTTACAGCAGGAAAGAGAGATAAAATAACTTGCCCAAGGTCAGGCAGGAAACCAAACCTCTACAGAGCTATGAACTGAACCCTGGGTTCCTGAGTTCATAACCACTGGATCCTCCCTTCTCTCCTGGCTTTCTAATTGATGAGAAAGCTGATCGGTAAACTGTGTTATCCCTTGTGTTGCTTTGGAAAGTAGTAGTGTAATAAAAATGGTTCCATCAGTGCATACACCTAGGGGCTGAGGGAATGGAGGGGAATACGCACAAGCACATCTGAGTTAATACGGTAGTTCGGAATAGGAAGCCTAGTCCGAACTACCTAGTCCGTGCCGCGTGTAGCCGTGGGCACGGAGTCCGCACTAGCGGACATTTAAAAATGGCGGCGTCCGGCGAGATGCAAATGAAGCCCGGGAAATTCAAATCCTGGGCTTCATTTGCAACTCCGGTTGCCTACATTACCACCCTCGTTCGAACTAGGGTGGTAGTGTAGACGTACTCTAAGATAATATTAGCAACTATTGCAGCCTGACACACAATCTCCTTCACCCTTCTGGGCACTGGGGGGCAGAGATGCATGCTTCTTTCGCATATGACTCCCCAAATCAGAGGTAGCTTTGCAGGGCTAGTTCGGCGTGAGGCCCCAAGCCCCGAGCTGGGTGGGACAGGGTCTGCCTTTATGGTCCATGTTTGTACAGCACCTAGTGTGATCCATAATCACTGCATTGCAGATCACTAATAGTATGACTTAAGAGGCCTGTTGCAGTGTGGAGGAGGCTGAAACTGAGCTCACTGGAGCATGGAGAAGGGCTGTGGGTCTCTGCAGAGCCCCCCACAAGGGAACCAATTAGCACTGCCAAAAGTCACAGAATTAGCTGGCAGATTTGTTCCCTTCCTCCCCGCAGCAAGATAGAAGGTGCAAAGCAGGTTTTCTCCTGAGCTCTTGCAATGGGCCTGGCACGGAACCATCATCCCTCAGCAGCACCGCTACAGGGACTCAAACCCCCTGGCCGGAGCAGGCAGCAGTGCCATTGAAATGAACAGAATCGCACCTGCTCATCACAGGGGTGATTTGAGTTCTTTTTCCCCAACGTGTTTGGCTCGGACAAATCGGCAGGTGAAGCTGGAGGCGGCTCTCCCATGACTGGATGGCTGAATCCCCTCACGCCTGTCCTCCCAGCAGGCCCCCGGGAGAGCAGCCCTTCTGCCTGTCTGATGCAATGCTTTCTGTCGACTGCGTCTCTGACTGGAGACCGTTTCAATGACCTCCTCCCTCCTCCCAAGCCCTGCCGTGCCCTGGGTTTTGGCAAAACTACTCAAGGAGACAAAACAGCTGCGACAGACAAGCAATCCCCTCCTCCTCCTTCCCCCACTTCCTCCTCCTCATAGCTGAGATGAGAGTAGTCAGGGCTGCAGCGGGGTTGTGGTGTCTTCCCACAGGCCCTGCTTGCTCGCACACTGCGATCAATCTGCCACAGGCCATGCTTTGGGACAGAGCTGCCTTTCAAAGACTGTGCAAGGCAAAGACAGGACCCTTCAGCCCATCCGGGGAGTGATTCAGGGGGAGCTAGGCCTTTGCAAAAGGAGGGAGGAAGGGTGTGGACAGGAGACAGCTCAAATGAACCCTTCCTACAGTCCCTTTCCCTCCAGGCAAACCACTCTTTTACGAGGGGGGGGGGGGGCAGTGAGTTTGGTGTGGGATGGATGGCTGTGGAGTGACTGCCTGTACCTAGGCTGCAGCACAAGCTTGGTGGATGCTAGATTCTTCCATCCCCCCCAATACTCCTCATTCTGGAGGGAGTTTCAGGTGTGAGGAAGGAGCTTCATCCCTGAGACCCGGTTAGACCTAGTTAACCCTTGGCTTCCCTGCTTAGCCTCACCACCAAGGGGACACACTGCAGTGCCCTAACAGCTCCCCCCACCCCACCTCAGTTTGTTTCATCTAGCCTGGGGGTGGGGAAACTTTTTTGGGTCAGGGGCCACTGACCCACAGAAAAATCAGTTGGGGGTTGCACACAAGTGAGAAGCAAAAACCAAAGCAAAACAAAAACCCACAGTCTCCTTACCCACCCGCGGCCAGGGTGGCCCAGCCTAGTAGATTTTGTGTGCTCCAGCCCCACAGGGCAAGTGTCCAGGGGTCCAGAGCACAAGCGCAGGCTCCCCAAAGCTGAGGGGGAGAACCCCGAGCTTCGGGGGCCTGACGTAGACAAGCCGTAGGCAGCATCCAGTCCCCATGCCTTAGGTTCCTGATCTAGGTCAATGGGAATCTATCAAATGGCAACATTTTTCTGTCACTGTCATCCTGCACCAGAACTGAAGATGTGACTGAATTCAGAGGTGATGCCTGCCACTATCAAGCCCTTCAGCCATGCAGCCAGTCCCGCCCTCCCTTTTCCCGCTATTCCATGCCACAGCGGGAAATGCGAAACATGAAAAACGCAGCATCACCCCTGGAGAAGGGGAGCCTGTTACAGGGCAGAACACCTCACGCTCACAGGCCTCATTTACTCCCATGTAAATCACCCTCCAGCGAAGGCCCTGAGAATGGCCGCAAGGAGAATCTGTCCCATTGTGTGTTCTAGGTGCAGAACCCGACACCCTTGTCCCAGTCACCCCAGAAGCTCTGGTACAGGTGCAGACTTCAAGAGCATTGCAGGCCATTGTTAACACCGAATGAAAGGCACCGGGCCAGGGTCTCCTCTGTCTTACACCAGATCTACCCTGAGGTATCTCCACGGGCTTCAGTGAAGTTTCTTCTAATTGACAGTGGTGTACATGTAAGGAGAATCGGGATCATTGTCTCTCTATGGACAAAGGAACAAGGAAGAGCCTGTGATAGACAGATGGACATTCCTGTTTCACTCCCTTTCCCCACTTTAGCTGCCTTCCAAACCCGCTCCTCACCGCTCGGTCTCCAGTTTCTCAGCACTGAACTCCCCCGTCCCCGTGCTTATAGATCAAATCACTCTAAAGTAACCGATCTGTTTATCTGTCCATATACAAAATACATAGAGACGTAATAGTCTCCAGGGGCCATGTTTGCACGGAAGCGGCGCGAACGCTTTTAATTAATCGCCGAGGGATTGCCAGACGAGAGTGATATTGGATCTCCCTTTCTATTTCAGGTTTACCCGGCCCCGGCTTTGCATGCCAACATTGCAAAAAGACAATTGTCACAGAAATGTGAGATGTGCCAGTTTCCATGTCTTTGCCATTAACTCTCTCTTGCCATTGATTTCCTGCACAAAGGACGCTATTGTGCAGGACCCGTGCCCCGTGCTGCATACATGACTGCCATTCTTAAGAGGGTTTGCTGCTCCCACTTCGCTTTGCAGGAGCATGTTTGTGTTTGCATCTGCTTTAGCAACAGGGCTACAAAAGCAAAGGCAACCAGATGGCCTTTCTGTTGTGTTCAGGCCAGGTGGTTCTGCAGGACTTTGATGGTTTGAGGCAACGTGATGGTTGTATTGATCACTTCATCAGATGCAGCCAGTCCCTTCCCCTCTCTTCTCTCTCTCTTTCTCTGTCTGTACTTCCCACTGCATTCTGTGATTGTCAGTCCTCGCAAGCTAAGTAGGTTTGGGATGGATCCATATTGGGATGGCAAGCCTTCAAGGAACATCTAGAACAGTGATTCTCAGCCAGGGCTCAGAGCTCCCCCAGGGAGCTATGAGCAGGTTTCAGGGAGTCTGAAATGCAGGGTCAGCATTCGATTCATTGGGGCCCTTGTCAAAAAGCTGCAGCCATGCTGAATGGGGCTAAAGCCTTGACCCTACCACCCAAGATGGAAACTGAAGCCTGAACAATATGGGTTTGCGGGGGTCCATGTGGTGTGGGACCCCAGGCAGTTGCCCTATTTGCTACTCTCTATCACCGGCCCTGGCTTTTATATGCGGAAAAAGCAGTTGTGGTTGTGGAGTGTTTGCAGTTTATTGGCGGGGGCCTCAGAAGGAAAAAGGTTGAGAATAACCCGAGCTAGAAAGTTCTTCTGGTGATTTGCTCATCAGTAACTAGTCAGAGGCCCAAAATAGCCTGGAGAGGGTCTCTGTGTTGCTGGAGTGTGGATACCAGATACTCAGCTGGTGGAAATCAGCACAGCTGCTTCGAAGTCAAGGCAGATGCCTTGATTGGGATATAAGAGATAGAACTAGATTTTCTTTAGTCTGGAAAAGAGAAGACTGAGAGGGGACGTGATAACAGTTTTTAAGTACCTAAAAAGGTTATCACAAGGAGGAGGGAGAAATTTATTCTCTTTAACGAGAGGACAAGAAGGAACGGGCTTGAATTGAAGCCAAGGGAGGTTGAGGTTGGACATCAGGAAAAACTTCCTGTCAGGATGGTTAAGCATGGAGTAAATTGCCCCAGGAGGTTGTGGAATCTCCATCTCTGGAGATATTTAAGAGCAGGCAGACCAGTGTTTCCTAAACTTTTTAAGTCCGCGGAACACCAAACCATCTTTTTTTTTTAATGAGGAACACCAGGGAAAAGTTATTGAGCAAAAAAAAAAAAAAAAAAGTTGTAGCCTCTTTAATTGCCACATGTGTTGTCCTAACTGAGCTTCTGTCACTGCTGGGGGAGGGAGGGGGGGAAAGGGAGTTAAAAGAGGCCGCGGTACACCTCCAACTGTGTCTCTCAGTTTAAGAAACACTAAGGTAGATAGACATCTATCAGGGATGATCTAGATGGTGCTTGGTCCTGCCATGAGGGCAGGGGACTGGACTTGATGACCTCTTAAGGTTCTTTCCAGTTCTAGTGTTCTCTGATTCTATGATTTCTACAAGCAAAATATCTGGCTCACTCTCTTTCAGAGGCTATGGGAAGTGGAGGCTTCTGGTCTTAAAGGATCCATGGTATTTTTCAATGTTAAACTCATGTTCCTGCCCAAAGTCCAGTCACGGTTTCAATAGGATAAAGTAGTCATTTCCCACTCTCAGCTGTTATGAAAGGGTTGCTATGCACTGTTATACACTGGGCATCTTCCTCCCCAGAAGTGGCTGCATGAATAACGGGAACAAAACCTTGCTAAATACCTTAAAGTTTTCGTCAACCAAGAAATCACAACCAATGAGATCAAAGTAGCCCCGTTTGCATTCCAGCTTGGACTTGACAGCCAGGAAGCACTGCATCATGATCTGCTGCATTCGCTTCTGGAAGACACACAAAAGCCACATCCTCAGATCAGACCAAATGCACAGGAACACAAGAAAATGCACCTGATGAAGTAGGCTTTTGCCCATGAAAGCTTATTCCAAAATGACTCTGTTAGCTTGTAAGGTGCCACAGGACTCCCTGTTGTTTTTGCAGGTACAAACTAACATGCAGTGGGGCCAACAGCCACTGCAAGGCCTGGGATAAGGTGTAGGGGGGCTGGCTCCTACCCCCAAAAGGGGCAGGGCCATAGGCAGAAGGACCAGGGAAAGCCATCCCTCAGTGCCACCCACACCACGGTGTGTCCCCTCAGAACTGTGCAGAGCGGCACTCCAGCAGCAATTCAATGGGACCTGAGACTCCAGTAGACCCCCTTGGCCCCTTTGAATTGCTGAGCCCCGGAGCAACTGTCCCCTTCCTCTCTCCCCCCACCCCTCTTGTCAGTGGGCCAGCTAATATGGTTTCCCCTCTGATACAGGAACACAGAGTCCTCCTCGCCATACAGCCAACTGGCTCAGTAAACTTTCCCCTTCCCTCTTTCTGGCTACATCTACACTGCAGGCTTCTTGCGCAAGAACTTTTTGCAGAAGAGATCTTCCTCAAAAAGTTCTTGCGCAAGAGCGCGTCCACACTGCCATGGACGCTCTTGTGTGAAAAGCTCTGATGGCTATTCTGTGAATGGCAATCAGAGCACTTGTGCTTTTTCCAATAGGGGTTTCTTGTGCAAGAAACCCCTATTGTCCGTCCACACACACCTTTTTACGCAAGAGCTCTTGCGAAAAAAGGCTTATTCCTCATAGAAAGAGGAATAACTCTTGTGCAAAAAGCCCTGTCTTTTGACGATCTACTGTACTTTTTCTTGTGCAAAAACGCGCTTGTAGTGTGGACACGCCGCAAAAACTCTGCAGTGTAGACATAACCAGATCTGTGGAGATGGTTTCCCAGATTTAGAAAGCGAGAGGCTCTGAGAACCAAATCACGTGTGAAACGGGGCATCAAACCCTAGCTCAATACTGGGTAATTCCACTGAAGTTTTATTCCCAGACACACCCACTATCTCCAGTGTGGATCTTCTCTGATTAGGACTGGGAGCCATTCAAGGTGATATCTTAAGATTCATGAACCCTGCTGGATTGTGAACAACATTTCCTCACAAGCCTTCCTTTTCTCAAGGCTGTGAACCTGGCCTTCATATGTAAATTTGACACTATCTCTCATGGCTTGAACAAAGACATGAACTGGATGAGCTGTTGTATTGAACACCCAAATGACATCAAAAGCCAAGTATAGGAGACTTCCAGCCCTCTGATTTAGTCTCATTATCATTAGCACCAGCACTACAATTGACAGGTATTTCCCCCCCCCCTCGCTTTTCTTTTTCTGTTATAAATTGGGAGGTTCCTCCTTTTTTCTCCACTCTCATCTGAGGAAGTGGGTTTGGCCCACGAAAGCTCATGATCAGGGGCAGATGACCATTTTGCGGGGCAGCATAATTTCGCGGGGCCCCCCTTTGCCACGGCGCATGCGCAGTGACCCCATGTGCATGCGCGGTGGCACCACGGCGCATGCGTGGGGCTTTTTGAAGCGCAGGGCCCGGGGCGGTCGCCCCGTTCGCCCTGCCCTATATCCCCCCCTGCTCATGATACTAGATATATTTTTGTTAGTCTTGAAGGTGCGACAGGACTATTCGTAGTGTTTCCTCAAGCAGACAGCCACCCCACCCCCACCCCATCCTTGCTCCTCTGGTTGGAAGCTTGAGGCCAAATATTGCTTATTGGCTAACAGGGGCCATGGCAGAATAAGTGACCTTCACCCATCTTTCTGTTGACTTCTTCCTTGGGGGCTGCTGTTGAACCTAGCTACTCTGTGGTGCTGTTCCACTGGCTGCACCATGGACCTAAGCCTGCTCCTCAGAAGGAGTGTATTCCTATCTCCTAGAAACAGTGACAAACAGACCTGGCTGAAATGGGGCACCTGACAATTCACAAACTCCCTGGGGCTTGTGTTGGGAGGTGCGGGGTTCAAGAAGCCAAACATGTAGCGCAAAACGGGGCAGAGGCTGCCAGGTTTTGCTTGGTTTTCAGTTGACATGATTGTGTTTTATGGCTCCTCTCCAGTAACTCAAGCCCAGCATGGTGGGAAGAGTCAGACACTTTTTGGCAAACTTAGTGTGAGTAGCTTCCTCGCTGGCTCCTTAAGGTTTGGGTAAAAAACCCAACACACTTTTTAGCATCTAGTTTCCTTTCAGGGTAGTTTTAAGCAACAAGAGAACCACCAAAAAAAAAAAAAAAAGCAAAATAACCCTTGTCTTTTTCTGATCTCTGCTCCCTTCATTTCCATCCATTTCAAACTGTGTAGAACCTTACTGCCCTAACTGCGTCAGGCTAATGAATGGGAGGGCCCCAGGGATTCAGTCCCTAACTTCCATCCCCTCTCACTCCTGTGCAAGACGGGAGCGTGGAGCAGAAATTGAGCCTTTTAAATCTTTTGCTCCATTCTCCATTCCAAAAGGGGTCCTCCAGACATGATCCCAGGCTATGTCTATACTGCAGGCTTTTGCCGGTAGAGAGTACGCTAATTAGCATTTGTTGCACTGTCATTTGCATATTCTCTGCCGATGCTTTTTGTGCAAGAGGTTTTCGCGCAAAAACAAGCAGTGTAGATGGATCCGTTTTGTGCAAAAAACCCTTTTTGCCTAAGATCCTTATGCCTCTCCCGGAGAAGAATAAGGATCTTGTGCAAAAAGGGTTTTTTGAGCAAAAAGGAAATGTCCACACTGCTTCTTTTTGTGCAAAAACCCCTTGCACAAAAACGGCTCAACTAGATTATGCAAATGAAGTGCGACAAAATGCTAATCAGCGCTTCATTTGCGTACTCTCTGCCAGCGAAAGCCTGCTTGTTTTTGTGCAAAAACCTCTTGCACCAAAAGCATCGGCAGAGAATATGCAAATGACAGCACAACAAATGCTAACGAGCACTTCATTAGCATACTCTCTGCCGGCAAAAGCCTGAAGTGTGGATATAGCCTCAGGGTCCCACTGCAAGAGCAGAGCGTATATAAGGGGCTCAGGCCATCAATGAATGGGCTTGACAAGGGCCTTCAAAAGCGCATTCGTACTTGTGGTTTGAGTTCTGTCAACCTGGGCGTCTCCTTGTCTCCCCTTGACTTTTCACTGTTGCACCGGGGCATTGGCTGGAAAGCCTGGAGAACACTAGCACCTTTCCTCAGCCAATTGGTGCTCATCACCCTCTTTCACGACCCTTCGCCTCAACGTGCGATTTAAAAAAAACATTTAAGTCGACGTTGAAACGAACAGGATGAAAGCCGCGGGTCGTGTGGGATGCATATCGTAGGGCGGTTTTTAGCAGGAAAAGGCTGCGGCATTCAGCATCGGCTGGTTACCATGGCGCTGCCAATACCTTCCCCTCACTCGAGGCACCTCTCTTTCCCCTTGGGCATCTGAGGAGAAAGCCGATGTGCCCTCCCTCCTCTTCCCAGACCCCTAATTAAGGCTGCGCACGGGCTCCCCATACACTCACAGTGAACACAGTGAAGACCCAGTCCTTGGGGAGGCCCTTGGCTTGCCTGAATTTATCATTAACATAGCTGTTGAAGCGCTCCATCCGCCACACCGTCTCCTCCTTCAGCTGGCTGTACAGGGGGTTTTTCTTCTGCATGTACTGGGAGATGGGGGGAGGGGGATGGAGAAAGCAGAGGGAGGGTTAGTGAAACAGATTCGATTTCTCCCTCCCTGCAGTGGAGAAACCAGATTCAAGCCTCCCCGGAGTGGCCATCTGGCTCCAGAGACGGGAAGGCAGATCCGAGTGAGAAGGGCAGAGGGAAGGCAGTGGGCTGGGAGACTGGGCAAGCTGCTTGCTCAGAGGGATTCGCATTGGCTGTAGGGCTCTGGGTCCTTTGTTTATAGCCTGCCTGCCTTTGGGGCCCTATTCAGGTGCTGAGTCCCCATCGTGGCCTCTTGGCGTTCGGGGTGCAGGTCAGCCCCAGGAATTGCCCAGAGGAGTGAGCTCTTTAACATCCTGGGAAATATCGGCAGGTGGGAAGCGGGTGGGAAGGGTTGAGATCAGACCAGGAGTCTTAGGACTTGATCCGGCAGGATGTTGCTTAGTCTTCCTGTGAGGTGCTAAGTGCCAACTTCCATGGAAGTCAGTGGGAGTGAAGGGTACTCGGTGCCTCGAAGGATTGATCCCTTAAGGCACAAGTTTGGGGCAGTCTGAATGCAATCAGAGCAAGGGGTGCAAGGTGGTCACCAGCACGTCATTCGGAGCAGCACCCCCCACACTCTACGTAGCTAGCACAGCGCACAGCGGTCCTGCTGGGTCGCACCATGTAGCAAAGCCTGAAAGTCCATTTGCTTCCCAGCCTGGAGCCTCATTCCCAGCAATGGGACCTGGCCCACAGATAGGTTTTGTGTGTCTAGTGGTGGTGCACATCCACACTTGCCTTGGTGCACATAACACATTATTCCACACATGGATGGAAAAGATTAGAGGGAACTTTGCCTTTCACCCTGGGATGCCCCAGTGCTTTGAATGTCGTGCCCGTCACTTGCAGACTGAGAAGCTGGGCTTTAAAGAGGGGAAGGGACTCAGCCAAGGAAACACAGTGAGTCAGTGTCAGAGCTGGGAACAGACTCCAAAGGCCTGATTCTCAGTTGCAATAAGGCCCCTTTATGCTGCTTGAAGTGGGCAGAAACAGCCCTCTGAGATCACTCACTGCACAGGCCACTCTCAGTGCTCCACCCCAGCCCTGCTTGCAGCCCCTGGACTAAGGTTTGGAGTGGAAGCCGGCTGGGAACATGGCACTGAGCTGCAGCTATTCTCGGCTTCCCATGGACCTATGCAAAACAGATCAAATTAGACGAGCCAGGAAGGGGGTGGGGCAGGCTCTTGCATGGCCCCCTACTGCAGGGAAAGCTCCACAGGTGCCTTAAAACTCCATTAACCCTGCACCTTGTTCCCTACCCAAGTCTTGGAATGGAGTTGCTGAGAATCAGACCCTGGGAATCCAGCCTCCCAGTCCACTGCTCTCCCTTAGCTTCTGCCATAACAGCAGTCCAGGGACAGACAGCCTGGGATACACATGTCACCCAGAGGGGCTGAGAAGTCTGTTCTACAGCCTTAGTTGAGAGCCAGCTGGCTTTCAGCTCATGCACTAAGCTCCAGAGGTTCCCAGGATCAACACCACCTGTTAGCACCCAGGATGTCAGTAGGTGGGATTGAACCTGCAACCTTAGGGTCTAAAGCCCCGTGTGACTTAGCAGAGCAACCATCATGCTTCTTTCTCAGAGGTCTCACTGCCGCTGGGTGACACATGCATGCAGATCTGTGTAACGTTCCTGACACAGCTGGACGAGCCCCCCTTCCAGAGAGAATCTCTTTCCTGGAAAGGGAAGGTGAGAGAAAGAGAGTGCCAGGGAGACATGGACGTGTGTGCATCCCCAGAGGAAACCAGGGGGAGGGAATCTCTGTTCCACTGTCTCATTAATCCTGGGGTAAGGTGGGGCCTTAGCGAGCCCTGGGTGTTTGCGACGGCCAGCGAATGATAAATCCCCTCTCCTTATGCAACAGCTGGGCTGGATTGCAGACGTACCTGCAGTGCAATCGCTGCTAAGCTGCAAAACTTCTGATTAGTGGAGCTGGCTACAACGCTTCTCGCCCTGGTCTCAGCTTCATGCACCGTCCCCAGGGCGCATCAAGAGACATAGGAAACCTAGCACTTGTTCCTCCTCCAACAGTGACCTTTATCTTCCCCCTCCCAACCTTCCTGCCAGCATGCGGCCCCTGACCAAAGAGGGCTTGATCCGGTGTGAATGCTGAGCGCCCTCAGCAGCCCCTCCCAGGGCCCAGGCCCTGCACGGAATGAGCCTCGTCTTGCCAAAGGGGAAGAGACTCGTTTGTAAATCAGAACGGGACGAATCCTCGGCGTACGTCAGTGGAACGCCATTCCTTTCCATGGCGTGTGCTGATTTACATCGGCGGAGTGCATCCGTTTGATATGGGCTGAGCGAACCTTTAGCAGCTGGGTCATAAAACACAGCAAAGCTCTTTAAAAAAAACCCAACCACAACAAAGGCTGGCGATGGAAACAGGCGCAGCCTTGGCGACCGCTGCTTTTCCTTCCAAGGTTTCACGATCCCGTTTCAGATTCCCTCATGCTTGCTTGGGAAACAAAATCAGCCCTTCTCTGTTGATGAGCGGTTGCCTGAGCCATGGAACGGAAAGCCACTGGATGGCTGGCAGGGCTGTATTAATGAGGTGCTAGGAGAGAAAGGGAGTATTTATCTGGGGTGCAGGATAAATACTCCCTTTCTCGGCTCCCTGTGTCTGTAGCTGGGATCAGAGGAAGGTAAAATGAAAAATGAAGACAGGAGCCAGCAGCAAAAATTGGGATCCGGGCCAGAATTCTGAACATGAATCAGGAATCTGATCTGAGTCTCTCCACAGACAAAGCGGACAAAATTTACTCCTGTTGGTTCATTTACTTCAGTGGCCCGAAATCAGATATGAATTGGGCCCGGACATAGAGGCTACGTCTACACTGGCATGATTTTCCAAAAATGCTTTTAACGGAAAAGTTTTCTGTTAAAAGCATTTTCGGAAAAGCACGTCTAGATCGGCAGGATGCTTTTCCGCAAAAGCACTTTTTACGGAAAAGCGTCCGTGGCCAATCTAGACGCGGTTTTCCGCAAAAAAAGCCCCAATCGCCATTTTCGCAATCGGGGCTTTTTTGCGGAAAACAGTACTGTGCTGTCTACACTGGCCCTCTTGCGCAAATGATTTGCGCAAGAGGGCTTTTGCCCGAACGGGAGCAGCATAGTATTTCCGCAAGAACACTGACGATCTTACATGAGATCGTCAGTGTTCTTGTGGAAATTCAAATGGCCAGTGTAGACAGTTGGCAAGTTTTTCCGCAAAATCAGATGATTTTGCGGAAAAACTTGCCAGTCTAGACACAGCCAGACTATAAGCTCTTTGCGGAAGGGATTGCCTTTTTGTTCTTTGTTTGTACAGCGCCTGGCACAGTGGATCCTATCCGTGACTAGGGCTCCTAGGTGCTAGGGAAATACAAATAACATATCATCCTAATAATGAATAGAAACGGGATGCCAGAATCGTCAGAGGCTGTGTAGATTTACAGATAAATACATTTGGAGCCAGGCTTTGATATTACACTTTCTGTCTTAAGCTATATATTAGAGCTAGCTCCAAAATGTGCTGGTGTTAGCAACATAAAGGTCATTGCAGCAAGGGGAACAGGCTACTTTGTTATCCAAGTGCTGAAGGTTTTCATAGCAGTGCTTTGTGGGAAATGGTTCTGCTTGACATTTGAAACATACAAGAGAAAAATGGCCGGCTTTCTGGGCTGGAGGCGGAAGGAAAACGAGGGCAGAATCAAGTGTTGTTTGAAAAAAAAAAAAGTCCTACATGTTGCCAGCTGCTCAGGTGAGTTACCTTTCCCCCTCTTCCCGACAGGTTTCTAGGTAATTGATGCTCTGCTAATAAACACCTGTCCCTTGTTTGATGTCAGATGTGCCAGAGGGTCTCACCTGAGCACCTGAATTCCCCTGTGCACAGCCCTCTAGCTGAGCAAACAACTCTGTTCCAGAAAAACAAGCGGCAGGTTGCTAATAGCGTCTGCTGCAGAAAGGGGCTAGAGTACATGTCCTGAGCTGCCCTTCTGCAATAACAATACAACTCCCGCAAGAACCAAAGTGGGTGAGCCAGGGCAATCACCCACCCAGTGCTTTGGAACGCGCCGTTCCTCTGGAGGGAGCACGCACATTACAGGCAAAACAGCTTTCTTCCCTGAGATGTCTTCCCCACGTTTCCATTTCCTTTTGGCTGCCGGGGTCCCCCCAGCTGTCGTGGGCCTTCTGTGAAGCAAAACTTCCACCAGCTACTTGGGGTACGTTGAGCAGGGGATCGTCGGGAGCAGTGGAACTAGGTGGGCGGGGGAAGGGGGTAGAAATAATGGAAGAGGGAAACCAACATTTCCAGACCTCTACCCCACCCACAGTTTTACTGCCTCACAACACATTGTGGGGATTCGAGCGGCACCTGGCTGGGTTCTGTCCCCACACGCATGGGAGGAAAGAGGAGGAAGAGATGAAAGCAGGGCCAGGAGAGAGGGATTGGACCGGCCACCGCTGCACTTGAGACTGGTCAGTAGGGTTGCCAGATGGTTGAACCAAAAATACCGAATACCCCTCCCCCCCCCAAAAAAAACACCGGGGAAAAAATTCTGTTGAGGAAAAAAAAAGGACTCCAAGACTTATTAAGCAAATAAATAAATAAATAAAGAAATAATAAAACAGCATGGCCCCTTTCAGAGCGAGTGCAGAGTTAGAATAGGGATAGGAACAGGGGCGAGGTTGAGCACTAAGACGCAGGGAAGGCATTGCTTCCCCTTGGTCTTTAGGCTTTTTGCTGGCGGCCATTTTGTGTTCTTGTTCAAGCCAGAACTTAGCTTCCCTGTGGAACCAGTAAGCATGGAGTCTGGCGGCGGGGGACTGGGGGTGTCAGGGCCCGGGGTAGTGGGGGAGGTCGGATGCTAGGGTTGCCAGGTGTCAGGTATTTTCGCCTCCTGGCTAGGAAAAAAAGTCAGAAAATACCAGACATTTTAAGTGTCTGATATTTTCTGAATTTTTTTTACCAGACAGGAGGCGAAAATACCAGATTGTCCGGATCAATACCGGACACCTGGCAACCCTACTGGCCAGCCTCCAGGGAGCAGCTAGGACTCCCTGCCTCAGCCTGGTTCTGGCTTCTGTGGGTGCTGGCAAAGACACCCATCCCAGGGAAGGGGCAGAAATAAGAGCAACAACTGCCAGGGTGGGTAAGGGGACAGGGCCAAGAGGGCACCAAAGCCGGGGTAGAGGGCAGAGGAATATAGCTGCTATGGAAATGCCATAGGAATGGCTGTAGGATGCCCCTTTCCAGCCTGGATCCGATTCATCCCTTCCTCCCAAAGTCCCAGTAGCTTTCTTTGTCCCCCCTCCTATGCCTCTGCCTCTCTAGTCACTGGGAGCTTCTGGCTAATGTCTGGGTTGTAACTCACCAGAAAGGGGGTGAGAAAAGATAATAGGGCCCAATCCAAGGATCTCACTCAGAGATAGCAAAGCTGGCAAAGATCAAGGCTTAATCCCAAGAGCTAGTGAGAGACGTGCTCTATTAAGGACACTTTTGCATGCTGCATGGTTATGAGTTATTTGAATTATGGTAGCACCAGCAACCGAGGCCCATGGGACGTATTGCCCCTGTCCTGAAGAGCTTACAATCTGCCTCCACAAGACAAACTAAGGGACAAGAGACCCAGAGAAGGGAACCGTCTCCCTAAAGATCACCCAGCAGGACAGTGGCAGAGAATGGGACCCTGTCCATTTGGCCATCATGCCTTGCAGGATGCATTTGTGATCCTGATCTGACCTCTCCTATGCCAGCAAAAGCGCGAGGGTCACACACTCATGAACCACATCTTTAGCCCCGCCAGACTCCCTGCTGGCCGGAGTCTCATCTCTGTCAGAACTGCCTCCCAGCATGTGCCTGAAACAACTTCCCCACTTGACATTAGCGACCTATAGAGGCCATCATTTTACTAGGCTGGCACCCTCCAATCAGAGAGAAGAATACATTTTCAATTTACCTGATTGGTCAGATTGGTCAGTTTACCTGATTGGTCAGATGTGCCGTGAGGTCATCGGAAGTGGCATCGTAGCGGGTGCAGGTAAGTCGGACGTAGCCATGGCCAAAAAACAACACATATGGCACTGTGCAGGCAATGAGGAAGTAAGAACGGACATCAAACTTCTTCCCCTCGAGGAGCAGAGGCTTTTGGATATACCTGCCAGGGCGACAGTGCAAGGTGTGACATCGCGGAACGGCTCAGAGCACTGCCATTGATTTCAGTTGACACAGGATCAGACTCTGATCACATTGCTCCACTAGGACGGCTTTAAATCCACGGATGTGAGTGGCTACCCCACAAGAATGTTTCAGAGAAGCTGAAAGCTGAAGAACAAACCTGAGCGACCCACTCAAACTGCAACTTTCAGGTTCCATATTTCCCTCCCCGCTCACTGCTGTTGACCCGTATGCCTGACTCAGTCACCTGTGCTCTGGCAAATGCCCAATGGAGTCAAATGAGAGAATGGTTTCAGTGGGGAGTGCAGGCCCCTCTGGGTGTAAATAACTCTGTCCCTTAAAGAATGCACTGGAGTTGTAACCACGTGGGCCCCAGGATAGTAGAGAGACAAGCTGGGTGATTGGACCAACTTCCATTGGTGAGAGAGACAAGCTTTCGATCTTGCCTCTCTCAACAACAGAAATCTGTCCCCTAAAACACATTACATCACCCACCTTGTCTCTCTCTCTCCCCCTCTGCTCTGAAAAGTGACTCCTCTGATCCACACCTTGTCTGTGTGCTCAGAGTCATGTTGGAGCTGCTGACTTTAGTGACAAAAGCATATTAGCACCTCTCAACTGTGCACTTGAACCAGGTTCTCTTCTGGCTCAGGCATCGTCAACAGACCTGTCAAATAGGCTGACTAGGTATGAAGGAGAAAGAAAGACTTTGAGCCATGAGGCTGAGTTTGCGAGGTAGGCAGTTAGAAAAACACCCATCTTTTAATTTGCGAATAGAGCAGGGGGGTAAGAAAAAAGTTCTGGGGCCAAAGCAGCCATAGAAAGTTATTTTCCATAACTGACAGCACTTCAACTCTCAGCCCATTCCTGTCCCCCAGCTCTGATTGCTTTTAGCAGCAACATTAACATTTGTTTATAGAGACGTCACTGTTCAGTCCTACCATGCTACAGATTCTGCCTCTCACCCAAATAACTAAGGCACACAGCAGTGCTAACACTATATTATATGTACACTGGGACAAATCCTGAGAGATGCTGAGCAACAGCAAGTCCCATTAAAAACAAAGATCCAGGTTCAGTAAAGTATTTGTGTGTCTAACTCCCATGGGGAAGGATTCAGAGAAGAGCCAGGCAAATGATTAAAGGTTTAGAAAACCTGCCTTATACTGATAAAAAGCTCAGCCTGTTTAGCTTAACAAATAGAAGGTTAAGGGGTAATCGGTTCACAGGCTCCAAATATCTACATTGGGAGCAAATACGTAATAATAGGATCTTCTGCCTAGCAGAGAGAGGTCTGACTCAATCCCGCAGCTGGGACTTGAAGCTAGACACATTTAGACCAAATTTAGGCAAACTTTTTTAACAGTGAGGATAATGAACCATTGGAACAGTTTAATCCAGGGTTACAATGGATTCTCCATCCTTGGAAATTTGTAAACCAAGAGGGGATGTTTTTCTAAACTATCTGCCCCAGGGTTATTTTGGGGCCATTCTATGGCCTATGCTATTGTCACGTGGGCAGAATTGAACCTGGGACCTCTGGAGCTTAGTGCATGAGCCTCTACTAAATGCACTGAAAGCCAGCTGGCTCGTTGTTAAGGCTGTAGAGCAGACTCATTATTCTCTCTGTAAGTGGTCTCAGTGTCATGAAGTGGGACAGTTGTGTGGGTTACACACTGCAGGGAGATCAGACTAGACCGGGCCTGAAGGCCACATCTCTGTAGGGAAATTGTAGGGTAGGCCACGTATATGCATACAATTGGGGTTGGCATGTGAGCAGGGGTGAGGCCTCTAGCTGGAGGTGCAGGCTCTGGGGTGAGGCTGGAGATGTGGGGCTTGGGTGCAGGAGGGTACTCCAGGCTGGGATGAGGGGTTGGAGGTGGGAGGGGGATCAGGGCTGGGGCAGAGGTTGGGATAGGGGGAAGCAGCAGCCTGTCCCCTTTCCAGATCTACATGGAAGTGCAGCCAGGCACCTCTACTCACTGCTCCATCTGCAGGCATTGCCACCGTAACCCCCATTGGCTGCAGTTCTCAGCCAGTGGGAGCTGCTGAGCCGGTGCTTCGTACGGGGACAACATGCAGAGCCCCTAGCCGACCCTATGCAAAGAAGCCAGAGGGAAGAGCTGCTGTTTCTGGGAGCTGCACGGAGTGGGGCAAGTCCCCAACCCAGCTCCTTGGCGGGAGATCGAGGGCTGGACTAAAAGGTCTGATGGGCCAGACGTGGGCTGCAGGCCGTGATTTGTCCAGCTGTAGACTGGGCCAGTGCTTTTCAACCTTTTTGAAACCAGGGACCAAACTGGCACCAATCTATGGGCCAGTTGTTGAGAAACAGTAGCTTAAGTGATCACAGTGGTTCCTTCTGAAATCTACGAATGACATTCTGGACAGATGACTGAATCAGCAGCTCAGTGGGACTAATATAGCAAGAATAACTGTGTTTTCCAGCCCTCCCGCCCCCCCCCCCCCAACACACACACACACACACACACACACACACACACACACACACACACAAACACATGCCTGCTGTAGGGCTCAGAGCTGTTCCCAGAAGGAGAATTGCAGGCAGCGGGTAATACAGTAAATTTTCCTTTCTGCCTGGCTCTGCGGTGGCTGCAAACAAGGGGCACCTTGCAGAAGGCAGAAAGCGAAAGATTAAATTTCTTGACACATTCAGACAACTCCGACTCCCCTCGCCTGTTCGTGCTGAGTTTTCTAGTTGGTTTTAAAATTCTGTAGTGCCACTTACACACTGCAAAGCAAATTCATTGATTGAACAGGCTAAACCAGCCTCTCTTTATGGGCCTCGACAGCAGAGGGCACTGTGAGGAAGCAAAGAGGAAATGACCAGAAGAGAAGCTGAGCATTTGAATATTAAAGGAATACAAGTTTATGCCACATTTCGGAGGGGATTAAAGAGTGACTAATATTTACTGGAGATACACAGAGTTTGCATTTGAATACAAAGAGCCCTTCATGCCCTGCCCTTGCCTGAGTGGTATCATTTAGGAACAGTGTGCCGTCCCTCCTTACTGAAGGGGAGTAGACATTTATGTGGATAACAAAACTATCCCAAAGTCTACTGGCATTTTTGGACGGGATGATAAACCTCCTCCTTGTGGGGGTTTCCCCTTTCTCTGCAGCATGAGACCCCCTGAGGTTGTTCTCCACTGATATGACCTAAAATAAAGGGTGGGTTTGCTGCTACTTGAAGTTTTTAAATCAAGATTTAAGGACTTCAGTTACTCAGCCAGAGGTGATGGGCCTGTTACAGGTGGCTCTGGGGGAGGAGGTTCTATGATCTGAGAGGTACAGGAGGTCAGACGAGTTGATCATGATGGTTTCTTCTGGCCTTCAAGTATGTGACTGTGGTGTCCAACATGCTAGCCACTGGCACCTGTGGCTATTTGGCTGGTTGAGTGTGGCTCACAAAATTATTGACATTTTCATAATAATGGTGCTACTTTGTTGTAGCAGTAACCACTATAGTGCTTACTGCTTCAGAACTGGTTGGACATGGAGGCTTTTCAGCAAGAGGCTTTTGCACAAAAACCCTCTCTTGTACAAGAGCCATTCTTCCTCCTTTTTTTCAGGAAGAACGGCTCTTGCGCAAGAGGGGGGAGGGGTTGCACAAAAACAAGCCTAATTAATTATGCAAATGAGGCATGGTGATATTCCATGCTTTGCCTCATTTGCATACTTTTTGCGCAAAATGGGGACAGTGTAGACATAGCCCATGAGTATAGGATGAGACCAAATGTGGAGAAGAGAAGGCAGATTGCCCCACTTGTGCTACTGCAGGGATCTTACAGCTTCCTCTAAATCATGTGGTACTGGGTTACTGTGGGAAACAGGATACTGGACAAAGGGATCTGGGGTTTGATCCAAATCTATCAATTCCTCTTCTTCTATGAGCCAGCTAATTACACACTACATACAGAAGAGCTGGCGGTTCAGACTGGCTATTCACCACTAGATGAGAGAGATTCATCATAATAGTTGGACAAAAATAAAATGAGCTAATTGCTTGAGTTGGCTTGGCAGGTTGGAGCTTTGGGTTCTTGACCTCCTGGAATAAAGCTGCCAAGAGATAATTCAAGAATGTTTGAGAGGTGTCCCAATTACATGGTGGGGCCAGACAAACACCATCAGGATGGAACATGCAAATGTCACCTTATCATAAATTTGTCATGCCATTAGCATGTTGGTGTGCTGTGGTAATCCTGAGCATGCCACACCTTGATCACACCATGTCATGTGGTAATCACACTATGGGTGTGTTTAGACTACAGGGTTTTCTAAAAAAAAAGTGGCCTTTTTTCGAAAAATATTTACCTGCGTCTAGACTGCTGCTGCATTCTTTCAAAAGTAAACCAAAAGAATGAGGCAGTTTTTTCAACCGTGGAAAACCACGTTTTACGAGGAAGAATGCTTTTTTTCGAAAGTGCTCTTTCGAAAAAAGGCACTATATAATGCAAACTGTGCTTTTTCGAAAGAGAGCATCCAGACTGCCTGGGTGCTCTCCTTCGAAAAAGCGGCTTACTTTTTTGAAAGTACAGGTTGTAGTCTAGACGCTCTTTTTTGAAAGAGGCTTGCGGTCTAGACATAGCCTATGTGATGTAATGGTCACTGGGATGCTTAAAGTGTCCCAGAAGACTAGGTTCCAGGTTACTAAACAAACACTTAGAATCCAGGCTGCCCCAGGAAAACCATGATGGGTGTCTGTGAATTGCAGCTCATAGGGGATATGTCTACACTGCACAGTTATTTTGGAATAAGCTATTCTGGAATAGTTATTCTGAAATAGCTTATTTCAAAATAGCACGTCTACACTGCAGGGAAGCCTCAAAATGAGTCCGAGGCAGGCTTCCCTAATGCAGACGTGCTATCTCGATTTAGAGCCCCAGGAGAAATAACTTAGAATGGCCCTGGTGAAGGGGCTATTTTGAAATAGCAGAAGTGGAGCGTCTATACATGCTTTATTTCAAAATAGCTATTTGAGAATAGTCATTATTCTTCATAGAATGAGGTTTACAGAAGTCGGAATAAACCGTCTGTTATTTCGAAATCATTTCGAAATAACGGAATTGCTGTGTAGACACTCGCATAGTTATTTCGGAATAACAACCGTTATTCTGAAATAACTTTGCTGTGTAGACACATCCTATATGAATAATGACAAAATCTTGCACTTCTGTAGTTCATCTCATTCAAGAAGTCCAAGACACTTTAGAAAAATCAATGAATTAATCAACCCGACTGTCACTTGGGAGCTGAGTGTTTCCTCTCCTGATTTCAAAGATGGGGAATTGAGGACAGTTTAGTGAGTTGCCTGGGGACACAGGGTGAGTAGAAAATGTATCACATGAAGAACTCTTATCTGGATCTGTCTGTGCTCTTTGGGACAGGAATCAGATTTTGTTCTATCTTTGTATAGCACCTAATGTAAGTGGTCCAGGGTCAAGACTAGGGCTCATAACAGCTACAGTAATGCAAATAATAAATAACAATAACAATAATTCTCAAGCAGCACCAGCCAAATGGAATGAATCTTGTCTTACATGACGATTCAAGGGACCAACAAATGCTGGCTGGTTAAGAGGGGTGTCTAGTAAAAAGGGAGCTAAATTGTGTACAGTACTATGAGTGTGGATTTTCACAGGCTCTCGGGATTGGCTGTTTCTGCTCTTATTAAAATGTCTCCCATTGACTTCTGTGGGAACTTAGGTGCAAAGCCATTGCTAAGAGCTTTTGAAACATCCCTCCTTTATTTCTGGGCACTACTATTTGAGGCAGTGTCTTCCATGGGAGATAACTAAGTAAGGGCCTTTTGTATGAGTTTCACTGTATTGATAGTTTGAAATCTAGCTCACCCCTTGTTGACTAACCCCACTTCATCAGTTGCAGATGCCTGGGAAAGCTGATACCCAAATAAATCTATTGTTAAGGTACCACAATATTCCTTGTTGTTTTTGCAGCTAGAGACCAACATGGCTCCCCCTCTGAGACTTGTCACCTTGGTGAACATGGCTGCTGTTTGTATGTAGGTAAGTCTCAGAAGGGTAGCCAAGTGAGTCTGTAACTTTAAAACCAACGAGGAGTCTTGTGGCACCTGAGGGCATGTCTACACTAGGACATTATTTCAAAATAACTAAATTTTAAATAATAACTCCTGAAATAACTATTTCAAAATAAGTGTTATTCCCTGAGGAAAGCAGGAGTACAGATTTTGAAATAACCAGCCCGTTATTTTGAAATAACAGGTTTGGTAGTGTGGATGCTCTGCTTATTATTTCAATAAAGGGGGTTATTTCGAAATAACGTCTTAGTGTAGATGAGGGCTTAGAGATTAGCAAATATATCACTATATATATAGTATCATGAGCTTTCATGAGTGTCCACTCAAGGTCATCTAAGGAAGTGGGTTTTGCCCACGGGAGCTCATGACACTACATACATATTTTTGTTAGTCTATAAGATGCCACGGGACGACTCATTGTATGTAGGTAGTTAGCAGACTGAGATCTCTTAATTTAGGTCCTTAGTCCTTACGCCCCTGCCCAGAGACTGGGCCCATTCTTGGGAAGAGCTTGCTCCTCCGCAGTGCCTGCCTGATGCTCCTCCTGGCACCTGCTCACTTCTCAGCTTTCCAGCTCTTCTCAAATCTCACCTGACAGCTTTCTCCCTTGCTTCTGCTAGTCTACGCATGTGAATAGGTAACCACTTAACTGGTGCCCAGGAGCAGCTCTCCATCCCCAGACTGCTCCAGGCAGAGGTATGCCCCAGTACGGGTTGGGATCCGGCAGCAGCTGCATCCCCAGCACTAGGGCAGAGAGCCTGCAAGTGGCGTCAGCCTCAGCCCCAGGGCCAACATGGGGCTGGGAGTCTTGCAGGCTGGAGTGGTCCCCCACCCAGGATCCCGCTTAGTCAGTTAATCTGTTAAACGTTGGGTTAACCTATCGCTTAACCAGTTACCTGATTAATCAGGATTTTAATCTCTGTCTCCTTCTGCCACTGCTGTGTTATTCAACGCTGCAAAGAATGCTGGGATGCAGCCGGTAAGACAGATGCTACTCAAAAGGAAGCCATGTGGTGGTTTCACAATGCCCTGGAGTATGCCACTTGCAGAGACATCGAAAGGAAACAGCAATACCATTTGGTCGCCAGAGACTCACTGAGCTTTGGCTTAAAAAGCTATGAAGTTCCTACAAAGAAAGCATGCGTCTCTTTGGAGTCTGTACAGTAGCAGTTCCTGTATGAGGTCAAGAAACACAGCTACCAGGCAGAGTACCACAGATAGAGAGGAGGCACAGAATGGGTTGAACAGATGCTAACGCTGTATGCGGTGTGAAATCTTGGCATGGCGTAACACGCTGGGATAATACCTCATTCAACGGATTCTCTACAAGGCTTTTGTCAGGTGTGAAGCTACAGCATCTGGCCTTGGGAAGTCATGTTTCCACTGCCAGATGGAGAGCCTCTCAAATCTCCCCTTGGATAGCGGTGGTCTGTCTCCAAATGTCAGACGTGAAGGGGTTCAGACAGGCTCACCTGAGAAACAGCCCTCCTACTCACACAATGTAGTGAGTCCGAGCCCAGCACTGAAGAGATGATGTGAGCCGCGGTACAACTATGAAGTGACGTTATGATCCATAAGGCCTGACTCAGTGCCCATGAAGGGCAGCTGGAATCTATCCACTGAATTCTTGGGGCACTGAATCAGGCCCATAGAAGTGATTTCAAACATGTCAGTGCTCAGATGGATGCTTTTAGAAACACTACGCGTCAAGAGGGATGTTAACATGAGTTTATTTGGATAAATGTGTAACCACTGAAATTTTCAGCAGTTACATGTTTACATGAGGGCTGGGTGAGGCAGGAGCCAGTGCTTGTGGGGAGCCAGCTTTTAAGCCAGCTCCCCACGAGCACCATCTCCCACCTGCCCCCCTCCTCCTGCACTGCTCTGTATCAGAGGCAGCAGCACAGAAGGTGTGTGTGTGAGGGGGGGGGTAGCTAGCTCCACAGAAGCTGGTGCGTGTGCCTTGCCCCTCCCCCCATGATACTGCATCAGTGCGGGAGGAGGCTCTGCAGGAGCCAGCATGTACGGGAGCAAGCTTAAAAGCTGGCTCTTCACATACACCAGCTCCCACCTCCCTGCTGCCTCTTATACAGATCTAGGAGTCTGGGGGGGGGGAGTGTAACCATGAGGCTCATCGGTTAACTCAGTACTCAGGTATACGTTCACATCCCTACCCTTCAGGGGCATGGATGAGAAAGGGGAGGGGAGTGCCGGAACCAGTTCCTTTTCAGTTTTCAAGCTGAAGCCAGAGGGCGTTTTCCTTACAAAGATCTGAGTAGGAGATGAGCAAGGGGCTCTGGATTTGGCCAAGAGAAGCAAAACAATTCACGCCAGCGTGTCTGTGGCAGATACAGGCAGGAGTAACCCAGCTCTTCCAATGGGCAGTTCTGCACCAGCGCCATGTGAACACCCTTCTGCCCCTTTGTCACCACCCGGGTGCCACGGAGTGCCCACCCGCTGCATTCTCTACCTTTGTACTACTCTTGCCTGGGGAGCCTTGTACGGCAGCTTCTTGTACACAGGATCTTCCTCGATGCTCTGGAGCCTGGCCTGAAGCGATTTGACCGCTGCCTGGTTTTTAAGCAGGAAAATTCCTCGACCTTGGTTGGAGCAGGTGGGTTTGCAGATCCAAATCTGTGTGTCTGCAGACGAGCGAGGGTTGGTTAGATGACAGGCTAGGTCTGGAGGCTGTGCATTTCCTATTGTGTGTCAGCCTGATGTGCTAAGTAATTGAGCGCTGAAACATGCTCCTTTAAATATCCCCTCTCACAAATAAAGAAGGGCCAACTTGAGATCCGAACACACCCAAGATTTGGTGTCATTTAAGATCCTTAGGTGGGTTCTGCATCTTGGTCTGAGCGCCGCCATGATAACTGGTCAGTGTACTGATACAGTGTATTGTAGTAGCTCAGTGCAAGGGTACATTAGTTACTTGGAGGTTCGATTGGAGCATCTTGACTACAGGTAATCACTTATGCTGTGGGGTCTGAGTTCAAGTCCCCCATTTGCTACGGGCTGCTGCACGTTCAGCAGCTGAGAAATGGCAGTGGGGCAGGCTTTTTTCCAGCTGCAGCAGTTTAAAATTTTAAATTAAATTAATGGAGATGCCTCTCTCCTAGAACTGGAAGGGACCTTGAAAGATCATGGAGTCCAGTCCCCTGCCTTCACAGCAGGACCAAGTATCATCCCTGACAAATTTTTGCCCCAAATAGCCTCTGCAAGGATTGAACTCATAACCCTAGGTTTAGGAGGCCAATGCTCAAGCCACTGAGCTATCCATCCCCCCCATCCACTGTCTTCCTGACAGTATAGACTTTGGAGAACGGACTTGGGGGCCAATGGGTACATTCGCTTCAGGCCTCCGGGGTGCTTTTGCCAATGTGTTGGAGAAGCGAGCGGGCAAACAAAAGCGCTAGGGATGATGTCTAGTGATGGTGGCCAAGGAAACGTCAGGGAGTAAGGTAGTAAGTTGGTGGGAGCCTGTCTGACGCAGTCCAAGACAGAAGTCAGGGCCCCCTACCTACATAGGGCCTAACAGCCCTGTGGGGCATGGCCCAGGCTGCAAATTGTGTTATGTGTATGGGAGGACGTTTGTATTGGGCCTGAAAAAATGATGCTTGGGACCCGACAAGAGCCTGTCTCCAAGGTTTGGGCAGCCAGGAGGCGGGGTGTTGTGCAAGGATGTAGCTACAGGGCAGCTGACAGACAGCTAGAGACAGAGGGGTGGGGAACACAGAAGTCACTGGGCCATTCGAAAAGAATCTGAATAGTGAAGGGGGATTAGGGAATTCTTTTCTCTAATGTACTTTTTCAAAGTTAAAAAAAAAAAAGACTCCACGCCAGTGTTCCCTTTGGGCCACAGGTCAGAGAAACATGGGGATGAGTGGGTCATATACCCTGCATAGCCCACCTGCCAGCAGTGTTTGGGTCTAGATGAGTCGCCCACGCGCTGTTGATATTCGTGGGGAATCAGGAAATTTACTGTTCATTCTCGACTGCTAGGGATATTTCAGAGGACAGGCTGAAGTAGCTGCTGGGTGCCGTAGCCTGACTGATTCTTGGACAGATGAGAGAGGTGCCTTGCTAACACACCAAGGATTTCTGAGGTACTTGAAGAAGGGGGCAGATGCGGGGATTTAAAAGGGGGGCAGGGAAGTCTTTCATCCGTTGTTTGCTTTTTCATAATTACTTTGGGATCACGACGCCTTTTAGAAAACAACATTTCTCTCAACACACTTGACCTCACCATGGGCTGCTAAGGTTCAAAGGCCAACAGTCACCTTTGTAGAGTTCAAAGAAAGCTTCTTTCTCGTCTTTTATGTCCAGCCGAAAGGATTCTGGGAAGAAGTCTTCCATCTTCAATATCCTCTGGGAGAACCTACCATAAACCCCCAAAATTGGGACGTTAAAACAGTTAACCAGTTAAACAAGTCCCGCTGCTTGGCCCACCACCCTGGCCAATGTTGGGGCTGCTCAGACCCAGCATGGCTGGATGCTGCTGGAGTTAACCAGCAAAGGCCAGTTAACCGGTAAGCATACCAGAAAGCGCAGGCCCACTGACAAGAGGAGCAAAAGGGGCAGGTGCCCTGGAGCCTGGCAATACAAAAGGGCCCAGAGAGCCCAGTGGCAGCAGCCGCAGCTGAAGCCTCGGGCCCTTTAAATCATCACCAGAGGGCTGCATCGTGCTCTCCAGGCAGCGCTGAGGGCTTGAGAGGGGGGTGCCACTCTCTGGGCTGCACTGAGCACTGCCTAGCCCTAGTCCTGCCCCTTCTGCCAAAGGCCCCACCCCTTCTGGGGCGTGGAACAGCCTCCCCCCACACACACCTTGCCTAGGGTCCTAGCGAGGCTATCAGCCCCAATGGGTAAGCCTCATGCTTATTGGTTTGCTTACCAGTTAACTGGTTAATATCCCTACAAAAAGTCTTTCCTAAGCCATTCATTCCCTTCTGAATTCTCATCAGACAAGAGATGGGGTGCACATCTTACTGTAGTTGTAGGTTATGGATGTTTTTCCTTGTCTTTCACCCTACACTCTTTTATTTCCATTGGGGAAAACTGCCTTCTTACTCAAAATAATAATTATTTTTTCTTTGTTCCCTCTAGAGATGAGCCAGACTCTCAAGCTTGCTAGGCTCCTACTTTTGGGAAAGTTCAAATCTGGATCAGACCTCTGAGTTTCAAGCGCACCCCTCATAATATTGCATCAAGCTCTTTCCGACTTAGAACACGGAGCAGCTTGTAAAGAAATATTTACTATTAGGCTATGGCTACACTGCCATTTTTTTCCGGAAGAAGATATACAAATGGCTCTCGCATTTCCATATCTTTTTCTGATTCTTTTTGCGAACGAGGTTTTGCTGCTATTTGGCTCCGTGTAGATGGGGCCAAATGTCGGAAAAAAACCCTCTTTCGCAAGACCCTGTAAACCTCGATTTACAAGGAATTAAAGGGTCTTGCAAAAGAGGGTTTTTTTCCCAACATTTGGCCCCGTCTTTAGAGTTTGACAAGGGTTTGGGCAAAACTAGAACTTCTCCAAATTTGAATAATGGAAACAGTCCCAGGAGGCAACACTGGAGAATATGTGCTAATCCAAGGCTAAATGTTTCCTTAAGCCCTATAGAATATCTGTTGGCCTTGAGGATGTCCCTTTGCACACTAAGTCTGCTGCAAACTGACAGAGAAGGTTTCAGGTAACCATGGTAAAGGTTATTTGCGGTAGGTCCAATAACACTGCATCTGAGGTGGTCATGTGCTGTATCTGATATTTACAAAACCCTCTAGAGCTTTGGGAGTCCTCATCTCATTTTTCACTAGCTTTTACCCAAACAAGGGGATTCATTACAGCTGCTACCTTTGGGTCAGGTATTTCTACATGCATAGATAAAAGAAGAATTCTTTTCTCTAATGTACTTTTTCAAAGTTAAAAAAAAAGAAGACTCCATGCCAGTGTTCCATGTAAGCTGGGCACTTGTGCGGCCACTCAGGAGAGATTCAGATGCCACCCAGCTGATTAGCAGAGCACTCACAGCCAGGTTTGGGTAAAAGAGGGAATTGTGACCTGAGGCCAGAGACTGGGGTGTAGGGGTTTGGATTGTGACAAGGGGTAGGGGACTGGGGTTCAGAGTCTGGAAGGGGATAGGAGGGGGAGCAGAGGGTTTGGGTTATGTAGGGTAAGGGGCCAGGAGTGGGAGGATGGAGGGCTGGATGGAGGGAGGGGCTCAGGTGCCAGAGCAGGCTTTGGCTAGGATATGCTTATATGAGTGACTCCTGACCAGCAGCCCAGCAGGTTCCCTGCCTTTCACGTCCCGGCAAGTTGCTCAGAGCCGCCGGCTGTGGGGCCATGTGCGCCTGTAAACAGCTGTGAGCCCAAGGGGAGGGGGAAAGAGTACTTTGCGTGCTGCCTGGTCTTTAAGCCAGCAATTCCCATTGGTCAGAAACCGACCAATGGGAGCTGTGAGATTGTGCTGGGGATGGGCACAGCATATGAAGCCTCTCTCCCCGGGCTCACAGCTGTTCACAGACAAACAGGGCCCCGCAGCTGGCTGCTCTGAGTAGCCTGCCAGGGCCTGGGTGGCAGGGAGCCTGACTGGGGCTTCCACTGCACCTGCGGGCTGGATCCAGCAGCTTGGCAGGCCAGATCTGGTCCATGGGCCAGATCTTGTCCACCCATCCTAGCTTAATCCACGTGGCTGAGTGGGAGATACAAAATGCTGAATAAGCACGGAGGAGGTCACTTTGAGCCAGGGGGTGGAGAAACCAAGGATTTCCACGAGGGGCCGCACAAGCCCATCTCTCCCGGAGGGTTGCTCATCCCATCTGTTCAGCCTCTCCTTTACATGGCACCTTCCCTAAGCGGCACCCATGTCTATATGCTGGCTAGGCAATGCCCGACGTGATGTGGTGCCCTTACTTGGGGTTCAGGTTCGTGCTGATCTTGTTCATCACCCGCTCGTACTCCCTCAGGCTGCTCAAAAGGCCAATCTTAGTCGTGAGGACCTTATTGTTGGGGATCTGGTACAGAAGCTGTTCACCTGCGTTAGGAAACAAAACAGCCTGCATGGGCCACACCGTCTGGTCGGGGGCATCGAGGTGACTCCTGGCTGCAGAGCCACGTTCCCCATCTGCTCAAAGGCTCGCTAAGAAGCTGAGAGCAGCCCTGAAACCAGAAGGGAGGGACCAGAGGGGATTCCTTCTCCCTCCAAGCACCTCTTGTTCTGGAGTGGGTTTGCTCTCCCGCTGGAGCAGCCTCTTGCCACTTACAGTGCAATAGTAACCCTGTGATGTACCCCAGGCCAGGCTGTCTCTCGGCCTGTGAGGATGCCCAATGTGGAGTAGGAGCCTTTATTCTCCCTCTCCTCCCCCCCACATTTCTCCATGAGCCCATAAAGCAGGCAGCATGCTGGGCTGGGGTGCCAGGGTGACAGGGGCACAATGTTTCCTGGCCCCCCAGCACCAGAGCATGCTGGGCTGGGGTGCCAGGGTGACAGGGGCACAATGTTTCCTGGCCCCCCAGCACCAGAGATGTGGCACCCCCAGAGGGCATTCTGCCCCCATTGAAGGCTGGTGGAACTGCGGTCCAGGGGTCAGGAACATGGGCGGTGGGTGAAGGATGGGCTGGGGGAGGCAAGCCCTCAACCCTGTCCCAAGCCCCACTTCTTCTGCCCAGGCTCTGCCCTCATGGGAGCCAATGTGCCGGTCCCCTCCCAGCACCATGGGGAGGTGGGACAGCGTGCAGCTCTGGAGCACAGGGAGGGCCGGCGCTCAGGGGCAGCAACACTCCACCCCCAGGAGAATTCCTCCCTGGTCAGGAAGAATTCTAGCCTGCAAAAGCTCCCCCTGTAGTGTGGCCCCTCCCACGCCCCCTGCCGTAGGATAGCGATTTCACAGCACAGTCTGGCCCAGGAGCTGACCCGGATGTCACCAGCACAATTGCAGGGGCATATGCAGACCTGCCCAGGGCCTGGCAGGGAAAGAGTTAACCTGAGCTGGCTCTGCCTGAAGGAATGAGCACAGCTGCAGAGGATTGTTGGGCTAGCAGAGCAGGGGCCAGCTGCAGGCCATTAATGCCCCAGCACCCAGACTTTAAGAGGGAGGGGTTGGCTGCTATTAGGCACAAGGGCTCTTTGGATGGAGGGTTGGGGGGAAACCCATCCACCAGCTTATATCTTGGTGCTACAAAGCCCCTCTCTTTGGGGGTGAAATCTGATAAGGCACCGGCTGAAGGAAGCCTTTGTGGATTCTTAGTTTCATGCTCTTCCTGTAGGGAATTTGGCTGGGCCCCAAGAAGCCTGATTAGATTTAACTGGAGGCCAGGGCGCTGAGCTACAGAATGCTCCGCCGGAGCTCAGACATGGAGCTTTCCGGGGCCCCTCTGTAGCTAAAGCCTTGTAAATGGGCTGCATTTCTCTCTGACGTTGGGGTCACGGTGAAGGGCAGCGAGCGTGTATGGAAGGGTTTCCCCTCCCCCCCTGCTGAGGGCCAGGCTCTCAGCTGGCATCAAGCAGGGCAGCTCACTTGATCTCAGGGGATGGAAACCAAGTTGTGTTAGCAGACGGCTTGACCCCTGGTCTCAGTGTGGGGGTGCTTGTGATGCAAGGCCACCTCCTCTAGCACCGTGTGGCTTTGCAAAGAGGTCAGGTGTAGCACTGAGCAAGAGACTGAGAGGCAACGGATCTGAGTTCTCCCCTGTGGGACCTTACGAGGGTCTCCAAGGCCAGTGCTGCAGATCTGCAATTTGTAGAGCACCTGGTAGTCAGTGAGGAGCTAGCTGGGTTCATTTCTCTGCTGTCAGCACATGTGTTCAGACTCATCACTACAACTGGGAAGGAGGAGGGGCCCCTGCTAAATTGGAGGAACAGAGGTTCTCAGGAACTAGATCTACCAGTGGTGAGAAGAAGACTAGGTAGCTGAGCAGCATGTCCAAGGGGAGAGGAGACCAGGCACCAGAGAAGCAAATGCAGGGGGCCAGCCAGGAGAAGAGATGGGAGAACTGGAAAGCAAGATCAACAAATCTGAAACTTGCTTCATCAGGGACAAAGCACACCCATGTTTGAAAGTTAGCTCCTCCGTGCCTCAGTTTCCTTCGTGCTGCGATAGCCTTTGTCATGCTGATCGGCAGAATCGAACCCCCACCAGCTGGCTCTCAGCTAAGGCCTCATTATGCTCTCTGTAATGGCCATGGTGCCACTAGAGGGGTCAGTGCCCTCCACCCAGAAGGTGTGTGGGTTACACAGTAATAATGGCCGCTTTTTGCAAAGCACTTGGAGGTCCTTACGCAAAAGGTGCAGCCGTATTGATGTAACATACACCTGGTCTCCTGGAGTGGCTTAGCAAGGGGCTATTCTGAGAAGTAGCTTGGTTTGTAGCAGGTGTGCAGAGGGGTGGGAAACCTTTTTTGGGATGGGGCTGCTGACCCACAGAAAAATCAGTCAGGGGTTGCACACAAGTGAGCAAAAAAAATAAAAATAAAAAAATCCAACCCCTCACTGACCTGGCCCCTGGCTGAGAAGGAGAAAGCCTCTCCCCACAATCCTCTCACACACCAGAGCTGAATAGTGATAGAAATGTAGCCGTGTTAGTCTGGGGTAGTTGAAGCAAAATGCAGGACAATGTAGCACTTTAAAGACTAACAAGATGGTTTATTAGATGATGAGCTTTCGTGGGCCAGACCCACTTCCTCAGACCACTATTTGATCTGAGGAAGTGGGTCTGGCCCACGAAAGCTCATCATCTAATAAACCATCTTGTTAGTCTTTAAAGTGCTACATTGTCCTGCATTTTGCTTCAACCAGAGCTGAAGGGGGCTGACGCTAGTAGATTCTGTGTACTCCAGCCTTGAGCCTTGGGGGCTGGATCCAGGCAAGCCAGGGGGTGCATTCATCTCTGGGCCTTAAGTTCCCCTCCCATTGGGTACGTCTAGACTACAGGCTTTTGTCGACAGAAGTTTTGTCGACAGATACTGTCGACAACGAGCGTCTAGACTACATCCAGTTCTGTCGACAAAGCAAGCCGCTTTGTCGACATGAGAGTGTAGATGCAAAGGACAGTGTAGACGCAATAACGCCTTCTGTCAACAGAACTCTGTTGACAAAAGGTGTTATTCCTCGTAGAATGAGGTTTACCGCCGTCAACAAAACTGCCGAGTTCTATCAACGTTATGTTCACACAGAACTCAGTGGCAGTGTACACGCAGGTACAGTTTTGTCTACAAAAGTGGACTTTTGTCGACAAAACTCTGTAGTCTAGACACACCTGTAGGCTACGTCTACACTGGCATGATTTTCCGGAAATGCTTTTAACGGAAAAGTTTTTCGTTAAAAGCATTTTCGGAAAAGCGCGTCTAGATTGGCAGGACGCTTTTCTGCAAAAGCACTTTTTGCGGAAAAGCGTCCGTGGCCAATCTAGATGCACTTTTCCGCAAAAAAGCCCCACTTGCCATTTTCGCGATCGGGGCTTTTTTGCGGAAAACAAATCTCTGCTGTCTATACTGGCCCTTTTGCGCAAAAGTTTTTTGGAAAAAGACTTTTGCCCGAATGGGAGCAGCATAGTATTTCTGTAAAAGCACTGACAATCTTACGTGAGATCGTCAGTGCTTTTGCGGAAATTCAAGCGGCCAGTGTAGACAGCTTGCCAGTCTAGACACAGCCCTAATGTATTGGATCAATGGCATGAGAAATGCTGGGCAAAGTGTTGTTTTAATCTCTCCCTACAAGGCGGGGTGCATGGCCTGGTCTGATCACTGTTTATCTTATTGGATTGAGTCTGGAGTTTGCTGTTCCACAGAGGAGAAGGCGACCCACCCATCGCAGTACCAAAGTGGGGCTCGCGCTCTGGGTCTAGCTCTGTATACTGCCTCCTTCACCACCAGGGTGTCTGAGCAATGAGCGTGGCATCTTCTTGCTGAAAGGCAATTCGAACGTTATCTTTACCCAGCTGCTACAAACCAGCTCCGAGTTGAGCTCCGCTCCACCTACGCTCCTGCAAAGATGCCCTGCTAGGAGCCAAAAGCCGCCTCCTCCTCGTAGCTCAGTGTTCCCTCGCTCTCCCTGCCGCCACAGTGACCTCTTACCTTCTTTGAAGTTGTAATAGGTCTCCCGACTCTTGGTCTCGCACCATTTCAGTTTGTAATCCTCCCTTTTGTTGTCATGGATACGCTGCCAGCCTTTGCTTCGGCAGTAGACGCTCACCCTGCATGAAGAACAACATAGAAAAGCTTTTAATGAGCTCAGAGGCCTTGAATTCCCTGCGACGGTCCCGAGAGGGCCGACTCAGCAACACTCTCGAGCCCCACAGGTGGGAAAGATGGTGGGATTCAAATTCTCTTCTCCCCTTGCTGGGGAATTAGCGCGTACACACGTGAGGCTGTATTGGGTTTTTGAGAGGGGCTGCCGACGGTAGTGCAGCCCTCGTTAATGAAGACTGATTGCATCAAATGGGGTTATGTCAATTAGAAGAGAAGGGAAATGGCACTCGTGGGAGACCTGAATCTTCTGTGTTGTGGGGGGCCTGGCAAGAAATCCACCCACCTAAGACTTCAGAAATGAGGGGGAAGAGAAAACAGCCAAGTAACTCCTGGAACAAGGGAGTGTGTCTGTAAACCCAGTGTTCTCGCACTAAAGAGTGAATTAGGAAAGCCCATGGAAAGTGTGTGACGAGGTTTTCTCCTACTCAGTGTTAGGTTCCGGTCCCCAGAACTCAAAAAGAACATTGACAAATTAGAAAGTTACAAGAAGGACTTGAGGTTGTGGGGGGGAGGAGGGTGAAAAGCTTATAGTGAGCATCTTCAGATGCTCACTCCATTTAGTTTATCAAAGAGCAGACTAAGAGGTGATTTTGTAGGCTGTAATCAAATACCTGCAAGGGAATAGATTTCAGATCGTAGACAGCTTTTTAAGCTAGTAGGAAAAGGTCTAACTAACAAAATCCAATGGCTGGAAAGTTGAAGCAAGACAAATTCAGACTAATGAGAGGCTCAGTTTATAAACAATGACAATGGTTAACTATGGGAACAAGTGCCTGAGTGGATTCTCCATTGCTTGCAGTATTGAGATGAACACTGGTGGTCTTTCTAAGGGTATGTCTACAGTGCAGAGTTTTTCCAGAAAAACTACACTTACATCCACACTGCAATTGCATTCTTTCAGCAGAAAGTTGTAAGAACTGAGGGGTTTTTCCGACAGTGGTAAATCTCTTTCCACGAGGAGGAAGCCTTTTTCTGAAAGAGCTCTTTCGGAAAAAGGCATGTGTGGACGGGGAAGAGGGGTTTTTTTCGAAAGAAGAGGCCTCCAGGAAAAAGCACAGGTGCCCAGGTGGCCACTCTGTCCCATAGTAATCTCAACTTAAATGCGAGATAGCATCCACATTGATTGGACACTATCTTTCGAAAAAGCAGATCACTTTTTCAATGTGCTTTTGCTGTATGGACACTTTCTTTTGAAAGAAGTTTTTCCAGAAGATCTCTCCTGGAAAAACTTCTTCAGAAAGATGCCTGCAGGCTAAACATTGCCTCTAAGACAGGGCTACTCAACATGTTTGCAGCCCACCATGTGGTTTGGGTTTACGCGGGGCTCAACATGTGGCCCACAGGTGGGATCCTTTGAACATAGCCTCCACTGGGAAAATACTCCACAACGGCAAGTCAATGTAATGGTCTTCTGTTGATACATGTTTTAGTAGTTAAATTCCTGGACTGTCATTGCTCATTAAAAGTGCTGTCATATGGGTGGAAATCGGGTAAATATTGCATTTAATTAATATCAGCAGAACTGACTTAAATGGGGCCTGCATGTTGTGTAGTTTTGCCTTAATCTTTGTATTCATGCCCATCAGTGTGAAAAAAGCTATTTGCATATATATTTGCATGTCTATGCAACCACACTTAAGTTGCGGCCCTTGGCATGTGCTGTGAATATCATTGTGGCCCTCGGGTCTTCCAAAGTTGAGTAGCCCTGCTCTAAGACAAGCTATTGCTAAACAGAAGTTATGGGCTTGGTGCTGAAGAGAGCAGTGAGAGCGGGTCTGAGGTGATTTCTACACTGGGAAGGTTCAGTGACAAAAGTGCTGTCATCGTGCAAGAGTTGCCAAAAGTGAAAACCAGTCAAACCAGTTTTTCTGTCTCCCATTGTCGACATTTCATGGTCACATTGCAAGCCTCCATCGACAGACAGAGCAAAGCCATGTGGGAAAGCATCCCACAGTGTTGTGTTGTGGGAAGACAGAGCTCCTGTGTGAGCTCTCATGCTAAGAAATGTCAAAGCAGCACAGCAGTCTCTCCAGCCATCACCTCTGCAGCTGCTCTCTGCCTGCTGCTGTGTTTCTAGCAGTGCAGAACAGGAACATTCTAATGGTTTGTTCTTTGTTTATTCCCAATACGGAGCAGTACATTCAGCTGTCAGACGCTTCTCAGAGCTTTGAGGTGGGGGGGCATGCCCACAGGGCAGCAGAGAACACAAAACACTGAGCACAGCCATCAGGGCAGGCATTGTGGGATACTGGAGGAAGCCAGTTCTCATGACAAAACGAACAGCAGAGTCCACCCTGGCCTCTTTGTTAACAATAAAGGGAGGGGAAAAGACAAAATTCTCTCTCACGGTGGAAGTTTTTTGTCACCAAAACTGAGTGTTTTTCCTGACAAAAGTCACATCGCCATGTAAACACTCTCACTGGTTTGTCGCCAAAAGGCAGGTTTTGGGGACAAAACATGCCAGTGTAGAAGCCTTGTGTTACGCAGTTGGTCCAACCACACGAACATAATCCCTGCTGGTTTTACAATCTACAAATCTAAAAATCTGTGGGAGAAGAATAACTTACAGGCCAGCTCCATTAGCCCCGCCAATGTAAAAGAACGGCCCTGGACCCCGAGGCACCTCTCCCTTCTTGACTTCTGGCTGATCTACTTCAGGGTCTGTTGTACTATTTGTTGTATTCCCTTTGGACTTGGTTTCATCCACCAGCCCCACATCAGATGTGCTGGAAGCAGCTATAAGAATGAGAAAGAGGGAGACTTGAGTCAAGTTAGCAGAGTCTTGTCTATCAAAAGTACCAGCTCAGCAGAAGCCAGAAATGGAGAAGCGCATATGCTATTTGATCGTCTGGTCTATTCAATAGCAGGGCATGGTCTATAGATAGAGAAGGGATCAAATATTAAACTGATGTCAGGTATTTGGGAGTGATAACAAATCAAAACAACTGGAACCAGGGTGGAGAGTTATAGGAAAAACTTCTCCTACATCTGCACTCAGTGACAGCAACAGTTTTACAGGGTATCCCCAAGGATTAGAGTAGAGCCAAGGTTTTAGGATTTACACACTCTGCTGGGACTCAGCAGATCTGAATTCAATTCCTGGCTTTGCCACAGAATCCCTACTTGATTTTGAGCAAGTCAAGTCACCTGTTTGTGCCTCAGTTTCCCCATCTATAAAATGGGAAATGGCACCTCTAGTTCAGCTGGTGTTGCAAGAATAGATTTATTAACACTTGTTATAGAGATGGGCCATAACAAATGCCTATAAATAAATTATTCATACCAGAAATGCAGGACCATGGAGTTGGGCGGAGTTTTGCACAGGTTGGGAGCACAAACTAAGCCTCTCTATTACGACATGGACCCTTGCTAGGCTTTGAAGCAGATGTTCATGAGTCTGTTTGAAGCTTGTAGAATTTCACTGAGCATGCAGAAAGTGACAGGTCTGAGGCCCCGCTCTCAGTGACAGGCGTCCAGGAAATGGAACAGCACAAATTAATTGTGGTGACAGGACTGTAGGAGCTGCGTGGGTGGGAATGAGAAACATTCAGCCTGAGAAACATTCAGCCTGCTTCAGGCTGGTAACTAATCAGGTCAGGGCTTGCCATGGTTCTGGTACTTATTCTCAAATCCTAAGACTCAGATGCTGATGAACTGGCAGGGGAGAATAATGATGTTCAGAGCAAAGCTAATGAGCTCTGCCATTTAACCCCCTCTTCAAGGGCCACAATATGATTTCCTGGCAAGAGTGGCGAGGCTGGTCTCTTATACCACCAATCACTGGACCCAGTTCTAACCTTTGGCCTTTCTAGGAAGGATGGTCTTGTAGGTGAGACACTAGAATCTGACTCAGGAGAGCAAGGTTCCATTCTTGCCTCTGCTACATATTTTCTGTGTGACTCTGGGAAAGTTACTTACTTTCTCAGTGCCTCAGTTCTCCTTCTGTACAATTGGGATAATGATTTTTTTAACCCTTCCATTGTGTGTATTATCATTCTAGACTGCAAGGTCTGTGTAACAGGGACTGTCTCTTATTAGGTATCTAATACAGCACTGATTGGAATGGGCAGAACTGGGGGAATTCTGCAATTTCACTATGGCTCCACATGCAAGAGTTGCAGAATTCCCCCAGGACTAAATAGGGGCTTGATCTTAGCAGAGGCCTCTAATAATAGTACCAACAGATAATAATAACCTAGGGTGGGACAGTGCATTGAATAATTAGGAGATGCTGGGAAATAATACCCTGTCATTTCAGCTGCTCTACCTAAGACTGTTTGCTAGGTACTTCTCTGCACAGAACCGTGATGCCATGACAGTCTCCAAAACAGCTCACTCCTTGTTCTAGACCCCCTTCTGCCAGGCAACATAACAAAAGCAAAGACCTCTGATGCTCTGGGAACTTGGAGTCTCTTGGCATTACTCAGATAGCACCTGATCACATCCATGGGAATTTTGATATTGGTTTCAGTGGGATTCAGAGTGCAATCCTGTGTATTCCTCTGTGTACTGCTGTGTACTGTCACACCACTGATGTATGCCAGCTGAAGGTCTGATTCTAAGAGATTACAAAATTAAAACAATTGCAAACCGAATAAAGCTTTATATAAACGTACTGTGCCACTTGGAAGGTCTTCAGCCATATGAATGAATAGTCTAACTAACGTATAAAGCTGAGAGCCTAAATAAACTCACCAGTTTAGACAAAAAACCTTCCCCATTTTCTGGAATATGCAGTAGCTGAGAAATGACGGAACCCAGTTTCCAAATGCAGATGCCTTCATTTGGATGCACACCGCAGCAGTGAGGAAAGTAAATGCCCAGATGACATACCCCAGCAGTCATTTATCTCTCAGCATGGGATGCCTGTGATTGTGGATCCAATTTTCAAACCAAAGCGCCTCGAAAGTACTTTGAAAAACCACTTGGATAGAAACTATAAGTTATTGTTATTTTGGACTCTTGTGACAGGACCTTGTTACAAAAATCTGTAAGAGCAGAGTTTTCTACCAAAGGATTTCAACAAAAGATATCCCCGTGTTTATTATTTGCAGAAGTTAAGACACTGAGTTTTACATCTTTTAAATTGCACTCAGGCTATGTCTATACTACCAGGCTATTTTGAAATAATAACTCCCAATATAACCACCTCAAAATAAGTTTATTCCTCTTCACAAGGGCTATGTCTAGACTACACTGTTTTTTTTCGAAAAAAGTGGCCTTTTTTCAAAAAAAATTCACTTGCGTCTAGACTGCAGTCATGTTCTTTCGAAATTAAATCAAAAGAAGGTGGCAGTTTTTTCGACAGCAGTAAACCTCATTTTACGAGGAAGAATGCCTTTTTTTGAAGAGCTCTTTTAAAAAAAGGCGTTCTTGACTGCAAACGGGGCTTTTTCGAAAGAGAGAGTCCAGATGGTCTGGGTGCTCTCTTTCGAAAAAGTCTTGTGGATGTCTAGACTATCTCTTTCAAAAGAGGCTTTTTTGAAGGCTTGTAGTCTAGACATATGCAAGCAAGAGTTATGATTTTTGAAATAACATGCCTGTTATTTCAAAATAAGAGGCTTGGCACTGTGGATGCTGGCCTTGTTATTTCGAAATAAGGAGAGTTATTTTGAAATAACTCCCCAGTGTAGATAGACATGCCCTCGGATACTACTGTGCTGGGTGTCTTCTACGTGCATGTAACGATCTCACCATGTACGGTATTGTTGTTGTTATGCCACTAACAAGCCTAAAGAAAGAACAGAAGGAAGGAAAGGGAAGCATTGCCTACTGCATTGGTTCTTAACGCCCATGATTTTCAGCAATTCCTTTCTGAACATACACTTGAACTTGCAGCTTCCTAAACATGTGGAATCTGTGAATGAAGAAGAGAGAGATGAACCTGTTAATGCCAAATGTCACTTACCACCACTGACCCAGCATTATGGGGGCAATCCACGTCTGGTATCTTCCAGGGAGATTAGCCCCATAATTTAGATCAGGTGTGTTCAGATCTTAGGCTTGGGTTTTGTCCTTCTGCAGTACAGGATAACACCCTGCAGTCAAAGGCTTTGTCTACACTACAGGCTTTTTGCGCAAGAAGCTTTCTGCAAAAGAGATCTTCCGCAAAACTTCTTGCACAAAAGCATGTCCCCATCTCAAAAGCGCATCACAAAAGTGATGTGTTTTTGCACAACAGAGCATCCATACTTCATGGACGCTCTTGCGCAAGAAAGTTCTGATTACCATTCACAGAATGGCTATCAGAGCACCTGTGCTTTTTCCGATAGGGGCTTCTTGTGCAAGAAACCCCTGTTGAGTGTCCACACACACCTTTTTGTGCAAGAACTCTTGTGCAAAAAGGAGTTATTCCTTGTAGAAAGAGGTATACCTATACTGCAAAAAGCTCTCTGTTCTGCCGTTTTACTGTACATTTTCTTGCGCAAAACCCCTGTAGTGTAGACATAGCCAAAATATTCACATCTATAACCCCCAGGCACAGCAACAAGGTAAGTTTATTGTCCAAGAATGCAATTAACAGCACCCCCTTGTTCCTGCTGCTGCAGTGAGTGGCTAGGCACAGAAAGGGGTGGTGGTCAGAGACAGCAAGGAAAAGCAAGCAAGGAATTCAGTAGCCAGAGACAATACAATGGGATAGACTGAAATGAGCACTTGCCCTGTCACAGGTGTGGCCCAGAGACACAGGCTGGAATTAGTCCCTCTCCTTACTTGATTGAATGGCATTTACAGGAACAAGGAATGATTGGTGTGAATGAAGAGTTTCAAAATGAAGGCCACTGGGAATTATTCCAGAGCCAGAACTGATTAAATCCTGCGTAAAGGGTTTGAGATTAGGATTGGGATTCTTTCATTCTCTGTTCTGCCAGGTGTGCACAGCACCAGGTCAGCGCTGCAAGGCTTCCAATATGCTGGGGTCCTCAAAGAACTGGGAAGACCACAAAGGGAATGTTGGGCCAAGCGCTTGCCTCCGAAGGCAGAAGAGCTCAGTGCTCACCCCAGCCCTGGGTTCATACTGTTTGTTTCAGGGTGCTGGGGGGAGGGCTTGCCTCTCCCAGCCCTACTTTCACCCACTACCCCTGTTTGTAGCACATGTAGGACTTAATTCTGCCACGGTGCAGAACATACATACTCACAAAAAAATAAAAATAAAAACTGTGCAGTGAGGGATGAGCTGTTCACCTCAGCCCTGACACCCCACAAAAGTAATCCATGAAGAGGCCAATGCTTGCCTCAGGCCCCTTGTGACAAGAGTGATGTGGGACATTTGAAGTGCAGGAACAATGAGCATGTTTCTATAGAGAGCCTTTTGTCCCATCAGCAGCTTTCAGGTATCTCTCACTGGTATGTGACCTGCTATGCTGAGCCACCAAGGATATGAGTTGTTACATTTCCCAGCTGCATGGCCTTGACTCCTTAGCCCAAACCTTGGCCTTTAAAATCCCTAATGAGTTGACCCAGAGGGCAGGCATCACTAGAGCCCTGCAAACCCACAGGGATCCTCTTTATATCCCCAGGTATCCGTATTTGCAGATGTGGATGCAGATAACCACGGTTCATTGTTGCAGATGAGGAGACCAATTTTGTATCTGTGCAGGGCGCTGGCCATCATATGTGCACGCCCCTCTTGTTGCACCAGCTCTTCGCGCAGCTATTCCTTTTTTCTCACAAAGTGGGAGCTCTTCCTGTGTGTGCTGGAGAAGGCAACTGAGATTATGAGCTGGGGACCAGTCACAACGGCCGTCTTCACAGAAAGGCTTTTGAATCATATGCCTTTCCTCCCTCCAGTAAAACCTGGCTCAGCTGCACTGTTTCCTATAAACTGTGCACTTGTGCGGCCACTCTGGAGAGATTCAAATGGCACCCAGCTGATTAACAGAGCACCCACAGCTAGTTTGTTTGTTTCCACTGGTGGTGCACATATGCACGTGCACATTTAAAAAAATATTCTGCACGTGGATGGAAAAAATCCACACACAGATGGAAAAGATAAGAGGGAACATTGTTCAGCTATACTACTGAAAAAACACCATGGTAAATCAAGAATCAAGCCCTATGTGTTTCATCTGCAAAGCACCTGTAGCACTATATTCTGAAGCAATGCATATTCCATTTCTCCTACCTGAAAAGTATAGGGGCCTTTTGATTGTTAAGAAGGGTGGGAAGCATAGCCATTTTTTCTTGCAGACATTTTTTGTTAAGGTAATAGATGGAGCATCTGCATCTTGCCCTGAAGCCATAACATCTAAAAGCTGGGCTCAGTGATCATAATGTTAATGTGATGTCATCTGTGACTCTTACGCCGATTAACTGCTTGTGATCTGATGAAGACAGATGGGAAGAGATGGGTAGGTGAATAATAACCCTGAAAGGTTCTTCTTGATATGTCCAGATCTCCAATTATAGAAAAGGATCTCTAAGACTCAGTCTGCATGCAGATTATGTACCAGTACGAATATGTCACTAAGGGGCTGGGATTTTTAAGCAATATGATGGGGACTAACTTAGCTACAGCTACTCAAGAGAGAGATTTTGGAGTCATTGTGGATACTTCTCTGAACACATCCACTCAGTGTGCAGCGGCAGTCAAAAAAGCAAATAGAATGTTAGGAGTCATTAAAAAAGGGATAGCGAATAAAACAGAATATCTTATTGCCTCTATAGAAAAACATGGTACACCCATATCTTGAATACTGCATACAGATGTGGTCACTTCATCTCAAAAAAGATATATTAGCATTGGAAAAGGTTCAGAAAAGGGCAACAAAAATTATTAGGGGTTTAGAACAGGTCCCATATGAAGAGAGATTAAAAAGACTTGGCCTTTTCAGCTTAGAAAAGAGGAGACTAAGAGGGATATGATAGAAGTCTATAAAATAATGACTGGTGTGAAAAAAATGAATAAGGAAAAGTTATTTACTTATTCCCACAATAAAAGAACTAGGGGTCACCAAATGAAATTAATAGGCAGCAGGTTTAAAACAAGCAAAAGGAAGTTTTTCTTTACTCAGCACACAGTCAACCCATGGAACTCCTTGCCAGAGGATTTGGTGAAGGCTAGAACTTTAACAGGGTTCAAAAAAGAGCTAGATAGATTCATGGAGGTTAGGTTCATCAATGACTATTAGCCAGGATAAATAGAAATGGTATCCCTAGCTTCTGTTTCTCTGGAGGTGGGTGACAGGGAAGGGATCACACGAGGTTTACCTGTTGTGATCCCTCCCTCTGGGGCATCTGTTGAGGCCACTGTCATCAGACAGGATACTGTGCTAGATGGACCTTTGGTCTGACCCAGTATGGACGTTCTTATGCTCTTATGTTAATATAGTTATACTAGTATGACCCCTTGAGTGAAATCAGGTATTCTTGTATAAAAATGACTTATACCAGTATAGCTTCCATTCCAGCATGGGAATAAGCTAGCACAGGGAGAAAATGTTTATACCAATAAAGCTGTGGCCATGTGTTGTGGGCAGGTTTGTATAACTTTAACAACACCAGTACAGTTAAAATGTGACACAGCAGAAAGTCCAAATGCCACATTACCATACTGTCATGGTCAACAGCAGAAAGTCCAAATGCCACATTACCATACTGTCGTGGTCAACAACAACAAAAAAATCAACCAACTTGAACATGAACTAATAACTTTTCAGGGGACAATTCCTATCTGATTAACCTTCACCTTGTATAAACACATCTCAGAGGGGTAGCTGTATTAGTCTGTATCTGTAAAAACAGCATGTTATATGCCAGTACCATTTGCTCTCCATGCATCTGAGAAGTGGTTTGGATTCACCAAAGCTGATGCCCAAATAAATCTGTGAAGTCTTTAAGATGCCACAGACTCCTTCTTGTGTAAACACACTCTCTGAAACAAAGTTGCACAAGAAGCGACTTCAGGGAAAGCAATTAATTGACTGAAGGGAATTAATTGGCTCAGGACTTAGATCCTTTCACCTCTGGGGAGGCTAGTTTGAATCTTGACCAGGCCTATGAAGTCCAAAGGCCTCCCCCCAGGGGGGTCTGTTAGATGTGAAAAAGTTGTGAGCCTCTGTTCAGTACCATTCCCAGTGCCTAGGGTCCCCATCATAAAAAGCCACCACTGGATTTGTCTCTCATCTCCACTGTCTCAGCAGAAAAGACCAAGTGAATGGGCCATGGAGGCTGAAGTTCATATGAACAAACAAGTTAGTATCAAAATAGAGAGGTGTCTGAACTGGACTTACCGAAATTATGAGTTGTTGGGACCTAAGCCCTGGTCTACACTAGGGAGTTATTTTGAAATAACCCCCCTTATTTTGAAATAGTAAGTGGAATGTCCGCATTACCAAGTCCGTTATTTGGTTAGTTCAAAATCTGTGCTCCTGCTTTCCTCAGGGAATAAGCTTATTTTGAAATAATTATTTCTGGAGTTATTGTGAATTTAGTTATTTCAAAACAATTTCCATGCCCTAGAGTGGGTGGGGGAACTTTTTTGGGTGGGGACGGACACTGACCCGCAGAAAAATCAGTTGGGTGCCGCACGCAAGGGAGAAGCAAAACAAAAAGCCCCTCACTGAGGTGACTCTCAACTGAGAAGGAGAGACATTCTCCACATTCCCCTCAGAGCCTTGGAGGGCCCAGGCTAGTGTGCTCCAGCCCTGTGGAGGGACAGTGGCGGGGTGGGGGGAGGGTTCCTCAATGCTGGGGGGAGCCCCAAGCCTCAGGGGGCAGGAGGGCTGCATCCAGCCCCCGGGCCTTAGGTTCCCCACCCCTGCTCTGAAGTGTTCTGAGGACTTTGGGGCCAGTTATAAAGTTTGGTTCTGAACTGAGAGAGGAACTTGTGTCCTCGCTATACTCTGGTGAACATAAGAACGGCCACACTGAGTCAGACCAAAGTTCCATCTAGCCCAGTATCCTGTCCTCCAACAGTGGCCAATGCCAGGTGCCCCAGAGAAAATGAACAGAACAGAATCGTCAAGTGATCCCTCCTCTGTCATCCATTCCCAGCTTCTGGCAAAGTGTTTTTCATTTATCTCTGTCCAAACCCTGCCCTGGACACCCAGACTCTGTTTATTTTTGCTCTCTAAAGAGCATCAGGGTCTTACTGCCTTCACTGCAGCTGGCTCTCTCCCACCCCGTTGATGATGGCGCTAGGAATGCTTGGGGGGGGGGCTGCCAGCCCCCGTGTCTTGAAGTGGTTTCCCTCCTATATAGGGTTTAGCGTTTGGTTCAGTGGCTCTCAGTACCGCCACTATACAAACTGCTCCAGCCCCTCAGCTCCTTCCACCAGATTCCTTTTCACAGAGTTTCAAAAAGTCGAGACCCCTGTTCTGTTCTCAGACGAGGTGTCCGCTCATCCTCCCTGCTCTCTTCTTGCTTGCAAAACATGGGCCATCAAATATAAAAGGCCTGCATTCAGAGGGGCTGAGAATTGGCCACTCTGATTCTGCTGAAGTCCTGTGTGCTCACTGCCTTTGAAAATCAGAGCCAAGGAATGAAAAATAAAAATCCAAAGAGAGATTCTCTCAGATCATTTATTTGAAAGCTGCCACTTGAAAGGCTTTCTGCCACATGCAGAGTTACATAATCTATCTATGAATAATTCCCTCAGCTATCTACATCAGTCAGACCAGGCCTAGAAGCTGAGAATTGGGTTAAATGCCTGGGGGGTGATGCATCGAAGCTGGGGGCACCCGTCACGATGTTGTTTTGTTAAGAATTTCACAGCTTAATCCAGAGAGAAATTGTGATGGGGGAAAGGACTGACTGTGTTTACAAGGTAGACAATAATTACTATGACTCTAGCTACAATCACACAATATCACCTTATAGTGGAACTCGTGATATCAGATACCCTAATGATGCTAATCTGTTGGGGGCAGGGGGTGGGAACCTATGGTAGTTTTGCTATTGACTTCAATGGGGCCTAGATTTCTCCCTTTGAGAGCTATCCACGCTTTTACGTCTGTGTTTTAAAGGATCAGTTTACAGAAGGATCTCTAATGAATATGCTTTCACCATGACGAGAATAGATTGTAATGGGCCAGAGAGAGAAATACCACAAAGCACAGTCAACCTGTGGAACTTGTTGCTAGGGGACATTGTGAAGGCCAAAAATATAATGGGTTTTAAAAAAATGAGAAAGTTCATGGAGGCTAGGTTCACCAATGGCTGTTATCCAAGACATTCAGGTGTGTAACCACATGCTCTGTGTGTCCCTAGCCTCTGACTGCCAGAAGCTGGGAGTGAATGACAGGGGATGGATCACTCAGTGATTGCCTGTTGGATCCCTCTGAAGCACCTGGCTTAGGATGTGAGGCTTGGTGGGCCTTTGTCCTGACCCAATACAGCTGTTCTTATGTTCTTATAACGCCCCCCGGGGACCTACTGCTCCTAAACTCTTCTCCAAACCACTCCATGCTCTGCTCTGATTTGGTATTTTTATGACTTTTTCTTGCGGGGTTGCCTCCTTCTTGCCAAAAGTTCTCCTGTTTGCCCCCCATCCCTTGCATTTCCCAGGAGAACTTGTTCTAGCCCCATCAAGAGGTTAATGGCAAACGTTTGGTTATCCTAATTATATGCTAATTATATGCTGCTATTCTATTGCATTTTTCATCTGGAAAGCCCCAATCACTTTGTCGGCCTTCGTTAATTAAACCTTGTATGCCCTCTGGGTGAGGTAGGGAAGGGTTATTCCTATTTCACAGATGAGGAAACAGGTTGAGAGAGATGTTTTATCCTAGATTACAGAGTGAGTCATGAGCAGAGCCAGGCACAGAATCCTGATTTACGCTCTCCTGTTCTATCCATTCCACCACACACTCCCCATCTAGCTGCATTAACAGGGTCTGATGCTGCACTGGTGCTCTTGGCCCCTTCAGCTCTGTTCCATGTGGAAATGTGACCCTGTTTGTCTCGTGCACCGAAGCACCTGGGCCTCACATTCCAGTCTGTTGAAGTGAGACATTACATCATCCAGTAGCCATTTGGTACATATGTGGGAGGAGAAAGGGAGGAAAGTGTACAGAGGAGCTTTGGCATTTACTAGCAGTTAAAATCCAGCTGCTGGAAGATGTTGCTCACCGGTGTGGGATTTCCTGATGTGTTGGATACCTGTGAAAGTAACTTGGATTCCATGTCTTTTGGATTCTCTGCCCTAAGAGCATTCTACATTTTGGTGGCTCTCTCATTCCTTCCTCCTCATCTTCGTTTTCTCCACCCACAGCCCACTGACGGGAAAGGTGCATCCACCCTGACAGCTCCTTCACCCTCCTTTTTCTCCCTCTTCTCCCACAACTGCACAACTTCACACACTGCTGACCGGTTACATTATGACATCATCCACCTTCTTCTTGCCTCCTTTTCATCACCCATCCGCCACACATTTGCACGCTGCAACCCCATTGGTTACAATAAGTCAGCAAGTCGAGAGGTATAAACTATGGTTATTACAGCTGCAGCAGTTTTTTCACTGCCCATGCAGAGCGACATTTGAGATTCTGTCACCCAAAAAATTCCTGGACCATGAAATGGCCCAGAGTGAAAAAGGGAAAATGCTCGTGAATAGAGCCCTGTGCAGGTACAGAATTTTGTATCTGCATCTGTATTTGCAAAAATGAGCTGCGGCTAACTGCATCCACATCCATGGCTGTACATACCCATGGATATAAAGTGGATATCTGCGGATTTGCAGGGCTCTACCCATGCAGAAGTTTTTGTCACATTTACGCAGTTCCAATCTATAGAAAATTACAAATTAATGTACAGGTTGAACCTCTCTAGTCCAGCATTCTCTGGTCTGACAATGTCAGTGGACCAGCATCATTTTAGCTAGCCAGATATCTACTTATCATAGGTGTGGCCAAGTTTCCCAGGGTCCCATAAAGTTTGTTTACAGCCACCAAGCCTGGTTCTCAGTGTTCCATGCTGTTATTTGGCTCTAATTTACCCTTAAATGTCTTCTAAGAGACCACTAAGCAGTGGTAGTGTTGGTCATGCTGCTAGACAAAATTGACCTCCTGCAGTCTGGCAAATTCTCTGGTTTGGCACCAGTCAGGTCCTGCGGGTGCCAGACTAGAGAGATTCAACCTGTATGTGAAAAAGTTATTTTGAGTAAAAGGCCCTGAATATAACTTTTCAACTTCTTGCAATATCAAGTGGAACATGGTTACTTTCCAATAAATTAATTGTGCATTATTGGACTACAAAGTTCATGATGGTACTTAGGACAATATAATCAGTGTCTTGTCAATATTGAAGCAAAATGCAGGACAATGTAGCACTTTAAAGACTAATAAACCATCTTGTTAGTCTTTAAAGTGCTACATTGTCCTGCATTTTGCTTCAACTACCCCAGACTAACACGGCTACATTTCTATCACTATTTGTCAATATTGGAAACAGTGGCTAAAGAATGACAAAGCTCTTAGACAAATAAGATTTCACATGATCAATCAATCACATTATGATGCATTTTTAATTGAAAGAAGAAATGATTTTGTGAAAAGGTTATACTAATGAAGTTTCCAATTACCAAACTAGACAGAAAATTTTCAGCCAATATCATGGTATGGCTGAGTATACACTGCTTATGTTCATCATAAAGCATAAGGTGTTTGTCTGTATTGTTTCCCTTTAAATTATTTCTGATGATTCAGGAGGCCAAAGGTCATGTGCCTTCAAACAACAATAGAACTGCTATGGTTCATCGATTAAATCTAACTTGCATTGAAGTCAATGGAAAAATTCCAGTTGACATTAAAGGAAGTTGGATAAAATTCTGTGTAATTGGCACTTCCTGAAATGTGTTGTTAATGGGGATGGGCAAACTCATCTGGCCAAATTTCAAACTCTCTTGTTCATGGTGTGATGGAAAGTTCATCTTGATCTCAGGGGTTCATGTTTTTCTATGAACAAAGGAGCAGAAAAGAGAGGAAGAAAAACATGTTATGGAAAAAGTCAAACTGAGAATTGGGCAGAATAAACATGAATTTCAGAGGGCCAGATTCTGTATGAGGGCAACACCACTGAAACAAATTGTATCAATTTACACCAACCCAGGATCTGATCATACCAGAGCAAAAGAACAGAGAGACATAGTTCCACCCCATGCAAGCCAGAAGCAAAACTCCTAGGCTTTGTCTACACTATGACTTTTTCCGCAAGAGGCAATGCAAATGAAGCGAGGATTAGTATTTTCTCGTGCTTCATTTGCGTACTCTCTTTCGTTCCGTTTTTGCGCTAGGGGTTTTTGCCCTAAAACAGGCAGTGTGGCCGTGACTGTTTTGCGCAAAAACCCCTTTTTCTGCAAGATCCTTATGCCTCTCTGGGACAGGCATAAGGATCTTGTGGAAAAAGGGGGTTTTGTGTAAAATGGCCATGGCCCCACTTCCTGTTTTAGCGTGCAAACCCCCAGCGCAAAAACAGAACGAAAGAGAGTACGCAAATGAAGCACGAGAAAATGCTAATCTTCGCTTCATTTGCATTGCCTCTTGCGGAAAAAGTCATAGTGTAGACATTAGCCCCAGGCTATGGCTACACAGCAGCATTATTTCGGAATAACTGATGTTATTCAGAAATAACATAGTTTGCGTCTACATAAAGTCGAAATAGTGTTGAGCTGGAGTACTGCTTACTCTGACTTCTGTAACCCTCATTGTACAAGGAGTAAGGGAAGTCGGGGGAAATAGCCCTCTCTCTTGAAATAACTGCTGTGTAGACAGCACCAAAGGTCAAAATAAGCTGTTTCAATTTAAACTACGCAATTAGTGTAGCTCCAGTTGCGTAGCTTATTTCAAGTTTAGCCCTTTTGTGTAGATCTGCTCCCAGTGGAAGCAGGATTGGGCCCAAAGTAAAAAACGGAGCAGGAAGCAGGCAGACCTCTGGCGACACTAGGTTCTCTGTTCTTCTGTGTTCTCTTTTCTATATTGTTTATGCGTTATGGCGAAATCCTAATTCCAATAAAGTCAATAGCTGTTTGACATTGACTTTTATGAGGCCAAGATTTTGCTCAGTGAAATATTCTTTAAGTATTTGCATGCGTTATGATGTTCTTCTCACAGATTCTACCTAAATGTTCAATGCAGTCCACAATGTACTGTGTTGAGGGTTATTTTATTACTGGTTTCCTGCCACCTTCTCCCTCTTAGCAAAGAGTGTTAGTTCCTCAACATACAGGAAGTTGATTGTAAACTCTATGGGGTAGGGACTATCTTTTTTTATTTACTTAGTTGTGTGGTTGGCTTATAGAGTGCCAGCTGCCATGGGACACTGACCCTGGACTGGGATTATAATAACAGTACAGAATGCGTTTCCTGGCTTTCTGCCTCAAACTCTCTTCTTGTTTTTCGCTTTAAAAAAATAATAATTTCATTTTATTTTTCAAAAATACAAACACACGCGCAAGAACAAAACACAACACTATACAAAAACACTGCAACACACGGCCTGCAGGACACTCTCTGAATTTAGAGACTCCTGACATGTGAACCGTCTTCTTCTTTAGTGAAGCAAATAAAACTGTGTCCACGGGGATTAAGTTTAGTCCTACAATTAGTTCTATGAAGCTGATATGAAGTCATCGCCAGCACCTACTCTCATGGCCAGGCTATCTATAGATTTAAACAGTGGAGTCGGAGAGGGGAGGAAGGGAACATGTTTTCTCCAGCTTTTTCATTATTTTAAGCTTGTAAAACCAGATACTGGGATATGAGCATATAATGGCTGTAAGGTTACAGCTCAGTGATGGGCAGCCTAGGCTTGTGAGGGCCACATGAATGGCCCCCCTTCATCTCAGTGGGCCCCGAGATTGTCGGAACTAAGCCAGCTAGTTTTGCTACCTGATCTTGCGTACCTAGAATTTGGGGGTTGTGCCGACTGAACCGTAGCAGCACTTTGATTGGATGCAGAGGGAGCACACGGCTCCCATAATGTTGTGTGCAATCAACATGGACCTCATTTCATGTGCCCTGGCTTTACATGCCTGTCATTTTAGTAACATCGGTAAGAAAAAAAAACGTATGGAAGAAAACGAGCAGAATCTGGCAACCCTGCGCACGGGCAACAGTAAACAAAATATCTCACAGGCTGCACAAAGAATCCCAACTGGTTGCATTCAGCCTTCGAGCTGCACGTTGCTCACCACTGTTATAGCTCCCCCTTGTTGCTAAGCATGTCCTGATGGCATTTCACTATAGTCTATGTGGAGCTTGCCGTACCTACCTCTTGGAAATCGCACGCTCCCTGGCGACCAGAGAAAGGAAGCTTTCTTTACATTGGTGTGTGCAAGTACGAGCTCAAGTACTGAAGCCTAAGAATGTGCCGTGAGGTAAGGAAGGTGATGAACAGAGACGTAAGGACCTGAGAGAGATGGATCAGGCAATGTTACCCGAGGAGCCCTGTGTGGCTAGAGAATGTATATATGCGGGTGCAAATTGGTATACGCGGCAACTGCTGCTCTCAGGGGCTAACCCCCTGCACTGGCAGCATCTCCAGCATGGCTGTACCACAAGCACCGGCAGCTGCCCCTGGTTGGGCAGTGGGCGGGGCTGAGGGTGATACAGCCTCGCCAGAGGCGCTGTCAGTATAGGTCTCTAGCTCCTGGAAGCATCAGCTTTTGCCACTGCAGTGCCTGGTACAGCCCAGCAACTCCATGGGGCTCTATTCATCTGACCCTCCCCCTCTTTAATGTGTCTCTGAGGGGTGGCTGTGTGAGTCCGTTTCCATAAAAAACAACAAAGAATCCTGTGGCACCTTAAAGGCTGAGGTTTATTTGGACATCAGCTTCCATGGATCAAAACCACTTTGCCAGATGCACCCGCAATATACATTTTCTATCCACACAGGTAGATCTGCCAATGCGCTTTTGACAAAAGCTGATGCCCAAACAAACCTGTTTGTCTTTAAGGAGCCACAGGACTCCTTGTTGTCATTAGTGGATTTATCCTCACCACACCTCTGTGAGAGAGGGCAGTGTGGCTGTCCTCATTTTACAATGGAGACCTGGGGGCTAGAGAGGTTAAAGGGATTTCCCCAAGGCCATTCAGGAAGTCGGTGGCATCTTCTCTCTTTTCGGTTAAGTAGCAGGCTAGCTAGCTTTCTCACCATCTATGTGGGGAAGGTAGCTTGAGCAGCAGAGGTGGGTGGAGCATGACTGGTAGCCAGGATCAGGAGCAGGGTGAGTGGAAACTTTATTAGCAGGAGTGATATGGGGAACTCATCAGCAGTGCGGATGCGGAGAGCGAACGATGTTCACTGCGCAGTGCATCGGGTTTCACAGCTAGTTGCAGTGGCTCACAGCACAGAAGCTGCTTGCGCCTCTCCAGTGCAGTGAGTTGCAGTTTCATAGCACTATTGCTGTCACACTTTGACATGGGAATCTACATATTTATGGGTCTATTTTTAACGTTCAGTTATTCGCTCCGCTCTCTCTCTCTCGAGAGCTGTTTGCGCTTTTATCATCCCCCGCCTTGCTAAGAAATTAACCAATTTTACACAGTCCCTGAGACATAAACTCATGAAATAAACTGCAGCGATTGAAGTGTTGATAAGAGACTTTTCCATTCGTCTGAACATGTACTTGTCTCTCTTTAATAGTGGGCGATTCCATAATTACACAGAGAAAGAAGATCAAAGTGCCCCTCCCCCAGGTCTCTGGATAAAGATTACAGATGAACTTTCCTTTTCTTTGAATCTTTTGACACTAATGTTTATGAAGCATAAGTTCCTTTACCTTTCATTTATTTGCGTGTTTTGCACCTCTGGATGGCTAATTATTAAAGAGGATAGTTAAACAGCTCCTCCAGCCTACCGAAGATATTAATTAAAAACCCATCTATTGCACAGAAGCCAAATTCAGGTCTTCTGTTCCCTTGTACAGCTCCACTAGAATCAAAATACCAAAAGAGTCTTCTGAATTGTGCCTTGCAAATCTTCAAGGGCGTTTCTCTGCATGCACAGAATCCATATTTCTGTATCTAAAATGGTACTTTTGCCCGCAGTTACCACTTTAACACAAAAACAAATACTTGCACAAATTTTGTGTACAGTTTAGGAGGCCTGAAAGTGTCTATTGTATTGCTAATACTGGCACATGAGAAACTGAGGCACAGAGAGGTTAAAGTCTTTGTTCGGTGTCCTAGAGTGGTAGTGCAGGGACTAGAACCTGCATCTCTTACTCCCCTGCATTAGAACCTCATTCAGAGCCCACTGAAAGTCAGTAGAAAGACATCCATTGACTGCAATGGGTTTTGTATCAGGCCCTTCCTCCTTTAAGCATTGGACCACTACGGTGATCCTGGTGCATTCAGGCACGCTCCCCTGAGAGATACATGCAGGAAAATCACTATTGAAGAAGGAAAAACAAAATCCCAGTTGATGTTTCGGCGTCCTCTGCATCATGTCAGCTCCACGGTACAGAACAAGGGGTGTCAGAGTAGGGGGCAACACCAGAATGGGGCTAGTCATTTGCTCTACCCAACCTGTCTCGACACTGGCCTTCCCAGAAAGAAACACCAATGAAGTGTCACCTTCAGGGCCTCCTGGCAGTGAGCAGTGCTGGCTGGCTGACACACTGAACTATACACTCAGAGATGAGTTGACTCTCCTGTAACATACCTCTTCTTTTGGCCCTTCTTCCTATTGGACTAAGAGTCAGTGGGACAGATTCAAAGGAGATATGTAGGAGGGAAAGATACTTGTCATCTAAGTGGGAGTGAAGACTACTGGGGCCTAACAGGGAGTAATTGGGCCTACTAAATTACTCCACCTGAGCACATTGTTAGACTCCTCTCTAAATTTGGTTCATTGTTTTAATTGGGAATCGTGGTCACTCAGAGCCAGATTTTTAAAGGTATTTTAAGTGCTTGAGGGAATTTTCAAAAGTATCTAGGCCCCTAAAACTGTCTGTCAAGAGGAGGGCCTTATGTAAGCATCTCATAACAAACCAAGGACACATACACAATGCCACAACTCGGTACGCTATTAAATTTATTATTAGGAGAAATGAAAAAGCACCAGAAGTTGCCAACATAGTGTCTGCCTTTTCAACTTTCATATAAAGGGCAGTCTAACAGATTGCTCTCAAAATGTGGGACAAGTGCCTAAACCTACCGAAATTCTTATTCGTTCTAACTTGCCTACTCATCTTTCTTAAAGATCAAAATATTCTTGAAGCTTACCTCGTTATTAAAATGTTTCCCTTTGAAATGAGCTAATATACATTTTACTATCAATGCATCAGTGTGATTTTAACAATGAAAATGTCAGAAGATAAACCTGATTATTGTTTTTATCACAGAGAATTTTGTGGCATTTCAGCCAAATTGCCTATTAAGGAAGAGATTTATTTTTTCTTCATCTAAATTTCATGCTAATGAAAAGGTTATTTTTCTCTCCATGTTTCTAATTTGTGGCTTAAAAGCTTAATTCAAACTATTTTAACTTCACTAGGGCCTGGTTTCTACTAAAGCAGAAAGTTGGCTTAAGATACGCAACTCCAGCTATGTTAATTATGTAGTTGGAGTTGAGTATCTTACATCGCCATCCACACAGCAGGAAGTTGACAGGAGCAAATGCTCTCATCAGCTTCCCTGACTCCTCACAGAAGCAGGAATACCAGTGCTGCCAGGGGCACCCTCAGAGTTTGATTTAGCGAATCTGTATTAGACCCGCTAAATCGAACCCCAAAAGATTGACCACAGAGTGTCAATCTTTCATGTAGTGTACAGGGCCGGACCGAGGCATTCTGGCGCCCCGGGCATGGGCATGTGGTGCCGCCCCTGGGCACACGGTGCATGTGCGGGCCTGCCCGTGGGGAGCGGGCCCACCCCCCTAGGGTGCGCAGGTCCGCTCCCGGGGCACACAGCGCATGTGCGGCCTGGTTGTGGCTGCTGGCGCGTGCGCCGGGCCATGTAGGGCGCCGCGGCTATGGGGGGAAGGGTGCTGCTGGCCAGTGCCACGGGGCCGGTGCTGCGGGAACCGTGCGCCCCTTACAGCTGCCGTTAGGTGCTCCCCATCAGTTGGCGCCCTGGGCAGCTGCCCGGCTCACCCATGCCTCCGTCCGGCCCTGGTAGTGTAGACATGGCCTAAATGTTTGCCATTGATAGTAAATGCTAACTTAATTTGTTATAAAGGCAAGAGACGTGCCCATGTTTCCACAGTGTTGTCAATAAGACACAACAATTGCACACAAAACGGTTGCAGCCACATATAGCTTACGGGCCAGATCTTTAGCTGATGTAAATTGCTGCAACTCTATTGACACTTACATCAACTGAGGCTGTGCCTTGATGACTAGATATTGACATTTAGAAGCCAAGGCCCCAAGATTCACCTGTATCAGCTGATGATGATCCAACCAGCTGCTCATCTCCTCCTTTTGTCATTGATTTGGCTCCCTTTTTCCTCTTGCTAGTTGCTAATGCCTTCTTGGAGTTTAATTTGGAGCTTGAAGGGGCATTTGGGGCTATTATGCCAGAATCATGGGCAGTCTGGGAAAGGTTGAGATCGCTACTGTTTGCTTGGCTGACCTTAGATGCTGCTTTTGCTCCTGTCTTTGGTTCTTCGGCTTTTTCAGAATCTTTATCCTGACCCAAATTTCCATCTGGAGATGCACGATTACTGCTTTCCAAGTCCAGCTTAGTAAGGTCAGTCTGCAGCAGCAAGCTGACTGGTGACAGTCCTCTGGTTTTATTAGCGTCTGTATCTAACCTCCTTTCTACTTCCTCCTTTTTGGTAATATTAGACCCAGTCCTTGAGATGCCCTGTAAATCCACAGCAACCCTTTGGATGCTCTCACTCAATCTGGTTCTGCTCATAATGTCCTGAGCTGTGCCTTGGGATCTGGGAGCTGTCTCTTCATTTTTTAGTGGCATTTCACCTTCCTTTCCCAGGCCACCTCCTTCATCTTCAGCAGATTTCTGTTGTTCTGCCTCAGGATTGAAGACAGACTTCTTTCCGGGAAGCTCTCTAACGGAAGCCCACTTGTGTTCTGGGCAATGGCTGTGAAGACAATAAATGAGACCTTTTATTGGGCACTGACACCACATAGTCATCAGGAAGTAGAATAACCTTAGGCCATGTCTTCACTAAGTGGAAGGTCGACGCTGCCACAATCGATCTTGTAGAGTTTGATTTAGTGGCTCTAGTAAAGACCCGCTAAATTGAACTCAGAGGGCACCCACATTGGTGGCTGGTACTCCTGCCCCTGCAAGGAGTAAGGAAAACTAATGGGAGTGTTTGTTCCCATCAGGCTCCTGCTGTGGGGACAACGGGGAAACTCTAAACAAGGTACATTGTCTCCAGCTGCATAATTAATGTAGCTGGAGTTGCATATCTTGATTCGACTTTCCCCTTTAATGTAGATCTGGCCCTAGTGAGACACAGATTTGTATTCAGTCTTTGAGAAGGAATGGGTTAGAGTCAAAGCTACAAGCAAGGACTGTGTTTTTAAAAAGGATGCTTAATTCACAATGCTCAAGGAAATGAAACACTGATTAAAGCAAGGGGGGAAGCAGTGCTGGATTTATACACAAGTTAAGTAAGAACAACGAGAAATCCCGTGGCACCTTCTAGACTAATATTTATTGGAGTATTAAATAGTCTATAAGGTAGCTATTAGTCTATAAGGTGCCAAAGGACATCTTGTTGTTTATGCAGATTCAGACTAACATGGCTACCCCTTTGATACTTTCCACCAAGTTGTAAGTTACATCTTAGGGCTTCAGATTATGAGGGACCTCTAAATACAAAAAAAGTACTAGTTTTTAGTAGCATCCTCGCCTATGTATCGGCATATATGCAAATATAAAACTTTATTATTTCTATTTTCATTGTCATTTCTGTTAGAAGAATGCACATTTTTTTGGTAATGCTAAACACTGTCGAGCTGGAGGACTTCTTACTCTGATGCCTGTAACTATCATTGTACGAGGAGTAAGGGAAGTTGGAGGAAGAGTGCTCCCTCTTAAACTTGACATATCCTAGGGCCTCAGCATGTCTTAATCTGGTCCTGGGGGAAAGGGAGCAATAGGCTTTCCAAAATAGTGTAATATATAGGCTAAGATTAGCAAATGTTAGACAATTCCTCCAGGAAGCCTATAAATGTCACAGCTTTACTGCTAAATATACTGTGTAATCTCAATTGTAGAGGCAGGACCAATGGGACATGACAGACATGGATCGTGTTCTGTGCTCCTGTAGAGCTTGATATTACATAGTAAGTTGAAAGACAATGCCGAGTTAATAAGGTATCAAAACGCCAAACTAAAACTTGTTCCTTCTTAAAGGAAAGCTGTGATGTGATATACTAACTAGAGTGAGTGGGCAGGAGAAGCAGATGAATGTTAAGTCACTGCCATTGATTCACTGGGTGTTAATGGCCTCATTGCAGTGCCCTGTTAGGCCCCCGTCATTCCCTTTTTAAGGGGGGGGAGGTAATAATCCAAGTTAGGCAGGAACCAGAATTTTTGTTTTCTGGGAACATAAGTACAGTCATAATGGGTCAGACCAAAGGTCCATCTAGCCCAGTATCCTGTCTGCCGACAGTGGCCAATGCCAGGTGCCCCAGAGGGAACAAATAGAACAAGGAATCATCAAGGGTGCATCTACCCCGCGGGGCTTACCTCAAAATAAGCTACACAAATTGAGCTACATCAATTGTATAGCTTATTTCGAAATTGGGAGCATCTACACAGCACTTATTTCGAAATAGAGCACTCTTCCTCCGACTTCCCTCACTCCTCGTACAATGAGGGTTTCAGGAATCAGAGTAAGAAGTCCTCCAGCTCGACAGTGTTTCAACATTATTTCAAAATAACGCATTGCTGTATAGACGTAACCCAAATTATCCACCCCCTCACCCATTCCCAGCTTCTGCCAAACAGAGACTAGGGATACCATTCCTGCCCATCCTGGTTAATAGCCATTGATGGACCTATCTTCTGTGAATTTATCTAGCACTTTTTTGAACCCTGTTTAAATCCTGGCCTTCACAACATCCTCTGGCAAGGAGTTCCACAGGTTCACTGTGTGTGACATGAAGAAATATTTCCTTTTGCTTGTTTTAAACTTGCTACCTATTAATTTCATTTGGTGACCCCTAGTTCTTGTATTATTCACTTTCTCCAGCCCAGTCATATCTCCCCTTTAGTCTCCTCTTTTCTAAGATGAAAAGTCCCAATCTTATTAATCTCTCCTCATATGGCAGCACTTCCATACCCCTAATCATTTTGTTGCCCTTTTCTGAACTAATGGGAAGTTTAATTATTTTGATATTTGTTTTCACATTGAATTGGAATTATAACAACCCTTTTGCAAACATCTCCCATGAAATAAAATGTAAAATAAAATTCACTGGGGGGGTGTCTATCGAAGCATTTCATTTTGACAAAATCACACTGTTTCACTCTCATTTCAACTTTAAAAAATGGAACCATTCAGTCATTTCAAAATGAAAATTTGAAGCATTCCATGTTGATAATGTCAAAACATTCCTTTTCCACAACCTCAAAATGCTCATTTCCATGGATTTTTTTTTTCAAAACAAAATTTTGTTGAAATCAATGTATACATGCAAAAAGTTTCCATTTCCCACCGGAAACCTGTTCAGCTAAAAATGTTTTAACCAGCTGCCATAATAAGGCCCACCAATCTTTGCCAAAAGCAGTAAGATCTCAGGATAGAAAAGTGCTATCTAAGCAATCAATATTTATTGCTATTATTATTATTTCACTAGTGGCTATTCTTTAGTGTGGGTTTGAACGAGTGATCTGAAACATCACTGTGGAGTAGTATTCAAAACCAGAACCCTGCCTTTAGGGCTTCAGCTTGTTTCTAGTCTAAAGTGCAAGGATGATCAGATGGTGCTTTGTCCTGCCGTGAATGGAGGGACCTGACTTGCTGACCTCTCGAGGTCCCTTCCAGTTCTAGTGCTCTGTGATTCTATGCTTCTAATGTCATGAAACTTTGGATAGATAGAAAGAAACTAGGTGGTATGTTCTCTTCTCATGGATTAACTTCAATCACTGGAATGGCCTTCTGGGAGAGAAATTGTCTTCACAAGTGTCCCAGGTGGTTAGGGGAATCATTTGAACAAATCCCCCCTTGAATATTTGCCTTATAAGTATAACTCTCCCATGACTCCACTCTGGGGGTGTGTCTAGACTACAGGGTTTTGTCGACAAAAGTGGACTTTTGTCAACAAAACTATACCTGTGTCTACACTGCCGCTGAGTTCTGTCGACATAACATCAACAGAACTCAGCAGTTTTGTCGATGGCTGTAAACCTCATTCTATGAGGAATAATGCCTTTTGTTGACAGAGTTCTGTCGACAGAAGGCATTATTGCATCTACACTGTCCTTTGCATCTACACTGTCATGTCGACAAAGCGGCTTGCTTTGTTGACAGAATTGGATGTAGTCTAGACGCTCTTTGTCGACAGAAGCTTTGTCGACAGTATCTGTCGACAAAAGCCTGTAGTCTAGACGTACCCTGGTAGTGTAAAGACTGAGGTGAAATTACATTTACATATCAAAGGTTTAAAAGGGACATGGTGTCAATGAGAATTTGATCTTGTTTGACTGTTTAGCAATATACAAATCGATGTTTCTCTATAACAGACACTAGTAAGTACAATGCATTGTAGCTATAAGAGAAAGGAGATACTACCATAATACTCCAGCCAGCATTTATTTAGTGCCTTTCATCCCAAAGGATTTCACAGCACTTTAGAAACGACATATGTAAGGATCACTTCATCCCCCTGTGGCTTGATACACAGCAGTTTGCAACACTACACAATTTAAAACAGGAAGGGAAGAAGACTACCTTGGGAGAACAGGCTGCTAATCTTGTGGGCTCTGACACAGCCCAGAGAATAGACACAGAAATGGGGTTATCCTTACCCATACACAGACTATGCAGCTGTGTAGGGCACCCAAAAATCTGGGGCACCACTGGGTCTTAATGTCTACCCACCCACCTCTTCTTATCCCTGTCCAGTGGCTCTGCATCCTGCAGAGAGGATCTAGTTAACTTCTAAGTGAAAAAGCCGGCCAGAGCTATTAGCAGAACCCACGAAGGAGCCACAACAGTGATAATGGAGCCATTTAATACGCATTTGCAAACCCCAGCTAAAGACTGTCAGTTTCTAAATTGACTATGTAAGTCAACAGGACCTTAGTTTGCTTTACAACTATTTCAATTGTGTGTGAAATTATAAAATCACATCTTTAAAAAAAATCATCATTCCTGCCTCTATCCCAGTCTGCTGTGGGCACAGGGACATCACCACGTTGATTTTTGAATTGCTTCCAGAGCAACTTCCTGGGTATTTTGTTCCTTTCAAAGTTAAACAAACACATCTGAAAGTGAAGTAAAGTAATAGAAATTCTAACCTTTGCTCAGCAGACACTAAATGCCTTAGCAAAGCTTTCACTGCCCCCTGGCCTTCCTTCTGCTTGGAAAACTTGGCTTCTAGCAGGGCCATAAAGAGAGCTTCTACAGAAACCAAGCCATCGCTTAATGGAGCAGGTACTGCTGTAGAGTGTGGGGTGCTTAGCTCCCTGAGCGGAGAACGATAGCTTCAGTACAGTCAATGGCGGCTCTGCAATCAAACCTGCCTCTGCTTTATGTATGCGGGTTCCAAAGAAGTTGTTTGGCAGGTTCAGAAAACCCTCAGCACTATAAACAAGGACTGGTCTCCTAGCAACAGGTGCCTAGCTACCATTGCTAATTGTGGAAGGGGTTCCAGCATTAAACACGCAGAGTGACTTTGACACGGGGGGCGGGTGGGTGTTTTTAGGTAAAACTCTGCGATGATAAAGGCTCAGGGAAGGGCTGCTGTTTGAGTGGGTGCCTGTGTCTGTGTAGCGGAGAGGCGGGGAAGCCAATTTGGTGGGTGGAGTGCTTGGTGACTGGCTTGCTTCAATGCAATCATCCAAGGTCATCTTCAAGTCTTTGAAAGGTCAGGCTTCCCCGCTGTTGACTGACACGATGCCTACTTTCCGTGTCACTTGGAAGCAAACAATGTCAGCTACTTCCTTTCCTTCCCCCTGCACTCGTCACCTGATAAAACCAGACTCCGAGTGGCTGCCCCTATGGATTTTGATCGTGGCGTACCTGCCCTTTCAGGGCAGGCACCAATCGCTTTCCTCAATGCTTCAGCTCCCCTGACTTTGTTAACATCTCTCTGCTGATACCCGTCAGTATGTTGCAGGAGGTGAAGTTCAAAACTGGCAACGCACAGGCAAACCAGGGACAGAGGCGCGTTCAGATTATGTAACGGTCTGCTCAGTACCTGCTTGGGGAGGCAGTCTTTAGACTTGTCTGTGCAGATGGGTACATACCCTTGGGATCAACGTGTAATAATCTGTCCCAAAATGCTTAGCCACAAATGAGTAGCATAACGTAAGGCACTAAAATACTGGGGAGTCATAACCTGTTTATAGTGAGGGTCATTGGTGGTTCTTTGGCTCATGGCTGGTTAGTTCTTTCCGTACAAATAACAGGCAAAGAACAAGGAGGCTCAGGTTATTGAGCATAGAGGCAGGTGTTTTATATCTTCCTCTTGTGGAGGTGCCTCATAAATTGTCAGAATGACCCTGGAGGTCAGGCGGGGTATCTTGATTCTAATTGGAGCGATTCTTCCCCAGACTGCCTCCAAGTAGTCTCCAGGCTGCTCTAAGTTGCGCCAACTTGTCACGTTCCCGTAGGTGATGGTATACGAGCCAGCCAGAGAGCAGCGGGCTCCCTCCCTCTTTTTTCTTACTCTGGCATGGCCCATACCCCAGGGCTACGTCTAGACTGGCATGATTTTCCTCAAATGCTTTTAACAGAAAAATTTTCCGTTAAAAGCATTTGCGGAAAAGAGCGTCTAGATTGGAACGGATGCTTTTCCGTAAAAGCACTTTTAAGCGTCCGTGCCAATCTAGAGGAGGTTTTGCGCAAGAAAGCCCCGATCGCCATTTTCGCCATCTGGGTTTTTTTGTGCAAAACAATACCGCGTTGTCTACACTGGCCCTCTTGCACAAAAGCATTTGTGCAAGAGGGCTTTTGCCCGAATGGGAGCAGCATAGCACTTCCGCAAGAAGCACTGATTTCAGACAGTAGGAAGTCAGTGTTCTTGCGGAAATTCAAGCGGCCAGTGTAGACAGCTGGCAAATTTTTCCGCAAATCAAATGCTTTTGCAGAAAAACTTGCCAGTCTAGACACAGCCCAGGTGTTTTGAGGGGAGCAGAAAGTATAAAGATATTTTGGAAGCTCCAAGCCACACAATGCACTGCCAGGGGTTGGGCTCTTTATTACCCTGTTGCACTGTGAGAGTGGAAGAAAGGGGTTGAAAGCAACTAGCCTAGGAAGCTGGCATATGGTAAGGAGAGGCCATTTTCTAAGGACACTTTTTAGAGCAGAACCACAGCAAACCCCCTACAGGTGTGGGATCAGGAGTTTCCCAGCCTCAGGGAACCCAGGCTGGTCTGTACTGTATATATCAAGAAAGCCTGTGGTGCTTGCCTGACACAGATGCCTTGGAGCCAAGTTTCAATGGATTTGAAGTGATACTCCATGTCTCCGTAGGAGGAAGAGACAAACTTGTAGGAATCAAAGATCTGCAGCCTGCCCCTTTTCCACCTGGCCCCGAGGCTGCTCTCACCGGCCCCCAACCAGATCTCCACATGGACAATGTCATGGAATTGCCTCCTTCCTGCAATGACAAGAAAATGACTTTGCATTTCCCAAAGTTGCCTTTAAAACTGCATGCTGGGAGGTGCTGGGCTAACAGCTCTGGAGGATGTCTTTCCAAAGACAGGCAGTGTCACTGTTTAATCAGCAGCTCTTTTCCTAACCAAAAAGGACTACCAATTCAGACTCCATAGCCATTCAATCATTCATCCCTCTTCCAAGATCACTCCCCTCCCCCTCCAAGAACTCCCAGGAAAGCCACATGGATTGGAACTGTCTGTGATAGGGAAACCTAATAGGATCTTGGAATGAAGCTCTGCAAACTCACGTCAAGCCACCAAACAACTTCAACTAAAACGTGTTGTTAAATTCTCACAATTGTGCTGAAGATTTGGAAAGATGGCACTGGAAAATTTTCCCGCAAAAAGCCTTTCTGGTCTGGTCCCATCAGGAACTGCAGAGGTAGTCATGACTTGAGAATCCCCCAAACCACATCTTCATAACTCAGAAAATGTTCATTCTCAGTTTAATTCCAGAAAGGTGTAAAAAATTGGGAGTGTTATTACTTCATTGAACCTGGATCATTCAAATCCAGATACACAGCCCTATATGGTGGCTCACAGATACTCTAAGGCTGTGTCTACACTGCACCCCTTTTCCGGAAAAGGGATGCAGATGAGACAAGTCAGAATTGCAAATGCAGCGGGGATTTACATTTTCCCCACTGCATTTGCATGAACATGGCTGCCGCTTTTTTCCGGCTCGGGGCTTTGCCGGAAAAAAGCGCCAGTCTAGACAGGGATCTTTCGGAAAATAAAGCCTTTTCCAAAAGGTCCCTTATTCCTGATTTTAAGAGGAATAAGGGACCTTTCGGAAAAGGCTTTATTTTCCGAAAGATCCCTGTCTAGACTGGCGCTTTTTTCCGGCAAAGCCCCGAGCTGGAAAAAAGCGGCAGCCATGTTCATGCAAATGCAGCGGGGAAAATGTAAATCCCCCCTGCATTTGCAATTCTGACTTGTCTCATCTGCATCCCTTTTCCGGAAAAGGGGTGCAATGTAGACACAGCCTAAGGGTATGTCTACACTACCACCCTAGTTCGAACTAGGGTGGTTAATGTAGTCATTCGAAGCTGCAAATGAAGCCCGGGATTTAAATATCCCGGGCTTCATTTGCATCTTGCCAGGCACCGCCATTTTTAAATCCCCGTTACTGCGGTCTCCGTGCCTGCGGCTACACGCAGCACGGAGTAGACAGTTCGAATTAGACTTTCTAATTCGAACCACCGTTACTCCTCGTTCGAACTAGGGTGGTAATGTAGACATTCCCTAACAGTGTTGTATATTTCTCCCTTAGATGAAATGGCTGAGGGGGTACACATGGGCAATACACATGAGGATGGATGAATAGATGGATAGATGGATGGTGTAGTATGTGTGGTTGGGCTGGATGGATGGATGAACATGAAAGATGGTGGGAATACATATGAGGATGGATGGCTAAGTGAATAGATAGAAGGGGCATAGAGGGGGTGGATGGATGAATAGATATTTTTGTCCACATTACGTTCCGTGTTGAAGTACGTTCCTGAAATGAAGATGAGGTCTCCTGGCTTCATGTGCTCCTCACTGGGCAGAGTGATGGGGAGTGTGTCGTACTGATATGCCTGGTTTCCTGGACCGATACAAAAGCCAAATTCTGATTTTAAGTCACACAGCACCCTCCGAATCAGTCTGCAGCAGTCCAGGAAAAGTGGGGATTCATACTCTGGAGCTGGGGAGCAAGGCAAGCATGTCAGCAGTATGCGAGGAATACAATAAAGGAGAACGGGAGAGTCACTTGGTTGAGAAAAGACGCGGGGAGAGAGGCAGCTTTGCACAATAATTCAGCTTTGGCTAAAAGGATCTGCACTTACTGCCTGGCTCGTGGTACTTCTTGGCATAGGGCACGCCTATGTAACTCTTTGCCTGCTCTAGAAACTTCATCCGCAGCTGCCACCAATAGTCAGGATCCCGAAGTTGGCTCTGGATAGATAGTTTCTTCCCTAGGAGCATCTGCAGCTCCTCCTGAATCAAAAGACAAGGCAAAAAGAATGAAAATCCAGCAGCCAGCCCCATCTGTTGTTTTGGTTCTTTTCCTCAAGAGGAAACATTTTTTCTAGAGAGGGAGTGAGCAAAGTCAGTGAAAGCTGGAGTCTGGCCCAGGCTCAATTCTAGCTCTGTCTTGGCCTTGTCTCCCCGAGTGAGGAGGTGCCAAGCCAGGGTGAATACTCTGGCATTTCTTCCTAGAGGTCACATTGACCTTTAGGAATGTTCTTTGTATTTTCCTGTTCATGCTCAATGTGCCTGATTAGCTTCAATGCTTGGCTCATACAGACGGAGCCAGAACCTTGTCCTTGCTTTACCTTCCAGCTTCCCAGTTTACACTTCTCATGGTCAATCCACCCACATTTTAATCTACAGACTCATACTGTATAAGAAAACCACAGATTGGGAGGAGGGCAGAGCTGCAACCTGGGATACTGAAAATAATTCCATTAGGCACTTCTCCTTCTTGGAAGTGATGTCTAATTGTTAAAGCACAGGGAGGACTGAGGTGTCAGGACTTCTGGATTCTGACTTGAAATTCACTTTAACTCCCTGTGCTTCTGTTTCTTATCTGTGAAATGAAGGGGAATGCAGACCTTCCTCCCAGAATTATGAAGGCAAGTTGACTTAACTGTGTCAGTACAAAATTGGAGTCCGCATCCGCATCTGCAAAAATGATCTGAAGATATCCACATCCACGGATGTGAATGCAGAGAACAGGAGAGTCCCAAGGATATAAAGAGGGTTCTAGATACTGATGTGGATACAAATTTTGTATCTGCCGAAATGGGCCATGGAGATCCGCATCCACATCTGTGGATATCTGCAGATCATTTTTGCGGATGCAGATGTAGACTCCAATTTTGTACTTACGTAGACAGTTAAGTCAACTTGCAGATGAAATGAAATGAATAGGTTTAAAACAAGTGTAGGGAACCTTTTTTGGTTCGGGGGCCACTGACCCATAGAAAAATCAGTCAGGGGCCACACACAAGTGAGAAGCAACAATGACAACAACAACAAAAACTAAACGCTCACTGATGTGGCCCCCAACTGAGAAGGAGAAAGACACTCCTCACATTCTATTAGCACGCCAGAGCCTAGTGGAGTCCAGGCTAGTAATAGATTGAGTCCTCCAGTCCTGTAGGCTCCCCAGTGCTGAGTGGGGGGGAGCCCTGAGCCTCGGGGGCTGGGTCCAGTCAAGCTGGAGGTCTAATCTGGCCCCCAAGCCTTAGATTCTCCACCCCAGGTTTAAAACAAACGAAAAGAAGTACTTCTTCAATACACAGTCAACCTGTGGAACTCCTTGCCAGATGATTTTGTGAAGGCCAAGACTCTAACAGAGCTCAAAAAAGAGCTTGATAAATTCATGGAGGTTAGGTCCATCAATGGCTATTAGCCAGGATGGGCAGGAATGGTGTCCCTAGCCTCTGTTGATCAAAAGTTGGAAATGGGTGACAGGGGATGGATAACTTGATAGTTATCTATTCTTTTCATTCCTTCTGGAGCACCTAGCATTGGACACTGGCAGCAGACAGGATACTGGGCTAGGTGGACCTTCGGTCTGACCCAGCATAGCCATTCTTATTCTAATGTTCTTACGTTAGATACAATGAAAAGAGCAGGAAATTGGTCCATCAAGGAGTTCTCAGTGACACATAAAAGCTACAAAAACCAAATCTGAGTAATGTGTTTTCAAAACCCTTCAGTGAGAGTGCCGGGTGTTACATTGTTACTTAAGGGCTGTCTCTAGACTGCATCCCTTTTCCTCTTAAAAAATGGAATAAGGGATCTTTCAGAAAAGGCTTTATTTTCCGAAAGATCCCCGTCTAGACTGGCGCTTTTTTCTGGCAAAGCCCCGAGCCGGAAAAAAGTGGCAGCCATGTTTATGCAAATGAAGCGGGGGAGATTTAAATCCCCGCTTCATTTGCAATTGCGATGTGTCTAATCTGCATCCCTTTTATGGAAAAGGGATGCAGTCTAGACACAGCCAAGAAGTTTATGGCTGGAATGTTTCTATATAAAATGTCTGTCTATGTTCCCCAAAAAAGCCTTCCAAGATCTACTGATGCGATGACAGCATGAAGATGTATGACACCCCAGTTCCAAGCCTGTAAGATATATCCTGATTTATGTAAAAAATAATACATCCATCAGAGGACATACAGTAATGATTCTCTTTCAGGGTTCTCATTTGCCATATGCTAAAAGCACCATACCGAAACCAAAGGAAAATTTGAAACAGAACTAAATATTATATTAAACTGCACCTCTATCTGAAGGATTCCTTAAAAATTAAAATAGTACTGAAGAATTAATACTGCTTTGCACTTACACAGTACTATCCATGCTGGGACGCCACATTTTGTCTAGAAATGAGCTTCCCCATTAAACAGAGAGACAAATGTGCAGAGATCAACAAATGTGTTTCATACAGCGAGCAAGTTGCATGACACAGGAGCTACACATCACAATTCTCCGCGTTTTGCTCTCGCCATTTGATGGACTGGCTTCATTAAGTAGATTAATGAAGGCAGCTGGCAGCGTGAGCAACTATGATAATTTTTTCTTCTGGGAAAGACGATGCCGGTCTGTAAGCAACATTGCTTTTTTGTGTGTTCAATCTCCCCTGGAAATATTATTGCTTCCCCCTATAGAAAGATACAGCTCTGGGATGGAAAACTATTATCTGGGTAGTTTATGTGAGAAGTCTGGACCGTTTCCATATGATACAGATCATTGGTGTTTAGATGAACAGCAATGCTCCATTCAACAAGAACTGTACTGAAACGAACACTCAGGGTTGATAGAAATGCACTGAATACCAACCTCAGCCATTGGGTGACAGTATGGTGTTTTCTAGTGATGCTGGCTAGGGGAGAGTTGGGCTTGCAGGAGAATCTTTCATTCAAAGATATTTTTATTGGTGTCTTGCTATGGCAGCTCATACATTCCGATTGCCTTGTTTTCTTGCTAAGCGAAGGGTCAGTGCAGTATGTTTCTCGGGAAGCAATGTTTTAATAAAGCTTGGAAGTTGGCCACAAATGCAGAGGTAGAGCCGAGCTGTAGCTGGCACTGACGTGTAACCATTTATTATGTTTTTTTCTAGCCCTGCATTTGTACTTTCTGACAGCAGCAATCTTTCCAGATGTTGCTTTTTTAATGGGGGTAAAGCACTCTCTGGATGGATGGAGCCCACCTCTTGGAGAAAGCGGAGTGTGTGAGTGGTTAAAACAGTGAATAGAGAGTGAGAAAGGCCCTGGCACTGCTCCACTGTGTGAACTGGGGCAAGTCACTTCACTCTTCTATGCCTCAGTTTCCCCATCTGTAAACTGGAGATAACAACCCTTACCTACCTCCCATGATTTAATGAATGCCTAAAAAACACATTGAGATCCTCTTTAATTAATGCAGACTTCATGCTTGTGCCTCCCAAGAATGAGGTGTGCAAACTGGCACCCAGAAACAAGCTGCAACCACAACTGTTGTGAGAGATTTATATTCCATTCTAGCAGGGGATTTTCATCTGACAGAATATGGGTACCAGGTTTTCAATAGAGACTTCTCAATACTTTTGAATCAAGATTTCAGAATTTCCATAGCCAGGGGTGCAGCAAGGAGCAATATGTGTTCAGTGTGGACTCCCTTTTCAGAACAGCTCTGGCATTTGTCTCAAGTGCAACCCATAAAGGAGCAACCCAATTTGGCCAGTGTCAAAGACTGGGTCCTAACTATCCTCCCGAATAAGGCTATCAGTAGCTAGAGAAAGCCAAAGGCAAAGAAACCATCATGCATCCACTTACAGTTTGCATAGGAGCCAGTGTTACTATTATCTATCCTGGAAAAAAGATTCCTACTTGATCTACTGCGTCCTATATAGCTTGGAATGGTCAGAGAAAGCTGAAGTGCCTTTTGTTGAGGAAACAGGCCACTTCTTTTACCACTTGCTTCTCGCTGGTCCTGCCTCAGCACAGAGACAGGACAAGATGACTTTTTTCAGCTCAACACTTCAATGGGTCTGTGACTGGCAACATTAAACTTGTAAATCAGTGATGGGCCCAAACCAAACCTCTGGAACAAAGAGCTGGGGGTGGAGAAGGGACAGGCGTCAGCCTGGTTTCATGCCTTGGGGCTGGTTTTTGGGGTTAATGGATCAAATCAAAACCTTGGATCTGGACACCTTAGAACTAGGCAAGTTCCATCCCAGATTACTAATGGAATCACCCATCAGGCAAGCATGAGAAGAAACCAGCATTCCCCCCCCTTCCGGCACACGGAGGAAAGACGTGGAAAATTCTTCTTTCCAGATTGTTGTTTGTTTATAAAGGGCTTCTGCTATAAAATGATTTTGAACTCAAAGGCCTTTGGGGAAATGCTGCCACCTCCTGTGTGCAGAAAGACTCATGCTCTGGGTCAGGTAAGGCCCAATCTGAGCATTGTACAAGGGCCCCTAGGACTGAAGTCACTGTTCACAATTTCCTCGAACCGCCTTTATTGCCATGGGCCTCATTTGCCAAAGTGCTGAGCACCCTGAATTCTGCTTACAGGAAGCTGTAGGGGCTCAGCATCACTGGACATCAACTCCTTTGTGGGTAGAGACATCATTGTTCTGGGTAAAAGCTGACTGAGCAAAGCAGTGTATGTCCTTGGGTAACCCATGCACCTACCGGGTGTGGTTCACTGTCTTATGGGGCGGCACTTAGACCACTTACAGAGAGAAAGAATGAGTTTGCTCTACGGCAGTGGTCTCCAACCTTTTTACACCCAAGATCACTTTTTAAGTCTCAGAACAGGCGAAGATCTACTGCCCCGCCCCTTCCTTGAAGCCCCGCCTACATTACATGAGGAAATCTAATGTAAATGTACTGTGCAGGTGCGCAGTTCAGAGAGGGCTCAAGAGCTACTCTTAGAGCCCCTGAAATCTACCGGTAGATCGCGATCTACTGGTTGGTGACCACGGCTCTACGGCCTTAACTGGGCGCTGGCTGGCTTTTAGCTCTGGCTGTAGAGACTCATGCTGGCATTACATGCACCATCACAGCCAGGTCCAAAATCCAGTGAAGTCAATGAAAAGACTCCCATTGGCGTCAATGGGCATTGGATCAGACCCTTGTGCTGTACAAATCCTTTAACTCAGAAATCCTTTCTCTTCTTTACCTCTCCCTGTTTCTTCTGAACGACATTTAAGGCTCAGACAAATCTGTGAGCTTCTGGATTTTCAGCTGCAACTTCGGACCCACCAGCGCCATGAAGTAATGTCACTTTCAGCCAGGCAGAATCAGAATCAGTGTGTGAGGTGCAGCAGTGGGGGAAAGAAAAAGCAAACAGCAGCTATTGTGTATCGACTTTCCCACCGCTTGGGTTCCTGGCAGCCAGTGGTTAAAATCCCAGTAGCATTATTCATGTGGGAGTCACCTGCCCTGCCTTGAGAGTCTCCTGGCAGATACACTTCTAAGCCTGTATTCCTGTGTGGTGTATCCTCATAGCAACCGATGTACGTCACCTAGTGCTCGTATTCACAGAGCCTGGGCTGAGCACACAGGAAGCAAGGCCATTGTCGACCTGAAAATATGGCTAATTTCCTGTATTCTTCCGAGCCCTCCCCCCTACATCAGCTAAGACAAGGCTTCTTTGCGGCCCCTCCCTCCACTCCATCGCATAATGAAAGCACTGAACTGCCCGTCACCTGAGGAAACAGACCAAAGGAGATTTCTCCGGTGGCAACTGGGCACATCTCAGCCATGTGTCTCATAACAACTCACGAGCCTCTCGGCCTGCAGGCACACAGGAACTGCTGAGGTGAAGCAGATATGTGGTCAGTCTGTTCTAGTGTCCTGTTTCTGACAACGACCAGGTCCTGATGCATCTGAGGAAGGGCAGGAAACTCGGTAGTTATGAGATAATCTGGCCCCAGCCATTGATTCCTTGGAACCCCCGCTAGCCAGAGGCAGGGCTGCATTTAACCTGAGGGATGCCATCTTGCAGGAGGCACAGGTTTAACCCCCACTGAGGGAGGTGAGAAGCATAAAACCAGATGCAAAATGACTATGGGGGAACCAAAAACCACACCATGAGGAGAGGGGGGAAGGAGGCTGAAATGAGTTCAAGACTCAAGCTATTTTCCAACCCTGAAAAGCTAATTTCAGACTGAGTGGTTTGTGTATTACCAGTTCACAGGCCAGGAACAGCCTTGTGCTGAGGCCTATGAAAAAGTAACGTATATTTTTCTATCAACATTAAAATGGTTTGCACAAAATACATTATTCACTGGCCTGCCTGGGCCCTTCCACATCCTGCTGAGGGTTTTTTTGGAGCGGTGCAACAGCCAGGACCTTATTAAGGGATGAGGAAGAACCACCCAAGTTCTAGTCTAAAAACTTCTGGCAAGGCCTACAGCTTCTTCTCCATGGAGTCAGTAGAAAGACTCCCAGTGACTTCAAGGAGAGTGCTCACAGCTCCTGCTGACTTCCCTAGTAGCTGGATCAATCCCTTATATCCTTCTGGTCCTCAGCTGGGTGCCCCTCTTTGCCCACCTGTGAAACGAGCATGCTAGTTCTTATAGAGACTATTGTATGTGAGGGGAGGAGAGGGGACAAAGGCTTAATAAATGTTTGGAGAGCCATTTGGTGTTATAAAGGTGCCAAGTATTACTGGAAGGGCAAATCCCTAAACCCTGGTCTACACTAGGGAGTTATTTTGAAATAACCTGCCTTATTTTGAAATAATAAGCGTCGCGTCCATACTACCAAAGCCCGTTATTTCAAAATCTGTACTCCTGCTTTCCTCGGGGAATAACCTTACTTTGAAATAGCATTAGTATGGATGCACCATTGCTGCTATTTCAAAAGAACTATTCCCCAGAGTAATTTCAAGTAATTACTCCCTAATGCTTCCCGGGGCTGTAAGTCAAAGTAGTACATTCATAATGATGGAGTCTGCCTCAGACTAATTTTGAGGCTCCCCCACAGATGGGAGTTGCTATTTCAATTTTGTTATTTCAGGAGTTGTTGTTTTAAATTTAATTATTTCAAAATAATTTCCTAGTGTGGACATGCCCTATGTCATTGTTCTTGCTCCATTGATGTGTATGGAAGGACCAAGTGGAATCCGGCCTGCACTTTGGTCAATGGTGTTTTGTATTCGGACATGCAAAAAGTGTTTTGGTTTTATCACACTTTTATCTTCCTCCTCCTGACTTCCTGATGATCTTCACTGAGCAGAGCTAACTGTGGTTTGAAGTCTCTCAGACTCTTTCCTTTCTTCCAACTGCAGGGTCAAATTTGGATTTTTTTGGTGCTGGTGTGAATTTGGACTAACCCCCCTGCAGGAGTTACTGCAGGTTTTCACCAATGTAACTGAGATCAGAATTGGGCCAAAGGCTATGTCTACATAGCAGTGTTATTTTGGAATAACTAACGTTATTCCAAAATAACAAAGTCCGCATCTATACTACAAGCAGGTATTTCAACATAATATTGAAATACTGTCAAGCTGGAGGACTTCTTACTCCAACTCCTATAACCCTTGTTGTACGAGGAATAAGGGAAGTCGGAGGAAGATGCTCTATCTCAGACTTCCTGCTATGTAGACAGCGCCAAAAGCCAAAATAAGCTATTTCAGCTTCAGCTACACAATTGACGTAGCTCAAGTCGCGTAGCTTATCTCGGCTTTACCCCACTGTGTAGATGTGCCCTAAGGGTTTGGCTTCTGTGATCCACTGACAAGGTTCCACCAGGCTGAGAGTTACAGGAACCAAAATGCAGTTATAAGTAGCAGGTCTGAGAGAGCAGTTAAAAAACCCTTCTAACACCTTTTGGCAAGCAGGCCCCATGTTGTTTTTCTAAGGGCGTTGAACATTTCCAGCCTGCTCCCCGGGGTTTCTCTGTGCAGACTTTGTACTGGACAGCATGATGGTGAGTCATTTGGCTCATAGATCCAGTGAGAGCGGAAAACTTCCTCCTGGACTCTCCCCACTCCACTCAGTAGCAGCTGCAGAGGGAGGGTCTCACCCGTTTTTCTCTATTTACTTCTTCACGCTAACTCTCTATGCCCACGAGGCTCTAAATTGAGGCGTGGGGTTAAAATCACAGCTCCTCCAGAAACCCAGCCATCGCGCCTCTCAAAAAGTTTGGCAGTTCAGAGTGAAATAAGCACCTTAAGATTTGGAAGAGCTAGTAAGGGGAGCCCAAAATAGGATCGCAGAGCTACTGCCAGGCAAAGCCAGGGAGAACTATGAGTCAGGCCAAAGCTGTGCGGTGGGGATGAGCGCTCTCTGAAATCCCGGAAAGACACAACTAGGAGCACGTTACAGCACAGCAGAGCGCAGGCTCAGGTTTGTGAGGTGAAGGACTGAGCAGCCCAGGCTGCTGTGAGGACAGGTAGGGAAGGGTCGGCTTAGCTCAATACTAAAGTGTAGCTGTGGTAAGGGCTTAGGTAACACCCACAGGCAGAATTGAACTTGGGATCTCTGGAGCTTAGTCCATGAGCCGCTACCACTTGAGCTAAAACGCAACCGGCTCTCAGCTGAGGCTGTAGAGCAAACTCATTATTCTCCCTGGCCGTGGGCTCGGTGCCCCTAGATGGGACAGAGCCCCACACCCAGCAGGTGTGTGGGTTACACTAGCACAGCAGAAAGGGCTGAGCACCAGGATTAAGGTACATGAGCAGCCAGTGCCAGGTCGTCTGTGCTGGAGTATCAGGAGGGGATGTAGCTCAGTGGTTTTCAAACTACGAGTCACGACCCAGTACTGGGTGGTGGAATGTCGGGTGCTGGGTCTCGTTGCTGTCGGGGGATCAGGTGATCAGTGTGGAGCAAAAGCAGCTACTTGCCTGTCCTGCACACAGAAGCGGCCGACAGCAGGCCCAGCTTCTAGGTGGGGGGGTTGGGGGGAGGGAGCACACAGGGCTCTTCACATTGCCCCTGCCCTGAGCACTAGATCCGCATTCCCACGGGCTGGGAACCGGCTGCTTCTGGGGCGCAGCAAGGTCTGTGGTGCCAGGAAAGGCAGGAAGCTGCCTTAGAACCCCCACTGCACTGCTGAGCGAGAGCCGCTCAGGGTCAGCCCCACCTGCCCCAGCCCTGACTCACCCCCAAAGCCGGAGACCCTTCCTACCGCCCAAAACTCTCCTCCTCAGCCCCACCCCACAACCCAAGCTCTAGTCAAATGATGTTGGGACATGGGCATCGACAATTTTCTTCAACTGGGTCATGGGGAAAAAAAGTTTGAAAACCACAGGTGTAGGCCATGGCAGAGGTGCATTAGCAGAGAACGGAGTGGGGTGAAGTTGGCCCGACATTCGCCTGCCTTTGAAGCACAAGCCTCTTGTTTCAGGAAGGACTTGTCCAAACCCCACCATGCAGGCTGTTTCCAAACTCTCTTCTCTCTCTCTCTCTTCACCTCCCCCCCTTCCCCCCCCCCGATCAATTATTTTCCTTCCAGAAATGAAATAACCTGGTCCAGTCATTGTTTTTAAGATCGATCCCCTAACCTGCCCCAGTCATAAGGCTTGGGGAAAAGCTTGCCAGGCCCTTTGTGAGTGCATGGTCAGGAGCCCAGTGTGCTGTTTCCGGTGATTTAACACAATCTGCAATCGACAGGGTTCTGGGTGCCTCTTCTTTGTTGCAGGTGCATTTTTGGCAAGCAGTGAGGCAAGGGAAATGCTGCACCTTCGCAAGAGCACTCGATCCACCTTTCCTGCCAATAGCCGAGGCATGCCCTCTGGAACAGCGCTGGCATGCAGGAGACCCCACCGCTGCTAATGCCAAGCCTCCATCTTGGGATCTTTCATGGGAAGAGGTGAAACTGGGCTAAATTTGATCGATTGGAACACTCATTTAGTACTGGCTAGAATCAGGAATATTGTACCCATCTCTGCCTCTCTCTCCCCAATACTCAACTCTCTGCTATTCCATCTCAGTCCTGACTTGCACTGTCCTGGAGATCGCAGCCCCAAGCAGTGCCTCTGACACAGCATCTCAGTCCTGACCTGCCAAATCCTCCATGCACCTCTGTCCGAGCCTGCAGCACTCCTGCCATCCTTGTCCTCCTGCTCCACATAGTTCCTCCTGGCAACACCCCCTGCTATTACCTTTGCAGGTCTCCTCTAAACAGAGGCTGTCTTCCGTGCAACAATGAGCGTACATCTACACTGCACACTTTTATTTTGAAATAAGCTATTCCGGAAGAAATACTCTGAAATAACTTATTTTGAAATAGCGCGTCTACACTACAGGGAAGCCTCAAAATTAGTCCGAGGCAGGCTCCCCTAATGTGGACCTGCTACCTCGATTTAGAGCCTCAGGAGGCAGTGGGGGGTAATGACTTTGAATAGCCCTGGGGAGGAGCTATTTCAAAATAGCAGCAGTGGAGTGTCCACACTACTGCTATTCCGAAATAGCTATTTTAGAATAGGCGTTATTCCTCATGGAAGGAGGTTTACAGAAGTCAGACTAAGCCGCCTGTTATTTCAAATTTATTTCGAAATAACGGAATTGCTGTGTAGGCGCTCGCATTGTTATTTCAGAATAATGGCTGTTATTCTGAAATAATGCTGCTGTGTAGACTCACCCTGAGTATGTGTGTGTCATGCACATGTGTGCATGTGTGTCTACGATCTGCCAAATGTCTAAGGGCACATCTACATTCTGGGAAGATCGACTCTTCAGAGACTGATCTTCCAACATTCGATTGAGCAAGTCTGGTAATGACCCACTAAATCAAATGTAGAGGACTCTGCTGTCGACCCTGGAACTCATTGCAGTCACGAGGAGTGAGGAAAGTCAATGGGAGAGTTTCTCCCATTGACTCTCACTGTGAGGCTGCGCCTCGAAATCAGTGCAAAGTACGCCGACTCCAGCTACACAATTCAAGTAGCTGAAGTTGTGTATCTTTCCTCTGCCAGTGTAGACGTAGCCTAACTGCTCACTTCCTCGGAGCAGTTCTTTCAGGGGATACAGCAGATGCCATCTGAAAGTGATCTAGCTGAAATGAGCATGTAGAGATGCCACTGAGAGGTAATTTGTAGGAGTGGGTAAATATTATAATGTGGCTGATGGAATACAAGGCTGTCGCCACCCCCAACTTGCCTGGCTCCGGTGAACCTGCAGTGAAACACGGAATAACTATTTTGATATCTTAGTAATTCCTACCTCAAGCCCTAGAGGACCACGTGGTGTGAGGCAACCTGTATGGAACCTGGAGACAGGAGCACAGGTTGCCGGAGGGAAAAGTTTGGAGTCAGCAACAGGAAGTTAGTCTGTGTGCACATGGCTTGAATGCTAGCTGCTGATGCAGCATTTCTGTACACAGTTCTCCTAATAAACAGCTACATTAGTTTGTCAAGCATGGAGTCCTTACATTTTATTGCCCAGCAAAGTACGGGAAATGTAATATCCTCCACTTTGTCACTGGTGCTGGACCAATTAGTATACCACCCTAGAAATAAAAGCACAGTGTTTGAGCTCTGCTCCATCTGCCTCCTTGAAAAGTACCATCAGCCTCTGTAGCTA